>NW_026530776.1:0-300000 GCF_014839835.1 Dryobates pubescens
GGAGCACTCTTGGGGGCCGTGATTAAATCCTTTCTCACTTTTGTTCCTTGCTAAGCCAAGCTGCTCAGCTCCCCTCCTTTGGAGCTGCTCTGCATTGGCCACACAGCAATCTGGAGCACGCAGATGGTGCCTGGGGGGTCAAGTGACCTGTGGCAGCTCACTGCTCTGCAGGAGGGCTCTGCTGGGTGCCTGCCAGTCCTACCTCTCTCACCAGAGGGACATTTTCTCAGCCCTTCCATCGGTTTTATGGTTCTGACACCTGCAGCAATTACTCTCCTGCTCTTCTGCTCCCTCTCTGTTGCACTCAGGAGCATCAGCAGGCTTTCTGCTCCCAGTGTCATACTGGCTCATCTGCCTGGCCATTCCTGCCCCCTTTCAGCAGCCAGCCCCAGGCTGAGGCCGAGGGCTGCAGTGCAATGGCTCCACAAGGAAGCTGGGAAGGAGCCTTGTTTCTGCAGGAGCTGGGACTACTGCTTTGTCTCCAGGCTGTTCCTGCTTGCTTGCTCACCACTGCTCCTTCTCCTCTGGCTTTGGATACTCTCCTTCCCTCCCTTCCTGCCTCCCTTCCTCCCTGCCTCACTCTCCTTCCCCTCTCACTTCCCTTCCCCCCTTCCCCCCTCTCCCCAAAGAGCCAATCTCTGCACATTGCTGGGAAGGTGCTGATCTCAAGGCTCTGCAGAGAGTGCAGCTCCATGGAGTGGTTTGGCACAGCAGGGCTGAGGTCTCTCTCCCTTCAGCAGTCAGGACACTTGCCTCCCACAGCAGCCTGAAAGCAGCGTTCATGGTTCCATCAGTGCTGTTAAAAACGTGACAGACCTCCAAAATCATGAGCAGGATTTCAAAAGCACTGATTCTCTTCCCTCCTTGGTTTCTGAGCCTTCAGAAATCTTAGCTCCATGTCAAAACATTTATTTGCATCAGTGCCAGGGAGTAGGAAGGCAGCCCAGGGCTGAGGTGCTGTGCAAACACAGAGCAGTGAGGCAGCCTCAGGAGAGCTCAGCCTCCACAATTAGCTCCTGGGAAGGCAACTGAGTGAACACAAGGAGACCCTGGACCGCTCCTGGCCTGTCTTCTCCACACCCTCTTGCCCAAGGCTTTTGTAAGGCATTTGAAGTGGGGGCAGCAAGAAGGATCAGGAGAGACTGGGATGTTTTAAGGGGGATTGTTCCAAGGAGGGTCAGCATGAGGGGAAGGGCTCAGGACCTGGCGTCCTTGAAGCATCACAGTTCAGAGCTGCAGGCTGAAGTCTGGGGTCAAGCGGAGGCAAAAGCTAAAGGCTGCTTAATGAGAGGAGCTGCTGAAGGGGCTGTGAGAATAGCAGGCAGAGAAGATGAGGAGCTGGTCAGCATACTTGATGATCCCTCCAGCAGCTGCTAGGATAGGACTCCAAAGGCCTCAGGCATCTTTTTCCCCACAGCAGCCAAGTCTTTGCTGCCCTTTGCTGCCAGGCTCAGGAGCAGACTGTTTGGTGTGTGCTCACTCCTCTGCTGCCAACCTGTTTTCACACAGTCACCTTCTTTGATGGCTTCAGACAGTTTGAGGCAATAGTTGTTTTTTCTTTGCCTTCTTTGTGTCTGCTCAGTGTTTACAGGGACTCTGAGGTGCATTTGTCAATTCTCTTACAGGTGATTTCAGGCAACACAAGGAGAAGGTGGCTCATAGGAAACCTTGGTTGCCCTTCTCTGGACCTGCTCCAGCCCCTCAATGTCTTTCTTGTAGTGAGGGCCCCAAAACTGCATCCAGTGTTCCAGATGTGGCCTCATCAGTGCTGAGCACAGGGGGGACAATCCCTGCCCTGCTCCTGCTGCATCCAGCATACTGGGGAGTCCTCACAGATCTGCAAAGAATACCAGGCAGAAGGTGAAAGGTTCTGTAGGGTGTGAGACCAAGACAAGGACAACCCTGTCCCTGAGCAGAGCTCTTCCTTTTCTAGTCAGTGAGGTCACACCTGGGCAAGCTGGCTGAGGAAGGCAGCAGAGCACAAATGTCTGCTGCTTGCACACAGCCACACTGGCAGCTGAGCTCTGCCACTGCAAAGCCTCAGCTCTCCCTCTGCCACAGAGCTCTTCTGGCAGTCTCCTGAGGTTACCTTAATAATACATTGCCATCAGTATTTGTGCTTTTCTTAGTGTTATCTTCAAGTGCTTGGCATACTGGAATGTGGAATAAGCTGGCAGAGGGGAGACTGAGACTGGAAATGAGGAAGAAATTCTTCCCAGTGAGGCTGGGGAGAGACTGGAGCAGGTTGCCCAGGGAGGCTGTGGCTGCCTCCTGCCTGGAGGTGTTGAAGGCCAGGCTGGATGAGGCCTTGAGCAGCCTGGGCTGGTGGAAGGTGTCCCTGCCCATGGCAGGGGGCTGGAACTGGATGAGCTTTAGGCCTCCTTCCAACCCAACCCATTCCAGGAATCTATGAGAAGCTACTGTGAGTTGTCTTAGTGGCCTGCAAACTTCAACCCAAGAGTTAACTGCTGGAGAAAGGACAGCTGGAGGCTGGGAGTGGACCAAAACTGGGATGAGACTGTCCTTATGGATTAGTGCTGCCTGCCCTGTTCTCAGTGCTTCCAGGAGATGCTCCATCAGGCATCTCAGTGCAGGGATGGCCATGGCACCTGTGTATGGTACCCTCCTACTGTGGAGTGTGAGACTCCAGTCTGAGGCCAACACCAGTCCTGCTCTCTCTGCCTTG
Source organism: Dryobates pubescens (assembly GCF_014839835.1). NCBI lineage: Eukaryota > Metazoa > Chordata > Aves > Piciformes > Picidae > Dryobates > Dryobates pubescens. The sequence goes on from NW_026530776.1 coordinate 2,687, forward strand.
GCCACTCTCCCAAGGGGCACATCACAGCCCAAGCTTCAGGCTCTCCCATGGAGTTCCAGCCTGGCTGCTCAGCTCCTTCTTGGAAATGGACTTGTGTGACCTGAGGGACCTCAAGAACTTGTACCAGAGGCTTCAGTGCTGGTAGCAGGGGGGTTCTCTGCCTTCTGGGCTTGAGATGTTTTCTCTCTTTTTCAGGGCATGTTGGAGTGATGCAGTGAACATGACCACAGCAGGACTGGGGAGAGCCCCCCTGGAAACCAGGGCATCTCCCCTGAGAGGGGCAGCCTCTCACATCTGTAGTGGTGAGTGAAAGGTACAAAAACACAGCATGGCTCCTGGGGGGCAAGCAGCTGGGCTGAGGAGTTGTTGCAACAGTCCCTGGCATCGATTCTGAGGTCTTGAAGTCTTGCAGAAGAGGTCCAGGCCTCCTTTGGAGGGTAGGGAGGACAGTGCATTCAGGTATGCTTGGGTGTGCTGCTGTGCACCCTGTGTTTTGAAGTGCCCTGGGACAGACAATGACTTTGGGAACAGCCACTGGGATGCTGTGATCATTGCACTTTAAAACCAGCCATGGCTTCTGCACCAGCCCTGTGAGTCTACCTTCCCTTTCTTGGGCTTTAGCTTCTGAGTGAAACACTCAGATTCCAATTAAAACCAAACCAAAACAAAACCCAAACCATAATAACCTAAGAAGACATTTCCCAAGCTAAAAACAGCACAAGGTGGGGACCAGGGTGGCAAAGTCCCTCCCACTGCATGTGAAAATCAGGTTCATGACCTCCTGAGAAGCTGCACATACACAGCTCCATGGGAGCTGATGAGATGCAGCCCAGAGTCCTGAGGGAATGAGCTGATGCAGTTACCAAGCCACTCCCCAGCCTGCGTGAAGTCCTGGCAGGCAGGTGCAGTCCCTGGGGCCTGGAAGCTGGGACACATTACAGCCATTGTTAGGAAGGGCAGAAAGGAGGAGCCTGGGGACTCCTGACCTGGCAGCCTCACCCTGGGGACTCCTGACCTGGCAGCCTCACCTCTGTGCCTGGCAAGACCATGGAGCAGATTCTCCTAGCAGCATTGCTAAGGCTCATGGAGGACAGGAGGGCATTCAGGACAGCCAGCATGGCTTCAGTAGGGCCAAATCCTGCCTGGCTAACCCTGTGGCTTTCTGTCATAAAGTGACTGTGTCAGTGGGCAAGGGACACCCTATGGGTGTGATCCATCTGGACTGCTGCAAGGCCTTTGACACTGTCCCCACAGCACCCTGCTGGGCAAGCTGGAGAGATGTGGATTTGCTGGGTGGACTGTTCAGTGGGTGAGGAATTGGCTGGATGGTCACATCCAGAGGGTGGTGCTCAGTGGCTCCAAGTCCAGCTGCAGAGCAGTGGCAGTGGTGTCCCTCAGGGGTTCATGCTGGGACCTCTACTGTTTAACACTTTTATCAGTGCTGCAGGCAGCAGGATCCAGGCAGCATCAGCAGGGTGCAGGTGGCACCAAGCTGAGTGGTGCTGTTGGTGTGCTAGAGGGACAGGATGGCCTCCAGAGGGACCTGGACAAGCTGCAGCGGTGGTGCCCAGGTGAACCTCCTGAGGTTCCACAAGAGCAAGTGCAGGTCCTGCACCTGGGCTGGAGCAATCCTCACTGTCAGTGCAGGCTGGGGGAGGAGGGGATAGAAAGCAGCCCTGAGGAGAAGGCCCATGGCAGGAGGTTGGAGTAGGTGAGCGCCGAGGTGCCTTCCGACCTGAGCCATTCCAGGATGCTTCCATACACTTGGATAATGCTGCTCAGTCTGAAGTGGGACTTGATCTGGTGCTGGAGTTCCTTAGGGTACAGTGCCAGTGCTCTGAAGTACATCATCAAATCAGGTGGGCAATGGTAAAGAGCTGGGAAAGCAAAGCCCAAGGATTTGAATAACCTCTGAGGCTGTCTCCGGGGCAGCAGAGGCAGCCAGGCAGCTGCAAGGGGAGCATGGCAGAAGGGAGCAGATGAGGGAGGACCTGGGGGCTCACAGACTTCAGAGAGAAAACAGAATGAACCCAAACTAAACCAATACAGCCAGATGGGTATTAATTTCCCACTCTCCCCTTATTACTTATTAAACACAGTTTAAGGAAACAAAATCATTTCATGTAAGGGGCTGTTGGGATAGCTAACTTCAGCTCTTTGAAGGTTGATCCTGGTGGTGATAAATCCACTAGAGGCAGAAGGTTCTAGCTTTGAACTCTATCAGTGCAATCAGCATTTTGCCACTACAGAGGAGGCCAACAAAATCAAATGTCTGCTTCTGAGGCATTTGTGGTGGGGGTAAAGTATGAGCCCAGGAGCCTGAGCTGTAAATAACCACAGTTGTGACTGATGGGAATAACAGAGGGGAAAGGCAAAAACAGCCCAGAGAGAAAGCTACGACTTGTCTGAAGCACTCCATTAGACACACTGTTAACGTTTGCTAAGTAGCAGACAATCTAAATGAGGCTTACAAGGTCCTCAATCTGTGGAGAGCAGCGAGGGGGCTGAAACAAAGGCTGCCTTTCACTACTCTTATCAGCAGCTGAGCCCCACCGAGCTCTGCAGGATTAGCGGCAGACAGTGACGAAGCTCAGCAGCAATGTCCGGGCCGGTGGATGCCCCGGAGTTCAGCCCTCCACAGCAGCTCTCTCTGGCTTTCGGCAGAGCTGTGCTAAGGGATCTGCCAGGGCTGCTTTTGGGGTCACCAGCTGGTGACTGAAAGGTAGTGAGAGGTGGTAATGGATACATGGTTGTCAGTGGCTGAGAGTGCAGCAGCAGTACCAGAGGAGAAAGAGGAAACAGCTCGGTGGTAAGGAATAGATGGGGGTGGGGGGAAGGGACAGGGTCGTGGTGTGCCTTAAAATAAGAACAAGAAACCCAGATTCCCACCTCCAAAAAGTGGCTGGAGTAGTCCAGCACCTGGAGTCTGAGGAGATCTAATGCCCTGTGCTATTAGCCACGAACTGACTGCCCGTGCCTGGGCACATTGCCATGCCAGAGGAAGCGATGCCATGCCAGCATGCTGCTTGGTGTGCAGCAGCTGAGCAGCTTGGCTGCTTCAGAAGAACCATTCTGGACATCCTGCCTTTCTCTTAACATTTACAGGGTCCTGTGGAGCAAATGAAAAAGTACTAACAGCAACTGACCTGCCAGGAAGCCTTCCAAAGCAGCACTGCTTGTGTGCAGGGCTCTTGCTTACTGTGCTCACAGAATCACAGCAGGGGGGGTGGGAAGGGACCTCTGGAGATCTCCAAGCCCCCTGCTCCAGCAGGGCCCCCACAGCAGCTTGCCCAGGAGCACAATACCCAGGGGGGTTGGAAGCTCTCCACACAGGGAGACTCCACCACCTCTCTGGGCAGCCTGCTCCAGGCTCCAGCAGCCTCACACCAAAGAAGTTTCTCCTCATGCTGAGGTGGAACTTCCTGGGTTCCAGTTTGTGTCCATTGCCCCTGGTCCTATCACAGGACACCACTGAGAAGAGCCCAACCCCAGCCTCATGACCTTCACCCTGTAGCTCTTGCTGAGCATTGCACAGCTCCCCTCTGGGGCTGCTCTGCTCCAGGCTCAACAGCCCCAGGGCTCTCAGCCTCCTCCTCACAGAGATGCTGCAGTCTCTTAATCATCTTTGTGGCCCACTTTGTGTCTCAGTCATCCAAAGAAGATTATCTTCAGGAATTAAAAGAAGCAAGATTGGATCCTCCTTTCTGAGGGATTCCTTCAGCTTTAGGCTACCAGTCTCTACAAATAATCCTAACAAGCCTTCTGGAGTCAGCTCCAGGAGAGCAGAGCCACCACAGTTGGCACAGCTGTGGATGGAGGAGGTGGCTTCTGGACACCTCTGGTGGTGCTCTGCTGTTGAGGACTTTCCAGTCTGGTTTTGTCTTGTAAGAGGGTTCTGGATCCTGCACACACTCAGCAGGAATTCCAGCACCTGCTTTGGAGCAGGTCTGCCTCTGGAGAGCAGCTTCAGAGCTGCCTTTGGAGCAGTTTTGAAGTGCTGCAGAACTTGTTGAGTGAGGGCCACATTGTTTCATCTCTACCCAAGGGGAGGGAAAAGGAGTGCAGTGGCTGGGAAGCAGTTTCTGAGAGCCAGTCAGGAGATTTGCTCTCACATTCCAAGGAAGTCACAGGATTTCCAGTCACATATTTGCATTATCTGTACCCCAATAGACACCACAGCACCTTGCTTCCAGAGCTGCTGGCTCAGGATAGCTCTCACCTGGGAGCCCTTCCGGTGCTGAGCAGGGCTTGGCTGAAGGCAGAGGTGGTTTGCTCTGTGATGCCTCTCTGTCATGTGGCTGAGGAGGTGCCCTGAGCAGCCTGGGGTCCTTATGGCTCCATTTGCCCTGGGGTTACTTTTCCACATGCACAGCTGCAAACCCAGAGCAGGGTAGGCACAGCCTGCCTGTGGATCACAGCACCACACAATGGGTTGGCTTGGAAGGGACCTCAAAGCTCATCCAGTGGGCCCCTCAGTTTAGGAAGGAGGTTGACTTGCTGGAACGAGTCCAGAGAAGAGCAACAAAGTTGGTGAGGGGTTTGGAACACAGCCCTGTGAGGAGAGGCTGAGGGAGCTGGGGTTGCTTAGCCTGGAGAAGAGGAGACTCAGGGGTGACCTTATTGCTCTCTGCAACTACCTGAAGGGAGGTTGTAGACAGACGGATGTTGGTCTCTTCTCCCAGGCAGCCAGTAGCAGAACAAGAGGACACAGTCTCAGGTTGCGCCAGGGGAGGTTCAGGCTGGATGTTAGGAAGAAGTTCTATACAGAGAGAGTGATTGCCCATTGGAATGGGCTGCCTGGGGAGGTGGTGGAGTCGCCATCACTGGAGGTTTTCAGGAGAAGACTTGCTGGGGTGCTTGGTGCCGTGGGTTAGTTGTTTGGGTGGTGTTGGATTGGTTGATGGGTTGGACGCGGTGATCTTGAAGGTCTCTTCCAACCTGGTTTATTCTATGTATTCTATGTAAGCCCCTGCCATGGGCAGAGACCCCTCCCACCAGCCCAGGCTGCTCAGGGCCTCATCCAGCCTGGCCCTGAACACCTCCAGGGAGGGGACATCCACAGCCTCCCTGGGCAGCCTGTGCCAGAGTCTCCCCACCCTCACTAGCAATAATCTCCTCATCTCCAGTCTCAATGTGCCCTCCTCAAGCTTCAATCCATCCCCTCCCATCCTGTCACTGCAAGCCCTTGTCAGAAGTCCCTTCCCAGCTCACCTGTACAGGTACTGGAAGGCAGCTCTAAGGTCTCCCTGGAGCCCTCTCCGTGCTGAACAGCCCCAAGTCTCTCAGCCACTCCTCACCTCCTGCACTTCACCCAGACCCCAGGCTAGACATTGGCAGCTCCTTTGACAGGCAGTGGAGAGCTCCCACTTTGGCCAGGCAGGAAAACCCTCAGGGTAGCTGCAAAGCAGCTTTTCAGCTCCTAGAAATGTACCCCCAAAATGGAGCTAAACACACTGAGGCCATGGCTGCACAGCAGGCACAGAGGGCAGTTCCTGGGAAGGCAGCAAGTGGAGCTGATTTTCCCATCCATAAATCATGCCATGGGAAGTGCATGGATGTGAAGCACGGAGCAGAGGCTCCTCAGAAATGTGGAAGAGAGAGATTTATTATTTATATTGCTCCAGGACTCTGCTGCCTTCCCTGCAGTAAAAAGCAGGCTGAGATTGTTCCCTTTCTCAGAGAATACCAAACTGTGCTTGGAGCAGAGAGCTTGGAGCCTGTCCCTTTAACTGAGGGAGCAGCTCCCCAGGGGGGCTGCTGGGCAGGACACAGCGCAGCCAGAGCTGGGAAGGGTTGTGCCACACTGTGCATGGCTCAGGCTGCTCTGCCTGCTCCTGTGGGCATTCAGTTCAGGAGCCATCTCCAGTGATGTTTTCCAGCACACTCCTGGGAACTCATCCAGTGGCTCCAGCTCTCTGCTTGACATGAAACCAACTATTGTCATCTCTCTGATGTCTGAGTGGGACTGTCGTGAGTGCCACCGCAGCCTGGGCCAAGGCAGTTGCTGCTGCCAGACTCTCTCTCCCCTGCCAATTTATGATGCTTGCAGGAATATCCAGAGAGCCACATTAGCATTTTTGTGTCCCACAGCCAAGGGCTGAAGCAGAATGGAACAGGAGATAAATCATCAGCTGACTGAACTCAGTGCTCCCCAGTGCTGTTGGCACAGTGGCCGCTGGCTGGTGCTTCACCTCTCCCTGCCCTCCTCCCCAGCTCCCTGCATGATTTGTTCCCACTCCTCTCTTTTCCCTGTGTGATGGGGGCTCAGCTCTGCTAGAGGCCACAGCCACTCTGGAAAACTCTGGGGATGAGGGTGGAGGCAATCACAGAATCCCAGCCTTCCAGGCCTTGGCAGAAGGCTTCTGTCTGACACTGACACAACTGCTGCTTGTCCTACAGCAATGATCACAAGTGCCAGGGGGCAGGAGAACCTCTGCCGTGGGGCCAGGCTGAGACATGGGGGTGGGTGTTCAGCCTGGAGGGGAGAAGGCTTCGGGGAGACCTTAGAGCTGCATCTCACTATCTGCAGGAGACCTCTAGGCAGGCTGGGGAGGGACTGCTCAGAAGGGGCTGTGGGGATAGCACAGGGGCAATGATTTGGAACTGGAGCAGGGCAGGGTTAGGTTGGACATCAGGAGGAAGTTCTGCACAGTGAGGGTGAGGAGACACTGGCACAGGCTGCCCTGGGAGGTGGCTGAGGCTCCATCCCTGGAGACATTCAAGATCAGCCTGGCTGTGTCCCTGGGCAGCCTGCTCCAGCTGGAGCTGTCCCTGGGGCTGCAGGGGTTGGGCAAGAGTTATACAATGGGTTGGGCTGGAAGGGACCTTCAAGCTCATCCAGCTCCACCCCCCTGCCATGGGCAGGCACAGCTCCCACTATCCAGGCTGCTCTAGGCCCCATTGATCCTGGCCTTGAAGATGACAGAGAGCTGTTCAGATGAGACTTGGCCATACAGCAAAGGCAGAAATGGTTTACTGGTGTGACTGTGGGGAGGCAGGGCTAATGCTGCACTGGGGACCAGAGCAGGACCTGCAGCCCACACCTGGCTGGCAGCTTATCTTCTAAGCTGCTCTTGTCACCTGCTGGCTCAGCCACTGCCTGGCACAGTCATGCCAGTATCAAATCCCTCTCTGTTTCCAGTCAGAGAAAAGGAGAGAATGATTCTGCCCAAGGAATGCTGAGCAATCTTCTGCCTTTGGAATGGGCAGGACACAGGAATTGGGGTAGGATCTCAAATATCCTGAATTCTTCCCTGTTCTTTCTAAGGAGTTTTCTGGACTGGAAATTCATTGACTCTGCAGCCTGGAAATCAGCCTCGAGCTGACTCAGCCTCAGTGACTCAGTGGGAATGGGAATGTGTCAGTGTGTCACTGGGAGATCCACTCCTGCTGGCTCCTCCTGCCACATGCTTGCCAGGAGTGCTCTTTCCTCAGGGCTCTGTGGATTCTGCAGGCAAGGTGCAACACAAATAGGTTCACTACCTTTCACTCCGTGCAGGGTTCTGTGCACTGCATGGCTCAGCTGTGGCCGCTTTGGCTTTCATGCTCCTCATTCAGTTTGACTCCAAGCTTCCTCAGGCTGCTGCTGGTGGTGATCCTCAGCTAAAAGAGCAGTAAACATGCACTGAAACAAGCGTGATCCCGTGGCAGGCTAGGGACCCTTCCAGACATCCTCAAACCCTTTGGACCCAGACTGGACCGCCCAATCACCCCCCAGAGCCCCACAAGTCATTGCCCCCCATCCAACCTAGAGCCCAGCCTGTCCTTTGCACCCTGCGACGATCCAATTCAGATCCCGCCAGAAGCCCCCCCAAAATACTGACACCCCCAGACGAACCCCTAGGGTATACCAAGGACCCTTATGCACATCCTCAAACCCTTTAGACTCTGCCTGGACCCCCCAATCATGCTCCAGAGAACCCCAAATCATTGCCCCCCCCCGCAAAGCACAACCCAGATCGTCCTTTTTACCCTGCAATGATCCTATTCAGACCCCTCCAGTAGTCCCCCCAAAACGCTGACACCCCCAGACAAAGCCCTCCCAAGTGCTAGGGACCCTTCCAGACATCTTCAAACCCTTTGGACCCAGACTGGACCCCTGAATCCACCCCCACAGCCCCCCAAACCATACCTTCCCCTCCTGCCCACTTTCCACCTCCTTCTTTTTACCCTGCAACGATCCCATTCAGACCCTTCCCAAGAGATGCCCCCTAAACCCCTGACACCCCCAAACAAAGCACTCCCAAATCATAGAGCCCCTTCCAGACATACTCAAACCCTTTGGACCCAGACTGCCCCCCCCAAACACCCCACAGAGTCCCCCAAATCATTGCCCACCACCCAACCCACAACCCAGCTCGCCCTTTCTATCCTGCAACAATCCCGTTCAGGCCCCTCCAGTTGCCCCCCAAAACCCTCACGACCCCAGACAAAGTCCTACCAAATGCTAGGGACCCTTCTGCACAACCTAAAGCCGTTTGTAGCCTACATGGACCCCCCCAGAAGCCCCCAGCCCCCGAAATCCATGCTCCCCCTCTGCCTTCGTCAGTTCCCAGCTCATCGTTTCAGGCCTGCTATGGTCCACTTCAGGACTCCCTACCCCCCCCCCCCCCCAAAACCCTGACACCCCCAGACGATCCCCTATCGAATTCTCAGGACCGTTCTGCACACACTCAAACCCTTTTCAGCCTGCCTGGATCCCCCAAATCCCCCCCAAGACTCTGCCTGGACCTCCCAATCATGCTCCAGAGCCCCCCAAATCATTGCCCCCCGCCCAACCCACAACCCAGCTCGTCCTTTTTACCCTGCAATGACCCCATTCAGACCCCTCCAGTAGCCCCCCCCGAAAACCCTGACACGCCCAGACAAAGCCCTCCCAAGTGCTAGGGACCCTTCCAGACATCTTCAAACCCTTTGGACCCAGACTGGACCCCCAAATCCACCCCCACAGCCCCCCAAACCATACCTTCCCCTCCTGCCCACTTCCCACCTTCTCCTTTTTACCCTGCAACGATCCCATTCAGACCCCTACCCACAGATACCCCCAATACCCAGACACCCCCAAACAAAGCTCTCCCACATGCCAATGCCCCTTCCAGACATCCTCAAACCCTTTGGACGCATACTGCACCCCCCAGAGCCCCCCAAATCATTACCCCCCACCCAACCCAGAACCCAGCTCGTCCTTTTTACCCTGCGATGATCCCATTCATTCCCCTCCAGTAGCCCCCCCAAAACCCTGACACCCCCAGACCAAGTTCTCTCAAATGCTAGGGACCCTTCCAGACATCCTCAAACCCTTTGGACCCTGACTGGACCGCCCAATCACCCCCCAGAGCCCCACAAGTCATTGCCCCCCATCCAACCTAGAGCCCAGCCTGTCCTTTGCACCCTGCGACGATCCCATTCAGATCCCTCCAGAAGCCCCCCCAAAATACTGACAACCCCAGACGAACCCCTAGGGTATACCAAGGACCCTTATGCACATCCTCAAACCCTTTAGACTTTGCCTGGACCCCCCAATCATGCTCCAGAGACCCCCAAATCATTGCCCACCCCCCCAAAGCACAACCCAGCTCGTCCTTTTTACCCTGCAATGATCCTATTCAGACCCCTCCAGTAGTCCCCCCAAAACCCTGACACCCCCAGACAAAGTCCTCACAAATGCTAGGGACCCTTCCAGACATTCTCAATCCCTTTGGACCCAGACTGGACCGCCAAATCACCCCACAGAGCCTCCCTAATCATTGCCCCCCGCCCAACCCAGAACCCAGCTCGTCCTTTTTACCCTGCAACGATCCCATTCAGACCCCTCCAGTAGCCCCGCCAAAACATTGACACCGCCAGACAAAGCTCTCCCAAATGCTAGGGACTCTTCTGCACAACCTACAGCCGTTTGTAGCCTGCCTGGAACCCCCAGGGACCTCAGCCCATTGAAATCCATGCTCCCACCCCGCCTTCGACCAGTTCCCAGCTCATCGTTTCAGGCCAGCTATGATCCAATTCAGGACCCCCCCATCGCCCCACGAAACCCTGACACCCCCAGACGAAACCCTAGGGTATACCAAGGAGCCTTTGGCCCACTCTCACACCCTTTGGACTATGCCTGGACCCCCGCAATCATGCTCCAGAGCCCCCCAAATCATTGCACGCCCGCCCAACCCAGGACCCAGCTCGTCCTTCTTACCCTGCAACGATCCCTTTCAGTCCCCTCCAGTAGCCCCCCCAAAACCCTGACACACCCAGACAAAGTCCTCACAAATGCTAGGGACCCTTCCAGACATCCTCAAAGCCTTTGGACCCAGACTGGTGTAATGGGTTGGGGCAGGTCCCCTCCCCACCACAGGCAGAAACAACGACTCAGGCAAACGGATTGCAAAGGTGATGAAAGTTCAAATAGAAAGCAGTGAATGTTACAGAAAACCCAAAGCGCAGTGACAAAGAAAGATCCCATCCCCACCTGAGGGTGCATCCAAAACCCCCAGGGCTCCTTCTTCCCCCTCCCTCTGCTGGGCTAGTCTCAGCTGGCCAGGCCTGAGACTGCCCATCCCCCTGTGGCCTTGGGCCCAATCAGGCCCATGGCCGGGAGATCTCTCCCCCAGTTACCAAGTCTCGGAGAGGGAAGGAAAGAGGAAGTGCCAGACTCCGCACTGGATCTTATAGTGGTGCAAAGAATTATGGTAGGAAATACACAATTTCCTGTGTCCATCCCTCTGGGCTGGACTTCTGGACACAGGAAGTGAATGCACCAGGGGGGCACCCAGCTCAAACTACAACATGCCACCCCTGTATTTCATACCATAATCCTTGCACCCAAACACATCATCAGATCAGAAAACTTCTGATGACATGTCCGGCAGAGTCCATATCTTCATCTGGGCGTCCACTCAAACAGTCTCTCATTCAGGCTCAAGCATCAGTCCATTCCAGTTGTTCTTCCTCATGTGATGGAACCTCCCAGCGACGCAGTCCTTCTCCTGCAGCGTGAATTCCTTGTGGACTCCTTGGGACATCCTGGTCACCTGGAAATACCTCACAACTTCTCAGCCAAGCCTTTACTCTCCTATTCAGCAGCAAATTCTCCACCCCTGGGGCAGGCCAGTCGGAACAATCCGGCTCCACGACTGCCTTTTCCAATCCATCCAGGGTGCCGCAGCCAACCCCTTTCACGCGGACCAAAGCTACACGGATGCATGTCAGAGGCACTCCGCACCCCCCGGCTGGGCGCTCGCGTACCGAGGCAGGACAGCATCCGGCTGCACAACCTCCACCCCCGGAAGAGGGAGGAGCTGCGCCACAGCCCGCTGAAGAAGCAGGGAGGCGGAGCCAGGTGCTCGGCGCCATTTTCGGAACACGTCCGAAAACACCAGGGAAAGATTTACAGCTGCCGCCACCGCCTGAACGCAGCCCGGCTCGGGCGGTGCCGCCGCCGCCGCTTGAACGCGGCCCGGCCCGGCCCCCGCCGTCTCTGTCGCCGCGATGCAGAGTCCGAGTCACCTCCAGCAGTCGCTTGCCCGCTCGCCGCGGGTGTCCGCTCCCCGCAGCGGCCGCGGGCCGACCACGCTCTGCTTGCCGCTGCCCCTCCTCCGCTCCCCGCCGCTCCGCAGAGAACGAGGAGAAGGCAGGTCTCGCCTTCTTAGGCTACTCGAGCATTCTTAAGCTACCCTGGGCAGAAAGTCACAGAAAGAACCACCCCTCGCTGTTCCCAAACAACAGGAGGGACTTCCATGCCATCAGCCACGCACCAGCTATCCTTCTGCAGCCCACAGGAGTTCACACAGTCGCCCCGGCAACACAAAACCTGAGCCCCAAATTTCCAAACCCAAACCGACGCCCAGAACTAAATTTAAACTCTCCATCTTTTGCAATCCGAGCTGCAGTTGGCCCCACGTTGGGCGCCAAAATGTAATGGGTTGGGGCAGGTCCCCTCCCCACCACAGGCAGAAATAACGACTCAGGCAAACGGATTGCAAAAGTGATGAAAGTTTAAATAGAAAGCAGTGAATGTTACAGAAAACCCAAAGCGCAGTGACAAAGAAAGATCCCATCCCCACCTGAGGGTGCATCCAAAACCCCCAGGGCTCCTTCTTCCCCCTCCCTCTGCTGGGCTAGTCTCAGCTGGCCAGGCCTGAGACTGCCCATCCCCCTGTGGCCTTGGGCCCAATCAGGCCCATGGCCGGGAGATCTCTCCCCCAGTTACCAAGTCTCGGAGAGGGAAGGAAAGAGGAAGTGCCAGACTCCGCACTGGATCTTATAGTGGTGCAAAGAATTATGGTAGGAAATACACAATTTCCTGTGTCCATCCCTCTGGGCTGGACTTCTGGACACAGGAAGTGAATGCACCAGGGTGGCACACAGCTCAAACTACAACAACCCCCAAATCCACCCCCACAGCCCCCCAAACCATACCTTCCCCTCCTGCCCACTTTCCACCTCCTTCTTTTTACCCTGCAACGATCCCATTCAGACCCCTCCCCAGAGATCCCCACAAAACCCAGACACCCCCAGACGATCCCCTATGGAATTCTCAGGACCTTTCTGCACACCCTCAAACCCTTTTCAGCCTGCCTGGATCCCCCAAATCATCCCCCAGAGCCCCCCTAATCATTGCCTCCCGCCCAACCCAGAACCCACCTCCTCCTTTTTACCCTGCAATGATCCCATTCAGACCCCTCCCGTAGCCTCACCTAAACCCTGACACCCCCATACAAACCCCTAGGATATACCAAGGACCCTTCTGCACACCCACAAACCCTTTGGACTCTGCCTGGACCTCCCAATCATGCTCCAGAGCCCCCCAAATCATTGCCCCCCGCCCAACCCAGAACCCAGCTCGTCCTTTTTACCCTGCAATGATCCTATTCAGACCCCTCCAGTAGTACCCCCAAAACCCTGACACCCCCAGACAAAGCCCTTCGAAATGCTAGGGACCCTTCCAGACATCCTCAAACCCTTTGGACACAGACTGGACCGCCAAATGACCCCTCAGAGCGTCCCTAATCATTGCCCCCCGCCCATCCCACAACCCAGCTCGTCCTTTTTACCCTGCAACGATCCCATTCAGACCCCTCCAGTAGCCCCCCCCAAAACACTGACACCCCCAGACAAAGCTCTCCCAAATGATGGGGACCCTTCTGCAAGATCTAAAGCCATTTGTAGCCTACCTGGACCCCCCCAGAAGCCCCCAGCCCCTGAAATCCATGCTCCACCCCCACTCCGCCCACTTCCCTGCTCATCCTTTCAGGCCAGCTATGATCCACTTCAGGACCCCCCATCACCCCCCCAAACCCTGACACCCCCAAAACGAACCCCTAGGGTATACCAAGGACCCTTCTGCCCACCCTCAAACCCTTTGAACTCTCCCTGGTACCCCCAATCATGCTCCAGAGCCCCCCAAATCATTGCCCCCCGCCCAACCCAGAACCCACCTCGTCCTTTTTACCCTGCAACGATCCCATTCAGACCCCTCCAGTAGCCCCGCCAAACCCCTGACACCCCCAGACAAAGCTCTCCCAAATGCTAGGGACTCTTCTGCACAACCTACAGCCGTTTGTAGCCTGCCTGGAACCCCCTGGGACCTCAGCCCATTGAAATCCATGCTCCCACCCCGCCTTCGACCAGTTCCCAGCTCATCGTTTCAGGCCAGCTATGATCCACTTCAGGACCCCCCCATCGCCCCACGAAACCCTGACACCCCCAGACGAAACCCTAGGGTATACCAAGGAGACTTTGGCCTACTCTCACACCCTTTGGACTATGCCTGGACCCCTCCAATCATGCTCCAGAGCCCCCCAAATCATTGCACCCCCGCCCAACCCAGGACCCAGCTCGTCCTTTTTACCCTGCAACGATCCCATTCAGGCCCCTCCAGTAGCCCCCCCAAAACCCTGACACACCCAGACAAAGTCCTCACAAATGCTAGGGACCCTTCCAGACATCCTCAAACCCTTTGGACCCAGACTGGAACCCCAAATCCACCCCCACAGCCCCCCAAACCATACCTTCCCCTCCTGCCCACTTCCCACCTCCTCCTTTTTATCCTGTAATGATCCCATTCAGACCCCTCCCCACAGATCCCCACAAAACCCAGACACCCCCAGACGATCCCCTATCGAATTCTCAGGACCGTTCTGCACACCCTCAAACCCTTTTCAGCCTGCCTGGATCCCCCAAATCATCCCCCAGAGCCCCCCTAATCATTGCCTCCCGCCCAACCCAGAACCCACCTCCTCCTTTTTACCCTGCAATGATCCCATTCAGACCCCTCCCGTAGCCTCACCTAAACCCTGACACCCCCATACAAACCCCTAGGATATACCAAGGACCCTTCTGCACACCCTCAAACCCTTTGGACTCTGCCTGGACCTCCCAATCATGCTCCAGAGACCCCAAATCATTGCCCCCCGCCCAACCCAGAACCCAGCTCGTCCTTTTTACCCTGCAACGATCCCATTCACACCCATCCAGTAGCCCCCCCAAAACCCTGACAACCCGAGACAAAGCCCTCCCAAATGCTAGGGACTCTTCTGCACAACTTAAAGCCGTTTGTAGCCTGCCTGGAACCCCCAGAGCCCCCAAGCCCCCCGAAATCCATGCTCCCCCGCTGCCTTCGTCCAGTTCCCAGCTCGTCCTTTCTGGCCTAGCTATGGTCAACTTCAGGACCCCCCATCGCCCCCCCCAAAACCCTGACACCCCCAGACGATCCCCTATGGAATTCTCAGGACCGTTCTGCACACCCTCAAACCCTTTTCAGCCTGCCTGGATCCCCCGCATGCCCCCCAAGAGCCCCCCAAATCATTGCCCCCCGCCCAACCCACAACCCAGCTCGTCCTTTTGACCCTGCAATGACCCCATTCAGACCCCTCCAGTAGCCCCCCCTGAAAACCCTGACAAGCCCAGACAAAGCCCTCCCAAGTGCTAGGGACCCTTCCAGACATCTTCAAACCCTTTGGACCCAGACTGGACCCCTGAATCCACCCCCACAGCCCCCCAAACCATACCTTAACCTCCTGCCCACTTTCCACCTCCTTCTTTTTACCCTGCAACGATCCCATTCAGACCCCTCCCAAGAGATCCCCCCAAACCCCTGACACCCCCAAACAAAGCACTCCCAAATAATAGAGCCCCTTCCACACATACTCAAACCCTTTGGACCCAGACTGCACCCACCAAACACCCCCCAGAGTCCCCCAAATCATTGCCCGCCACGCAACCCACAACCCAGCTCATCCTTTTTACCCTGCAACGATCCCATTCACACCCATCCAGTAGCCCTCCCAAAACCCTGAAAACCCAAGACAAAGCCCTGCCAAATGCTAGGGAGTCTTCTGCACAACTTAAAGCCCTTTGTAGCCTGCCTGGAACCCCCAGAGCCCCCCAGCCCCCCGAAATCCATGCTCCCCCACTTCCTTCATCCAGTTCCCAGCTCGTCATTTCTGGCCTAGCTATGGTCCACTTCAGGACTCCCTCCCCCCCCCCCCCCAAAACCCTGACACCCCCAGACGATCCCCTATCAAATTCTCAGGACCTTTCTGCACACCCTCAAACCCTTTTCAGCCTGCCTGGATCCCCCAAATCCCCCCCAAGAGCCCCCCAAATCATTGCCCCCCGCCCAAGCCAGAGCCCAGCTCGTCCTTTTTACCCTGCAACGCTCCCATTCAGACCCCTCCACTGTCCCCCACAATACCCTGACACGCCCAGACAAAGCCCTCCCAAATGCTAGGGACCCTTCCAGACATCTTCAAACCCTTTGGACCCAAACTGGACCCCCAAATCCACCCCCACAGCCCCCCAAACCATACCTTCCCCTCCTGCCCACTTCCCACCTCCTTCTTTTTACCGTGCAACGATCCCATTCAGACCCCTCCCCACAGATCCCCCCAAAACCCAGACACCCCCAAACAAAGCCCTCCCAAATGCCAATGCCCCTTCCAGACATCCTCAAACCCTTTGGACCCAGACTGGACCGCCCAATCACCCCCCAGAGCCCCACTAGTCATTGCCCCCCATCCAACCTAGAGTCCAGCCTGTCCTTTGCACCCTGCGACGATCCCATTCAGATCCCTCCAGAAGCCCCCCCAAAATACTGACACCCCCAGATGAACCCCTAGGGTATACCAAGGACCCTTATGCACATCCTCAAACCCTTTAGAGTCTGCCTGGACCCCCCAGTCATGCTCCAGAGACCCCCAAATCATTGCCCCCCTCCCCCCAAAGCACAACCCAGCTCGTCCTTTTTACCCTGCAATGATCCTATTCAGACCCCTCCAGTAGTCCCCCCAAAACCCTGACACCCCCAGACAAAGCCCTCCGAAATGCTAGGGACCCTTCCAGACATCCTCAAACCCTTTGGACGCAGACTGGACCGCCAAATCACCCCTCAGAGCCTCCCTAATCATTGACCCCATGCCCAACCCAGTACCCATCTCCTCCTTTTTACCCTGCAACAATCCCATTCAGACCCCTCCAGTAGACCCCCCAAAACCCTGACACCCCCAGACAAAACCCACCCAAATGCTAGGGACTCTTCTGCACAACCTACAGCCGTTTGTAGCCTGCCTGTAACCCCCAGGGACCTCAGCCCATTGAAATCCATGCTCCCACCCCGCCTTCGACCAGTTCCCAGCTCATCGTTTCAGGCCAGCTATGATCCACTTCAGGACCCCCCCATCGCCCCACGAAACCCTGACACCCCCAGACGAAACCCTAGGGTATACCAAGGAGCCTTTGGCCTACTCTCACACCCTTTGGACGATGCCTGGACCCCCCCAATCATGCTCCAGAGCCCCCCAAATCATTGCCCCCCTCCCCCCAACCCACAACCCAGCTCGTCCTTTTTACCCTGCAATGACCCCATTCAGACCCCTCCAGTAGCCCCCCCAAAACGCTGACACGCCCAGACAAAGCCCTCCCAAGTGCTAGAGACCCTTCCAGACATCTTCAAACCCTTTGGACCCAGACTGGACCCCCAAATCCACCCCCACAGCCCCCCAAACCATACCTTCCCCTCCTGCCCACTTCCCACCTTCTCCGTTTTACCCTGCAACGATCCCATTCAGACCCCTCCCCACAGATCCCCCCAAAACCCAGACACCCCCAAACAAAGCACTCCTAAATGCCAATGCCCCTTCCAGACATCCTCAAACCCTTTGGACGCATACTGTACCCCCAAGGGCCCCCCAAATCATTACCCCCCACCCAACCCAGAACCCAGCTCGTCCTTTTTACCCTGCGATGATCCCATTCATTCCCCTCCAGTTGCCCCCCAAAACCCTCACGACCCCAGACAAAGTCCTACCAAATGCTAGGGACCCTTCTGCACAACCTAAAGCCGTTTGTAGCCTACATGGACCCCCCCAGAAGCCCCCAGCCCCCGAAATCCATGCTCCCCCTCTGCCTTCGTCAGTTCCCAGCTCATCGTTTCAGGCCTGCTATGGTCCACTTCAGGACTCCCTACCCCCCCCCCCCCCAAAACCCTGACACCCCCAGACGATCCCCTATCGAATTCTCAGGACCGTTCTGCACACCCTCAAACCCTTTTCAGCCTGCCTGGATCCCCCAAATCCCCCCCAAGACTCTGCCTGGACCTCCCAATCATGCTCCAGAGCCCCCCAAATCATTGCCCCCCGCCCAACCCACAACCCAGCTCGTCCTTTTTACCCTGCAATGACCCCATTCAGACCCCTCCAGTAGCCCCCCCCGAAAACCCTGACACGCCCAGACAAAGCCCTCCCAAGTGCTAGGGACCCTTCCAGACATCTTCAAACCCTTTGGACCCAGACTGGACCCCCAAATCCACCCCCACAGCCCCCCAAACCATACCTTCCCCTCCTGCCCACTTCCCACCTTCTCCTTTTTACCCTGCAACGATCCCATTCAGACCCCTACCCACAGATACCCCCAATACCCAGACACCCCCAAACAAAGCTCTCCCACATGCCAATGCCCCTTCCAGACATCCTCAAACCCTTTGGACGCATACTGCACCCCCCAGAGCCCCCCAAATCATTACCCCCCACCCAACCCAGAACCCAGCTCGTCCTTTTTACCCTGCGATGATCCCATTCAATCCCCTCCAGTAGCCCCCCCAAAACCCTGACACCCCCAGACCAAGTTCTCTAAAATGCTAGGGACCCTTCCAGACATCCTCAAACCCTTTGGACCCAGACTGGACCGCCCAATCACCCCCCAGAGCCCCACAAGTCATTGCCCCCCATCCAACCTAGAGCCCAGCCTGTCCTTTGCACCCTGCGACGATCCCATTCAGATCCCTCCAGAAGCCCCCCCAAAATACTGACAACCCCAGACGAACCCCTAGGGTATACCAAGGACCCTTATGCACATCCTCAAACCCTTTAGACTTTGCCTGGACCCCTCAATCATGCTCCAGAGAACCCAAATCATTGCCCCCCCCCCCAAAGCACAACCCAGCTCGTCCTTTTTACCCTGCAATGATCCTATTCAGACCCCTCCAGTAGTCCCCCCAAAACCCTGACACCCCCAGACAAAGTCCTCACAAATGCTAGGGACCCTTCCAGACATTCTCAATCCCTTTGGACCCAGACTGGACCGCCAAATCACCCCACAGAGCCCCCCAAATCATTGCCCCCCGCCCAACCCAGAACCCAGCTCGTCCTTTTTACCCTGCAACGATCCCATTCAGACCCCTCCAGTAGCCCCGCCAAAACATTGACACCCCCAGACAAAGCTCTCCCAAATGCTAGGGACTCTTCTGCACAACCTACAGCCGTTTGTAGCCTGCCTGGAACCCCCAGGGACCTCAGCCCATTGAAATCCATGCTCCCACCCCGCCTTCGACCAGTTCCCAGCTCATCGTTTCAGGCCAGCTATGATCCACTTCAGGACCCCCCCATCGCCCCACGAAACCCTGACACCCCCAGACGAAACCCTAGGGTATACCAAGGAGCCTTTGGCCTACTCTCACACCCTTTGGACTATGCCTGGACCCCCGCAATCATGCTCCAGAGCCCCCCAAATCATTGCACGCCCGCCCAACCCAGGACCCAGCTCGTCCTTCTTACCCTGCAACGATCCCTTTCAGTCCCCTCCAGTAGCCCCCCCAAAACCCTGACACACCCAGACAAAGTCCTCACAAATGCTAGGGACCCTTCCAGACATCCTCAAAGCCTTTGGACCCAGACTGGTGTAATGGGTTGGGGCAGGTCCCCTCCCCACCACAGGCAGAAATAACGACTCAGGCAAACGGATTGCAAAAGTGATGAAAGTTTAAATAGAAAGCAGTGAATGTTACAGAAAACCCAAAGCGCAGTGACAAAGAAAGATCCCATCCCCACCTGAGGGTGCATCCAAAACCCCCAGGGCTCCTTCTTCCCCCTCCCTCTGCTGGGCTAGTCTCAGCTGGCCAGGCCTGAGACTGCCCATCCCCCTGTGGCCTTGGGCCCAATCAGGCCCATGGCCGGGAGATCTCTCCCCCAGTTACCAAGTCTCGGAGAGGGAAGGAAAGAGGAAGTGCCAGACTCCACACTGGATCTTATAGTGGTGCAAAGAATTATGGTAGGAAATACACAATTTCCTGTGTCCATCCCTCTGGGCTGGACTTCTGGACACAGGAAGTGAATGCACCAGGGTGGCACACAGCTCAAACTACAACAACCCCCAAATCCACCCCCACAGCCCCCCAAACCATACCTTCCCCTCCTGCCCACTTTCCACCTCCTTCTTTTTACCCTGCAACGATCCCATTCAGACCCCTCCCCACAGATCCCCACAAAAGCCAGACACCCCCAGACGATCCCCTATGGAATTCTCAGGACCTTTCTGCACACCCTCAAACCCTTTTCAGCCTGCCTGGATCCCCCAAATCATCCCTCAGAGCCTCCCTAATCATTGCCCCCCGCCCATCCCACAACCCAGCTCGTCCTTTTTACCCTGCAACGATCCCATTCAGACCCCTCCAGTAGCCCCCCCCAAAACACTGACACCCCCAGACAAAGCTCTCCCAAATGATGGGGACCCTTCTGCAAGATCTAAAGCCATTTGTAGCCTACCTGGACCCCCCCAGAAGCCCCCAGCCCCTGAAATCCATGCTCCACCCCCACTCCGCCCACTTCCCTGCTCATCCTTTCAGGCCAGCTATGATCCACTTCAGGACCCCCCATCACCCCCCCAAACCCTGACACCCCCAAAACGAACCCCTAGGGTATACCAAGGACCCTTCTGCCCACCCTCAAACCCTTTGAACTCTCCCTGGTACCCCCAATCATGCTCCAGAGCCCCCCAAATCATTGCCCCCCACCCAACCCAGAACCCACCTCGTCCTTTTTACCCTGCAACGATCCCTTTCAGACCCCTCCAGTAGCCCCGCCAAAACATTGACACCGCCAGACAAAGCTCTCCCAAATGCTAGGGACTCTTCTGCACAACCTACAGCCGTTTGTAGCCTGCCTGGAACCCCCAGGAACCTCAGCCCATTGAAATCCATGCTCCCACCCCGCCTTCGACCAGTTCCCAGCTCATCGTTTCAGGCCAGCTATGATCCAATTCAGGACCCCCCCATCGCCCCACGAAACCCTGACACCCCCAGACGAAACCCTAGGGTATACCAAGGAGCCTTTGGCCCACTCTCACACCCTTTGGACTATGCCTGGACCCCCCCAATCATGCTCCAGAGCCCCCCAAATCATTGCACCCCCGCCCAACCCAGGACCCAGCTCATCCTTTTTACCCTGCAACGATCCCTTTCAGGCCCCTCCAGTAGCCCCCCCAAAACCCTGACACACCCAGACAAAGTCCTCACAAATGCTAGGGACCCTTCCAGACATCCTCAAACCCTTTGGACCCAGACTGGACCCCCAAATCCACCCCCACAGCCCCCCAAACCATACCTTCCCCTCCTGCCCACTTTCCACCTCCTCCTTTTTACCCTGCAATGATCCCATTCAGACCCCTCCCGTAGCCTCACCTAAACCCTGACACCCCCATACAAACCCCTAGGATATACCAAGGACCCTTCTGCACACCCTCAAACCCTTTGTACTCTGCCTGGACCTCCCAATCATGCTCCAGAGCCCCCCAAATCATTGCCCCCCGCCCAACCCTGAACCCAGCTCGTCCTTTTTACCCTGCAACGATCCCATTCACACCCATCCAGTAGCCCCCCCAAAACCCTGACAACCCGAGACAAAGCCCTCCCAAATGCTAGGGACTCTTCTGCACAACTTAAAGCCGTTTGTAGCCTGCCTGGAACCCCCAGAGCCCCCCAGCCCCCCGAAATCCATGCTCCCCCACTGCCTTCGTCCAGTTCCCAGCTCGTCCTTTCTGGCCTAGCTATGGTCAACTTCAGGACCCCCCATCGCCCCCCCCAAAACCCTGACACCCCCAGACGATCCCCTATGGAATTCTCAGGACCGTTCTGCACACCCTCAAACCCTTTTCAGCCTGCCTGGATCCCCCGCATCCCCCCCAAGAGCCCCCCAAATCATTGCCCCCCGCCCAACCCACAACCCTGCTCTTCCTTTTGACCCTGCAATGACCCCATTCAGACCCCTCCAGTAGCCCCCCCCGAAAACCCTGACACACCCAGACAAAGCCCACCCAAGTGCTAGGGACCCTTCCAGACATCTTCAAACCCTTTGGACCCAGACTGGACCCCCAAATCCACCCCCACTGCCCCCCATACCATACCTTCCCCTCCTGCCCACTTTCCACCTCCTTCTTTTTACCCTGCAATGATTCCATTCAGACCACTCCCCAGTGATTCCCCTAAACCCCTGACACCCCCAAACAAAGCACTCCCAAATCATAGAGCCCCTTCCAGACATACTCAAAGCCTTTGGACCCAGACCGGATCGCCAAATCACCCCTCAGAGCCTCCCTAATCATTTCCCCCCTCCCAAACCAGTACCCATCTCCTCCGTTTTACCCTGCAACGATCCCATTCAGACCCCTCCAGTAGCCCCCACAAAACCCTGACACCCCTAGACATAACCCACCCAAATGCTAGGGACCCTTCCAGACATCTTCAAACCCTTTGGACCCAGACTGGACCCCTGAATCCACCCCCACAGCCCCCCAAACCATACCTTCCCCTCCTGCCCACTTTCCACCTCCTTCTTTTTACCCTGCAACGATCCCATTCAGACCCCTCCCCAGTGATCCCCCCAAACCCCTGACACCCCCAAACAAAGCACTCCCAAATCATGGAGCCCCTTCCAGACATACTCAAACCCTTTGGACCCAGACTGCTCCCCCTAAACACCCCCCAGAGTCCTCGAAATCATTGCCCACCACCCAACCCACAACCCAGCTCCTCCTTTCTATCCTGCAACAATCCCGTTCAGGCCCCTCCAGTTGCCCCCCAAACCCTGACACCCCCAGACAAAGTCCTACCAAATGCTAGGGACCCTTCTGCACAACCTAAAGCCATTTGTAACCTACATGGACCCCCCCAGAAGCCCCCAGCCCCCGAAATCCATGCTCCCCCTCTGCCTTCGTCAGTTCCCAGCTCATCGTTTCAGGCCCGCTATGGTCCACTTCAGGACTCCCTTCCCCCCCACCCCCCAAAACACTGACACCCCCAGACGATCCCCTATCAAATTCTCAGGACTTTTCTTCACACCCTCAAACCCTTTTAAGCCTGCCTGGATCCCCCAAATCCCTCCCAAGAGCCCCCCAAATCATTGCCCCCCGACCAAGCCAGAACCCAGCTCGTCCTTTTTACCCTGCGATGATCCCATTCATTCCCCTCCAGTAGCCCCCCCAAAACCCTGACAACCCCAGACCAAGTTCTCTCAAATGCTAGGGACCCTTCCAGACATCCTCAAACCCTTTGGACCCAGACTGGACCCCCAAATCCACCCCCACAGCCCCCCAAACCATACCTTCCCCTCCTGCCCACTTTCCACCTCCTCCTTTTTATCCTGTAATGATCCCATTCAGACCCCTCCCCACAGATCCCCACAAAACCCAGACACCCCCAGACGATCCCCTATGGAATTCTCAGGACCTTTCTGCACACCCTCAAACCCTTTTCAGCCTGCCTGGATCCCCCAAATCATCCCCCAGAGCCCCCCTAATCATTGCCTCCCGCCCAACCCAGAACCCACCTCCTCCTTTTTACCCTGCAATGATCCCATTCAGACCCCTCCCGTAGCCTCACCTAAACCCTGACACCCCCATACAAACCCCTAGGATATACCAAGGACCCTTCTGCCCACCCTCAAACCCTTTGGACTCTGCCTGGACCTCCCAATCATGCTCCAGAGACCCCAAATCATTGCCCCCCGCTCAACCCTGAACCCAGCTCGTCCTTTTTACCCTGCAACGATCCCATTCACACCCATCCAGTAGCCCCCCCAAAACCCTGACAACCCGAGACAAAGCCCTCCCAAATGCTAGGGACTCTTCTGCACAACTTAAAGCCGTTTGTAGCCTGCCTGGAACCCCCAGAGCCCCCCAGCCCCCCGAAATCCATGCTCCCCCACTGCCTTCGTCCAGCTCGTCCTTTCTGGCCTAGCTATGGTCAACTTCAGGACCCCCCATCGACCCCCCCAAAACCCTGACACCCCCAGACGATCCCCTATGGAATTCTGAGAACCGTTCTGCACACCCTCAAACCCTTTTCAGCCTGCCTGGATCCCCCGCATCCCCCCCAAGAGCCCCCCAAATCATTGCCCCCCGCCCAACCCACAACCCAGCTCGTCCTTTTTACCCTGCAATGACCCCATTCAGACCCCTCCAGTAGCCCCCCCCGAAAACCCTGACAAGCCCAGACAAAGCCCTCCCAAGTGCTAGGGACCCTTCCAGACATCTTCAAACCCTTTGGACCCAGACTGGACCCCTGAATCCACCCCCACAGCCCCCCAAACCATACCTTCCCCTCCTGCCCACTTTCCACCTCCTTCTTTTTACCCTGCAACGATCCCATTCAGACCCCTCCCAAGAGATCCCCCCAAACCCCTGACACCCCCAAACAAAGCACTCCCAAATCATGGAGCCCCTTCCAGACATACTCAAACCCTTTGGACCCAGACTGCACCCCCCAAACACCCCCCAGAGTCCCCGAAATCATTGCCCACCACCCAACCCACAACCCAGCTCCTCCTTTCTATCCTGCAACAATCCCGTTCAGGCCCCTCCAGTTGCCCCCCAAAACCCTGACACCCCCAGACAAAGTCCTACCAAATGCTAGGGACCCTTCTGCACAACCTAAAGCCATTTGTAGCCTACATGGACCCCCCCAGAAGCCCCCAGGCCCCGAAATCCATGCTCCCCCTCTGCCTTCGTCAGTTCCCAGCTCATCGTTTCAGGCCCGCTATGGTCCAATTCAGGACTCCCTACACCCCCCCCCCCCAAAACACTGACACCCCCAGACGATCCCCTATCGAATTCTCAGGACCTTTCTGCACACCCTCAAACCCTTTTCAGCCTGCCTGGATCCCCCAAATCCCCCCCAAGGGCCCCCCAAATCATTGCCCCCCGCCCAAGCCAGAGGCCAGCTCGTCCTTTCTACCCTGCAACGATCCCATTCAGACCCCTCCAGTATCCCCCCCAAAACCCTGACACGCCCAGACAAAGCCCTCCCAAATGCTAGGGACCCTTCCAGACATCTTCAAACCCTTTGGACCCAGACTGGACCCCCAAATCCACCCCCACAGCCCCCCAAACCATATCTTCCCTTCCTGCCCACTTCCCACCTTCTCCTTTTTACCCTGCAACGATCCCATTCAGACCCCTCCCCACAGATCCCCCCAAAACCCAGACACCCCCAAACAAAGCCCTCACAAATGCCAATGCCCCTTCCAGACATCCTCAAACCCTTTGGACACATACTGCACCCCCCAGAGCCCCCCAAATCATTACCCCCCACCCAACCCAGAACCCAGCTCGTCCTTTTTACCCTGCGATGATCCCATTCATTCCCCTCCAGTAGCCCCCCCAAAACCCTGACACCCCCAGACCAAGTTCTCTCAAATGCTAGGGACCCTTCCAGACATCCTCAAACCCTTTGGACCCAGACTGGACCGCCCAATCACCCCCCAGAGCCCCACTGGTCATTGCCCCCCATCCAACCTAGAGCCCAGCCTGTCCTTTGCACCCTGCGACGATCCCATTCAGATCCCTCCAGAAGCCCCCCCAAAATACTGACACCCCCAGACGAACCCCTAGGGTATACCAAGGACCCTTATGCACATCCTCAAACCCTTTAGACTCTGCCTGGACCCCCCAATCATGTTCCAGACACGCCCAAATCATTGCAACCCCCCCCCCCCCAAAGCACAACCCAGCTCGTCCTCTTTACCCTGCAATGATCCTATTCAGACCCCTCCAGTAGTCCTCCCAAAACCCTGACACCCCCAGACAAAGCCCTCCGAAATGCTAGGGACCCTTCCAGACATCCTCAAACCCTTTGGACCCAGACTGGACCGCCAAACAACCCCTCAGAGCTTCCCTAATCATTGCCCCCCGCCCAACCCAGGACCCATCTCCTCCTTTTTACCCTGCAACGATCCCATTCAGACCCCTCCCCAGAGATCCCCCCAAACCCCTGACACCCCCAGACAAACCCCTACAGAATTGGAGGGACTCTTCTGCACGCCCTGAAAACCTTTGGCTCTGGCATGCACCCTCAAAGCCCCCCCCCAGTGCCCCCCAAATCCATGCTCCACGACTTTGACCACTTCCCACCTTGTCTCTTTTCTCACACTACCACTCGCTTCAACACCCCTCATGTACCCCCCAAAACCCTGACACTCCCAGACGACCCCCTCCCAACTCGTAGGGACCCTTCCTGACATCTTCAAACCCATTTCAACCTGCCTGGACTGCCTAATCATCCCTCAGAGCCCCCCAAATCATTGCCCCCCGCCCAACCCACAACCCACCTCGTCCTTTTTACCCTGCAACGATCCCATTCAGACCCCTCCAGTAGCCCCCCCCAAAACACTGACACCCCCAGACAAAGCTCTCCCAAATGATGGGGACTGATCTGCACATCCTACAGCCGTTTGTAGCCTGCCTGGAACCCCCAGGGACCTCAGCCCATTGAAATCCATGCTCCCACCCCGCCTTCGACCAGTTCCCAGCTCATTGTTTCAGGCCAGCTATGATCCACTTCAGGACCCCCCCATGGCCCCACGAAACCCTGACACCCCCAGACGAAACCCTAGGGTATACCAAGGAGCCTTTGGCCCACTCTCACACCCTTTGGACTATGCCTGGTGTTGCAGTTTGAGCTGGGTGCCCCCCTGGTGTGTTCACTTCCTGTGTCCAGAAGTCCAGCCCAGAGGGATGGACACAGGAAATTGTGTATTTCCTACCATAATTCTTTGCACCACTATAAGATCCAGTGCGGAGTCTAGCACGCTCTCTTTTCTTCCTCCACCGCCAGCCGGTAACTGGGGGAGATGTCTCCTGGCTTTGGGCCTGGCTAGGCCCAAGGCCACAGGGGGATGGGCAGTCTCAGGCCTGGCCAGCTGAGACTAGCCCAGCAGAGGGAGGGGGAAGAAGGAGCCCTGAGGGTCTCGGGTGTACCCTCAGGTGGGAATGGGATGCCTCTGGGTTTGCTTTGGGATCTTTCTTTGTCACTGCGCTTTGGGTTCTCTGTAACATTCACTGCTTTCTATTTAAACTTTCATCACTTTTGCAATCCGTTTGTCTGAGTGTTTTATTCCTGCCCGTGGTGGGGAGAGAGAGGGCTGCCTCAACCCAGCACATTCTTGGTAGCAGAGGATGGTTGTTGTGGGGAGGGGGTCTGCCTCTAAACCCACCACATTCTTGGCGAGCCAGGCAGGAGAGGAGTTTGTTATTGTGCATTCTGCAGATAGGATTGCAAAAGGTAAGAAAGTTTAAATTTAGTTCTGGGCGTCGTTCTGGTTCTCTGGCAGTTGGGGCTCAAGTGTTGTTGTTGTTGGGGCGAGTGTGCGAGTTCTCGTGGATTGCCGGGGGACACTTGGTGCGTGGCCGGTGGCACGGAGCCCCTCCTGCTATTTCAAGCAGGGGTGGCTCTTAACCATCGGAACTGGGGCATCGCTTAAGAATGCGGGACCTGCCCCTCCTCCACCTTTACTCTCTGCGGAGCGGCAGAAGCGGCGGGGGGTGAAGTGGCGGAGGGGGCAGCGGCGAGCAGATCAAAGTCAGGTCCGTTCTCGCTGCGGGGTAGGGCCAGCCGCGGCGGAGCGGGCGAGCCCGGATCCCGATACCCAGGAAGGGCGAACGGGAACTCAGTTCGAAAGCTGTTCTCAAGGGCCCTGGGGACGCGTTTATGGCTTTCGCTGGAGGAGCCGTTTGAATGCCCGAGGGGTGGAGGCGATTTTGATTCTGTACCGCGGCGGCAGAGGTGGCTGGAGCCCTGCTGTATGCTCGGGCTGCGGCGGCTGAGGGCCGAGCCGTGCGCTCGGAGCGGCGGCGGCGGCTCGGGCCGTGCACGCGGAGCGGCGGCGGGGCCAGCCCTGTTCTCTTCCCCGACGTTTTCGGACGAGTTCCGAAAATGGCGCCTAGCACCTGGCTCCACCTCCCTCCTTCTCAGCAGGTTGTGGAGCAGCCCCTCCCCTCCCGGGGTGGGGCTGTGTACTTGGAGCTGCCACATCTGCGGTACGCGGACGCCCAGTGGAGGGGCGGTGTACCTGTGGCATGCGTCTGTGGAGCCTCGGGCCGCGGCTGGAAGCGGTCAGCACTGGGCTTGGGATAGGTCCGTGCAGTGGTGAGAGAGGCTCAGTGTGCTGTTTTCCTGGAGGGGTGGAGAAGCAGCAGACCCTGATTGTTCTGACTGGCTTGCCCCAGGGGTGGAAATATGCCGCTGAGTAGATAGAGATGGGAATGAAGGTTTGGTTGAGAAGTTGTGAGGTTCTTTCCAGGTGACCAGGATGTCCAACGGATCCATGAAGAGCTTGCACCGCAGAAGAGAGAACTCTGCATCGCTGGGAGGTTCCATTAGATGAGAGGAGAAGGACTGGAATGGACTGACACTTGAGCCTGAATGAGAGACTGTTTGAGTGGACGCCCAGATGAAGATGTGGACTTCGCCGGACATGTCATCAGGAGATTTCTGATTTGATGATGTGTTTAGGTGCAGAGATTATGGTATGAAATACAGGGGTGGCATGGTGGCCCGTACGGGGATCGAACCCACGACCTTGGCGTTATCACCCACCCAATCATGCTCCAGAGCCCCCCAAATCATTGCACCCCCGCCCAACCCAGGACCCAGCTCGTCCTTTTTACCCTGCAACGATCCCTTTCAGGCCCCTCCAGTAGCCCCCCCAAAACCCTGACACACCCAGACAAAGTCCTCACAAATGCTAGGGACCCTTCCAGACATCCTCAAAGCCTTTGGACCCATACTGGACCCCCAAATCCAACCCCACAGCCCCCCAAACCATACCTTCCCCTCCAGAGCACTTTCCACCTCCTCCTTTTTATCCTGCAATGATCCCATTCAGACCCCTCCCCACAGATCCCCACAAAACCCAGACACCCCCAGACGATCCCCTATGGAATTCTCAGGACCTTTCTGCACACCCTCAAACCCTTTTCAGCCTGCCTGGATCCCCCAAATCATCCCCCAGAGCCCCCCTAATCATTGCCTCCCGCCCAACCCAGAACGCACCTCCTCCTTTTTACCCTGCAATGATCCCATTCAGACCCCTCCCGTAGCCTCACCTAAACCCTGACACCCCCATACAAACCCCTAGGATATACCAAGGACCCTTCTGCACACCCTCAAACCCTTTGGACTCTGCCTGGACCTCCCGATCATGCTCCAGAGCCCCCCAAATCATTGCTCCCCGCTCAACCCTGAACCCAGCTCGTCCTTTTTACCCTGCAACGATCCCATTCACACCCATCCAGCAGCCCCCCCCAAACCCTGACAACCCGAGACAAAGCCCTCCCAAATGCTAGGGACTCTTCTGCACAACTTAAAGCCGTTTGTAGCCTGCCTGGAACCCCCAGAGCCCCCCAGCCCCCCGAAATCCATGCTCCCCCGCTGCCTTCGTCCAGTTCCCAGCTCGTCCTTTCTGGCCTAGCTATGGTCAACTTCAGGACCCCCCATCGACCCCCCCCAAAACCCTGACACCCCCAGACGATCCCCTATGGAATTCTCAGGACCATTCTGCACACCCTCAAACCCTTTTCAGCCTGCCTGGATCCCTGCATCCCCCCCAAGAGGCCCCAAATCATTGCCCCCCGCCCAACCCACAACCCAGCTCGTCCTTTTTACCCTGCAATGACCCCATTCAGACCCCTCCAGTAGCCCCCCCCAAAAACCCTGACAAGCCCAGACAAAGCCCTCCCAAATGCTAGGGACCCTTCCAGACATCTTCAAACCCTTTGGACCCAGACTGGACCCCTGAATCCACCCCCACAGCCCCCCAAAAAATACCTTCCCCTCCTGCCCACTTTCCACCTCCTTCTTTTTACCCTGCAACGATCCCATTCAGACCCCTCCCAAGACATCCCCCCAAACCCCTGACACCCCCAAACAAAGCACTCCCAAATCATAGAGCCCCTTCCAGACATACTCAAACCCTTTGGACCCAGACTGCACCCCCCAAACACCCCCCAGAGTCCCCCAAATCATTGCCCACCACCCAACCCACAACCCAGCTCATCCTTCCTATCCTGCAACAATCCCGTTCAGGCCCCTCCAGTTGCCCCCCAAAACCCTGACACCCCCAGACAAAGTCCTACCAAATGCTAGGGACCCTTCTGCACAACCTAAAGCCATTTGTAGCCTACATGGATCCCCCCAGAAGCCCCCAGCCCCCGAAATCCATGCTCCCCCTCTGCCTTCGTCAGTTCCCAGCTCATCGTTTCAGGCCTGCTATGGTCCACTTCAGGACTCCCTACCCCCGCCCCTGAAAACACTGACACCCCCAGACGATCGCCTGTCGAATTCTCAGGACCTTTCTGCACACCCTCAAACCCTTTTCAGCCTGCCTGGATCCCCCAAATCCCCTCCAAGAGCCCCCCAAATCATTGCACCCCGCCCAAGCCAGAGCCCAGCTCGTCCTTTCTACCCTGCAACGATCCCATTCAGACCCCTCCCCACAGATCCCCCCAAAACCCAGACACCCCCAAACAAAGCCCTCACAAATGCCAATGCCCCTTCCAGACATCCTCAAACCCTTTGGACGCATACTGCACACCCCAGAGCCCCCCAAATCATTACCCCCCACCCAACCCAGAACCCAGCTCGTCCTTTTTACCCTGCGATGATCCCATTCAATCCCCTCCAGTAGCCCCCCCAAAACCCTGACACCCCCAGACCAAGGTCTCTCAAATGCTAGGGACCCTTCCAGACATCCTCAAACCCTTTGGACCCAGACTGGACCGCCCAATCACCCCCCAGAGCCCCACTGGTCATTGCCCCCCATCCAACCTAGAGCCCAGCCTGTCCTTTGCACCCTGCGATGATCCCATTCAGATCCCTCCAGAAGCCCCCCCAAAATACTGACACCCCCAGACGAACCCCTAGGGTATACCAAGGACCCTTATGCACATCCTCAAATGCTTTAGACTTTGCCTGGACCCCCCAATCATGCTCCTGAGACCCCCAAGTCATTGCCCCCCCCCACCCCCAAATCACAACCCAGCTCGTCCTTTTTACCCTGCAATGATCCTATTCAGACCCCTCCAGTAGTCCGCCCAAAACCCTGACACCCCCAGACAAAGTCCTCACAAATGCTAGGGACCCTTCCAGACATCCTCAATCCCTTTGGACACAGACTGGACCCCCAAATCACCCCTCAGAGCCTCCCTAATCATTGCCCCCTGCCCAACCCAGTACCCATCTCCTCCTTTTTACCCTGCAACGATTCCATTCAGACCCCTCCAGTAGCCCCCACAAAACCCTGACACCCCCAGACAAAACCCACCCAAATGCTAGGGACCCTTCCAGACGTCTTCAAACACTTTGGACCCAGTCTGGACCCCCAAATCCACTCCCACAGCCCCCCAAACCATACCTTCCCCTCCTGTCCACTTTCCACCTCCTTTTCACCCTGCAATGATCCCATTCAGACCCCTCCCCAGAGATCCCCCCAAACCCCTGACACCCCCAGACAAACCCCTACAGAATTGGAGGGACTCTTCTGCACGCCCTGAAAACCTTTGCCTCTGGCATGCACCCTCAAATCCCCCCCCAAGTGCCCCCCAAATCCATGCTCCACGACTTTGACCATTTCCCACCTTGTCTCTTTTGTCACACTACCACTCGCTTCAACACCCCTCATGTACCCCCCAAAACCCTGACACTCCCAGACGACCCCCTCCCAACTCGTAGGGACCCTTCCTGACATCTTCAAACCCATTTCAACCTGCCTGGACTGCCCAATCATCCCTCAGAGCCCCCCAAATCATTGCCCCCTCCCAACCCAGAACCCAGCTCGTCCTTTTTACCCTGCAACGATCCCATTCAGGCCCTTCCAGTAGCCCCCCCCAAAACACTGACACCCCCAGACAAAGCTCTCCCAAATGATGGGGACCCTTCTGCAAGATCTAAAGCCGTTTGTAGCCTACCTGGACCCCCCCAGAAGCCCCCAGCCCCTGAAATCCATGCTCCACCCCCACTCCACCCACTTCCCTGTCCATCCTTTCAGGCCAGCTATGATCCACTTCAGGACCCCTCATCACCCCCCCAAACCCTGACACCCCCAAAACGAACCCCTAGGGTATACCAAGGACCCTTCTGCCCACCCTCAAACCCTTTGAACTCTCCCTGGTACCCCCAATCATGCTCCAGAGCCCCCCAAATCATTGCCCCCCGCCCAACCCAGAACCCACCTCGTCCTTTTTACCCTGCAACGATCCCATTCAGACCCCTCCAGTAGCCCCGCCAAAACATTGACACCCCCAGACAAAGCTCTCCCAAATGCTAGGGACTCTTCTGCACAACCTACAGCCGTTTGTAGCCTGCCTGGAACCCCCAGGGACCTCAGCCCATTGAAATCCATGCTCCCACCCCGCCTTCGACCAGTTCCCAGCTCATCGTTTCAGGCCAGCTATGATCCAATTCAGGACCCCCCCATCGCCCCACAAAACCCTGACACCCCCAGACGAAACCCTAGGGTATACCAAGGAGCCTTTGGCCTACTCTCACACCCTTTGGACTATGCCTGGACCCCCCCAATCATGCTCCAGAGCCCCCCAAATCATTGCACCCCCGCCCAACCCTGGACCCAGCTCGTCCTTATTACCCTGCAACGATCCCTTTCAGGCCCCTCCAGTAGCCCCCCCAAAACCCTGACACACCCAGACAAAGTCCTCGCAAATGCTAGGGACTCTTCCAGACATCCTCAAACCCTTTGGACCCAGACTGGAACCCCAAGTCCACCACCACAGACCCCAAAACCATACCTTCCCCTCCTGCCCACTTTCCACCTCCTCCTTTTTATCCTGCAACGATCCCATTCAGACCCCTCCCCAGAGATCCCCACAAAACCCAGACACCCCCAGACGATCCCCTGTGGAATTCTCAGGACCTTTCTGCACACCCTCAAACCCTTTTCAGCCTGCCTGGATGCCCCAAATCATCCCCCAGAGCCCCCCTAATCATTGCCTCCCACCCAACCCAGAACCCACCTCCTCCTTTTTACCCTGCAATGATCCCATTCAGACCCCTCCCGTAGCCTCACCTAAACCCTGACACCCCCATACAAACCCCTAGGATATACCAAGGACCCTTCTGCACACCCTCAAACCCTTTGGACTCTGCCTGGACCTCCCAATCATGCTCCAGAGCCCCCCAAATCATTGCCCCCCGCCCAACCCTGAACCCAGCTCGTCCTTTTTACCCTGCAACGATCCCATTCACACCCATCCAGTAGCCCCCCCAAAACCCTGACAACCCGAGACAAAGCCCTCCCAAATGCTAGGGACTCTTCTGCACAACTTAAAGCCGTTTGTAGCCTGCCTGGAACCCCCAGAGCCCCCCAGCCCCCCGAAATCCATGCTCCCCCACTGCCTTCCTCCAGTTCCCAGCTCGTCCTTTCTGGCCTAGCTATGGTCAACTTCAGGACCCCCCATCGCCCCCCCCCCAAAACCCTGACACCCCCAGACGATCCCCTATGGAATTCTCAGGACCGTTCTGCACACCCTCAAACCCTTTTCAGCCTGCCTGGATCCCCCGCATCCCCCCCAAGAGCCCCCCAAATCATTGCCCCCCGCCCAACCCACAACCCAGCTCGTCCTTTTGACCCTGCAATGACCCCATTCAGACCCCTCCAGTAGCCCCCCCTGAAAACCCTGACACGCCCAGACAAAGCCCTCCCAAGTGCTAGGGACCCTTCCAGACATCTTCAAACCCTTTGGACCCAGACTGGACCCCTGAATCCACCCCCACAGCCCCCCAAACCATACCTTCCCCTCCTGCCCACTTTCCACCTCCTTCTTTTTACCCTGCAATGATCCCATTCAGACCCCTCCCAAGAGATCCCCCCCAAACCCCTGACACCCCCAAACAAAGCACTCCCAAATCATAGAGCCCCTTCCAGACATACTCAAACCCTTTGGACCCAGACTGCCCCCCCCAAACACCCCCCAGAGTCCCCCAAATCATTGCCCACCACCCAACCCACAACCCAGCTCGTCCTTTCTATCCTGCAACAATCCCATTCTGGCCCCTCCAGTTGCCCCCCAAAATCCTGACACCCCCAGACAAAGTCCTACCAAATGCTAGGGACCCTTCTGCACAATCTAAAGCCGTTTGTAGCCTACATGGACCCCCCCAGAAGACCCCAGCCCCCGAAATCCATGCTCCCCCTCTGCCTTTGTCAGTTCCCAGCTCATCGTTTCAGGCCCGCTATGGTCCACTTCAGGACTCCCTACCTCCCCGCCCCCAAAACACTGACACCCCCAGACAATCCCCTATCGAATTCGCAGGACCTTTCTGCACACCCTCAAACCCTTTTCAGCCTGCCTGGATCCCCCAAATCCCCCCCAAGCTCCCCCCAAATCATTGCCCCCCACCCAAGCCAGAGGCCAGCTCGTCCTTTTTACCCTGCAACGATCCCATTCAGACCCCTCCAGTATCCCCCCCAAAACCCTGACACACCCAGACAAAGCCCTCCCAAATGCTAGGGACCCTTCCAGACATCTTCAAACCCTTTGGACCCAGAGTGGACCCCCAAATCCACCCCCACAGCCCCCAAAACCTTACCTTCCCCTCCTGCCCACTTCCCACCTTCTCCTTTTTACCCTGCAACGATCCCATTCAGACCCCTCCAGTAGCCCCGCCAAAACATTGACAACCTGTAGTGGTTTGAAAGGAAAGGCTCTGCTTTCCCTCCCCCACTGAGAAAAAGACCACGGCTAAACCCAGTCAGAGAAATGAGATTATATTTTACAAGGAAGCAGATTAGATGGAACACAACAAATACAGGTATTTTACAATATATACAGGAATATACAGCAAATGAACTCAACCAGAAACCAGACCCCCCACAGAGGGGGCTTCCCCCTGTGCCCCCTTCACCCCCCTAACTCCCTTCTCCCCCAAAAGAGGTAGAAGAAGAGACGAAAAGGGAGTTAGCACAGCAAGCGGAGGCCTGTGCACAGGGAGTTAGTTCTTATCTTTTGGCAAGAAGCCCAGAAGCAGATCCAGCCGAGAGGGACAGCGAAGGAAGGAAGACTGAGAGAAAGTTCCCAACTCCCCTGGGTCCAATCTCTCCTCCCACAATCCTACCAATGAAATTCGTTTAGAATACCAAAATATTTTACAAACATTTAGCCAGTGTGCCCCTTTCTTAAAGGCACAGCGTCAAACAGCCACAATCCACCCCTTCTAAACAATTTCATTGGTCGTTCGCACTGTCCATCCAATCGGAAACAATATTTACAGTTCGTGAGCAAAGTTCATAGTCCGTTCCGGCTATACTCAGATGTAGACAATTCATAAGTCCAAAAAAGTCAGGAAATAAGAAAATGGAAACCGGCTTGTCTCTCTGCAGACGAAGTGAAGAAAAGGCGAACAGGAACACAGGGACGCTCAGTTGACTCAGGGTTCTCAGGGTTCGTGCACTGTAGATTCCTCAGGGATTCTTCCTTTGGGCGCGTTGTAGCTGCACGACAGTCTGAAATTAAGCTCTTTCAGCTAAAGTTAAATTTCTTTGTGGAATACACTGAATTTGACCATTCTCCTGCATTACCCAATAAGTGTGACCCGGACCTTCTGCTGAAACCACCCCTCGGACAGGTTTAGCCTCTCCTGAGGGCGAAAATACCCAAACAGTTTTACCTAACAGATTCTTTTCTCTAACAACAGGAACTCTATCACCTTCTACTCTCCGTAGCAGATCAGAATGTGCAGGTCCAGCGCGGTTCACTGAACCTCTACTATTCACCAGCCAGGTTGCTTGTGCTAAATGTTTCTCCCAGTTTTTCAAAGATCCACCTCCCATGGCTTTGAGAGTGGTCTTCAACAAACCGTTGTAGCGTTCAATCTTCCCTGCAGCTGGTGCATAGTAAGGAATATGGAAAATCCACTCAATACCGTGCTCTTTTGCCCAGCTCTTTACAAGGTTGTTCTTGAAATGAGTTCCGTTGTCTGACTCAATCCTCTCTGGAGTTCCGTGTCTCCACAGGATCTGTCTCTCCAGACCGAGAATGGTGTTGCGTGCAGTTGCATGTGGAACTGCATAAGTTTCCAGCCATCCAGTGTTTGCCTCTACCATAGTAAGCACGTATTGCTTACCAGAACGAGAACGTGGTAGAGTGATGTAGTCAATCTGCCAAGCTTCACCATATCTGTACTTGGACCATCTGTCACCATACCACAAGGGCATAATTCGCTTTGCCTGCTCAATAGCAGCACAAATGTCACAGTCATGGATGAGTTGTGTGATGGCATCCATGGAAATGTCTATGGATCTGTCACGAGCCCATTGGTATGTTGCATCTCTGCCTTGATGTCCTGATGAATCGTGAGCCCACCGAGCTAAGAATATCTCACCTCGGTGTTTCCAGTCGAGATCAAGTTCAGAGTCCTTGTCTACTTGAGAAACTCTTGCAGCTAGATCTGCCTGATGGTTGTGCTGCTGTTCCTCAGTAGCTTTGCTCTTGGGAATGTGAGCATCAATGTGTCTCACTTTCACTGGAATTCTCTCGATTCGATCAGCAATGTCTTGCCACAGTTCAGCTGCCCAGATGGGTTTTCCTTTCCTCTGCCAACCATTCTTCTTCCAGTTCTTTAGCCAACCCCATAGAGCATTGGCTACCATCCATGAGTCGGTGTAGAGATAAAGCTTTGGCCATCTCTCACGTTCAGCTACGTCGAGAGCTAGCTGGACAGCTTTTACCTCTGCAAACTGACTGGATTCTCCTTCTCCATCCTTCGCCTCTGCAACTCGGCGTGTTGGACTCCACACGGCAGACTTCCACCTTCGCTTGTTCCCGATGAGATGACAGGAACCGTCTGTGAACAAAGCATATTTCTTTTCATCATCTGAAAGGTCATTGTAAGGAGGAGCTTCCTCAGCACGAGTTACTCTCTCCTCTGGAGGTTTAGTGCAGTTGGTACCTTCAGGCCAACTTGAGATCACCTCCACCAGACCAGGTCTTTCAAGATTTCCCATTCGAGCTCTCTGTGTTATCAGAGCCATCCACTTGGACCAGGTGGAATCTGTAGCATGATGTGGTGTGGAACCCTTGCCTTTGAACATCCAATTCAAAACTGGCAATCTGGGAGCTAAGAGAAGTTGTGACTCAGTTCCAGTTACTTCAGAAGCTGCTTTCACTCCTTCATAGGCAGCTAGAATCTCTTTCTCTGTTGGAGTGTAATTTGCCTCTGAACCTCTATAACCTCGACTCCAGAAACCAAGAGGTCGTCCACGTGTCTCACCTGGAGCTTTTTGCCACAAGCACCAGGTTGGACCATTGTCACCTGCAGCCGTGTACAAAATGTTCTTAATGTCTGGACCATCTCGCACAGGTCCCAGAGCCACTGCTTGGACTACTTCTTGCTTTATCTGGTCAAAGGCTGCTTGTTGTTCAGGTCCCCAGTGGAAACTGTTTCTCTTTCGAGTCACATCATACAGAGGTTTCACAATCTGGCTGTATCCAGGAATGTGTAGTCTCCAAAATCCCACTATCCCCAAGAAACGTAGAGTTTCTTGCTTGTTCGTGGGATTTGCCATGGTAGAGACTCTATTTACCACATCCACTGGAATGTGTCGGCGTCCATCCTGCCACTGCACTCCCAGAAACTGGATCTCTGTGGTAGGACCTTTCACCTTGTCTTTCTTGATGGCAAAACCTGCATTCAGAAGAATGTCCATGATTTTGTTACCTTTCTCGAAGACTTCCTCAGCAGTTTTACCCCAGACGATGATATCATCGATGAACTGGATGTGTTCTGGAGCACCACCTTCCTCCAGAGCATCATGGATCACTGCATGACAGATGCTGGAGCTGTGGATCCAGCCCACTGGCAGTCTGTTGAAAGTGTACTGGATTCCTCTCCAGGTGAAAGCAAACTGAGGCCTGCATTCCTCTGCTATGGGAATAGAGAAGAATGCATTAGCAATGTCTATGGTAGCATACCATTTGGCCTCTTTGGATTCCAGCTCATACTGGAGTTCCATCATGTCTGGCACTGCTGCACTCATAGGCGGAGTTACTTCATTCAGGGCTCGGTAGTCCACTGTCAGACGCCAGTCTCCATTCGGCTTTCGCACAGGCCACACTGGACTGTTGAAAGGTGAATGAGTTTTGCTGATGACTTTCTGACTCTCCAGCTGATGAATCAGATTCTGAATGGGCAACAAAGAGTCAGGGTTGGTTCTGTATTGTCTGTGATGCACAGTCTGAGAAGCAACCGGCAACTTAATGTCCTGAATCTTGTGTTGTCCCACAACTGCAGATTCATCAGAGAGTTCAGGTCTAGCAGACAGCTTCAGCTTTTGTCCATCAATTTCTACAGAAGCTACTCCAAAAGCCCATTTGTAACCTTTAGGGTCCTTGAAACGCCCTTCTCTCAGAAAATCAATTCCCAAAATACAAGGTGCATCAGGTCCGGTCACAACTGTATGCTTCTTCCACTGCTTACCAGTTAGACTTATATTAACCTCCACCTTACTTAACTCTTGAGATCCACCAGTGACTCCCAGAATAGTTATGGACTCTGACCCCTGATAATTTGATGGCAATATGGTGCACTGAGCTCCTGTGTCAACCAAGGCCCTGTACTTCCGAAAGTGTGAAGTGCCAGGCCACTGGATGTACACATCCCAATAGATTCTGTTATCTCCATTATCCCTCTCCTCCCCCTGGCGGGAGGCAGGGCACCCCTAGTTATGGGGAACATGTCCACAGGTGCAACGAGCACACTGTGCAGTGTTAGAACTGGAGCCACTGTTGGAGCTGTCATTGTTGTCCTGGGGAACTGTGGAAGTAACAGCTACCCTTCTGGTATTGCTACCCTGGGTTCTGCCACTTTGCAGTTCCCTCAGTCTCCTGAAAAGATTAGAAGTTGGTTGACCATCCCACCTGTTCATGTTCTCACCAAACTGATCACGTAGAGTTATCCAAATGGTCCTACGTGATTGCCTTGGTGGTCTGTTTTGGTTTGGCCTGTTTTGGAATGACCTCCTAGGAGGACGTCTATTCCTCACAGCTGAAACCTGCATCCACCTGGAGGAAGAATTGGAATTATCTCTTTGTGCCAATTGGCATATGGAATCTTTGATTTCATCCTTCAGCTCTCTCATGCAATCCTTTATCTCACTAGACAGAGCTTTAATGGCTGAAACCAAAGAAACCCGTGTCATGCTATCATCCAATTGTCTCAATTGATCAGTGAATTGGCCAACCGTAGGAGGATCTCCACCATAATTTCTTGCCACAATTCTGCTTGCCAAAATGTTTGCATAATTGGAAGGAGCAAGTTTGATGAGCTTTTTAGCAAGACCAGCTGCCACAGGAATATCGTCAGGATTCAGAGTATCATGGTCACCATAGCGTATCTCTCTAATGGCAAACTCTCTCAGACGCTTAATTCCCTCATCTATGGTAGTCCAGGGCTTAGGATTCCATGGAAGGTCATCTCGGGAAGGGTATCTCAGGGAAACCGCCATTAAAAGGCGTATCCACAGATTAACCTTACCGAGAATCCTGGCTAGATGTCTATCTATTCCATTATCCTTTGAGAGAGTTCCTAGCTGGGCTGCTGACTTGTCTCCAACTATTAGAGCTGGAGCACCTGTATCATAACACCTAGCAAGCCAAGATAGGATGGGTTCCTTATCTGCTCTGAGGTAATCTTTGCGGACATTGCGAATCTCCTCCCTTGGTGACGAGCAGCTCTGCAGGTCATCCTCCTCTTCATCTATCACATCTTCCTGAACCTTTTGTCCCCATAATCCTGCTGTCACTCTCCTAAGGATCTCTTTAAGCTGAGAAGCACCACTGCCAGCTGCTGTCTTAGCTGCATCTCCATCCTGTGATGATCTCAATAACTCAGCTATATCTCTAAGACGAACCTTCTGTTCATCTCCAGCAGGCCCTTTCCTAGCAGAGGTTCCCTCACCAGGATCATCCTGTCTAGCAGAGGTTCCCTCACCAGGATCAGTCTCCTGCTCTTCTCCTCCATTAGCTCCACTAGCTCCTGGATCAGCTTTGGCCTTTCCACCTCTGGTCTTTAAGACTGCTACTTGTTTAACTGGAGCTGTGTTTGAATTTACAGCCATCCTGATAGAAGCTGACAGGTCCTGATCTAAACCAGCCGCCGTGGGGGCCCCTTCCGGTCCTGTCATGGCGGACGGAAATGACCTTGCCTCACTACCGGTCGCCATCTTGGGAATGGGAGCCGCCCCTGGCTGCTTGCCAAAGTCATAGAGTGAAGCATTTAAGGCTGCTTTGCCAATAGGTTTTGCTATTTTTCTAACTGACGCAGCCCCTTCCTCGTCACTCGAGGACCCTGGGGCAGATTTAGAGGAACGCCTACGCTTCCTAGATTTTTGCTTAATCACAAAACATGCTCGAGAAACCTTTTTCTCTCTATGCAGAGCCCACAGCAGATAGACATTAATTATCAGCGACAGCAGGATTACACCCGTCAAATAAATCACCTTAAGATCCCAGCCAGCACTTAAAGTTACTCTTTGACCTCCTGAAGTGTTAAACTCCCTTATCTCGATTGGCAAAGTGGAAGACGTTCTATTGCCGTAATTAGTGAGCCGAAAAAAA
Organism: Dryobates pubescens; assembly: GCF_014839835.1. Classification (NCBI taxonomy): domain Eukaryota; kingdom Metazoa; phylum Chordata; class Aves; order Piciformes; family Picidae; genus Dryobates; species Dryobates pubescens. The sequence goes on from NW_026530776.1 coordinate 42,845, forward strand.
CCCAAACAGTGTTTATACAGCAGCTGGATCCTATGCATAAACCACAAATAGATTTTACGCATTAAATATTTACCTATTTACCTATTGCTCAAGGAAATAATTCAGAGGGTTCCTTGGGAGAAAGCCCTTAAAAATAAAGGGGTCCAGGAGGGCTGGACCTGCTTCAAGAAAGAGCTGATGAAGGCTCAGGAGCAGGCTGTGCCAGTGTGCCGGAAGAGGAGCCGCCGGGGCAGACGGCCAGCCTGGCTGTGTAATGAACTTTTAATTGAACTAAGGGAAAAAAAGAGGGTGTATCATCTTTGGAAGAAAGGTGAGGCAACCCATGGAATGTTTAAAGAGGTTGCTAGGGCATGTAGGAGGAAAATTAGGGAGGCAAAAGCATATTTGGAACTTAAACTGGCCTCTGATGTGAAGGACAACAAAAAGTCCTTCTATAAATATATTAATAGCAAGAGGAAGGGCAGGGACAACCTCCACTCCTTGGTTGACATGGAAGGAAATGTTGTAACACAGGATGAGGAAAAGGCAGAGGTACTTAACACCTTCTTTACCTCAGTTTTTACTAGCTGGAAAGAACGTCTACCAGACAGCTGGCCTGCAGAACTGGCAGAGGGAGCCAGGGAGCTGCATGGTTTCCCTGTGTTCCATGAGCAAGTGATAGGAGCTCTCCTCAGCAGCTTGGACCCCCACAAGTCCATGGGACCAGATGGGATCCATCCCAGGGTGCTGAGAGAGCTGGCAGATGAGCTGGCCAAGCCACTCTCCATTATTTTTCATCAGTCCTGGCTCACTGGAGAGATCCCAGCTGACTGGAAGCTGGCCAACGTGGTACCCATCCACAAGAAGGGCCGGTTGGATGAGCCAGGGAATTACAGGCCTGTCAGCCTGACCTCAGTGCCAGGAAAGATTATGGAGCAGGTCATCCTGAGTGCAATCACACAACACTTAGAGGATGGCCAAGGGATCAGGCCCAGCCAGCATGGGTTTAGGAAGGGCAGGTCCTGCCTGACCAACCTGATCTCCTTCTATGATCAGGTGACCCGCCTGGTGGATGTGGGGCAGGCTGTGGATGTAGTCTACCTGGACCTCAGCAAGGCCTTTGACACCGTTCCCCATAGCAAACTCCTGGCCAAGCTGTCAGCCCATGGCTTGGATGGGAGCACACTGAGATGGGTTAGGAACTGGCTGGAGGGCCGAGCCCAGAGAGTGGTAGTGAATGGTGCCACATCCAGCTGGCAGCCAGTCACCAGTGGTGTGCCCCAGGGATCAGTACTGGGCCCCATGCTCTTTAACATCTTTATTGATGATCTGGACGAGGGCATCGAGTCCATCATCAGTAAATTTGCTGACGACACCAAGCTGGGCGCAGGAGTTGATCTGCTGGAGGGTAGAGAGGCTCTGCAGAGGGACCTCGACAGGCTGGGCAGATGGGCAGAGTCCAACGGCATGAGATTTAACACATCCAAGTGCCGGGTTCTGCACATTGGCCACAGCAACCCCATGCAGAGCTACAGGCTGGGGTCAGAGTGGCTGGAGAGCAGTCAGGCTGAGAGGGACCTGGGGGTGCTGGTCAACGGTAGACTGAACATGAGCCTGCAGTGTGCCCAGGCAGCTAAGAGGGCCAATGGCATCCTGGCCTGCATCAGGAACAGTGTGGCCAGCAGGAGCAGGGAGGTCATTCTGCCCCTGTACACTGCACTGGTTAGGCCGCACCTCGAGTACTGTGTCCAGTTCTGGGCCCCTCAGTTTAGGAAGGATGTTGACTTGCTGGAACGAGTCCAGAGAAGAGCAACAAAGTTGGTGAGGGGTTTGGAACATAAGCCCTATGAGGAGAGGCTGAGGGAGCTGGGGTTGCTTAGCCTGGAGAAGAGGAGACTGAGGGGTGACCTTATTACTCTCTACAACTACCTGAAGGGAGGTTGTAGACAGACAGATGTTGGTCTCTTCTCCCAGGCAAGCAGTACCAGAACAAGAGGACACAGTCTCAGGCTGCGCCAGGGGAGATACAGGCTGGATGTTAGAAAAAAGTTCTATACAGAAAGAGTGATTGCACATTGGAATGGGCTGCCTGGGGAGGTGGTGGAGTCACCATCACTGGAGGTTTTTAGGAGAAGACTTGACGGGGTGCTTGGTGCTGTGGGTTAGTTGCTTGGGCGGAGTTGGATTGGTTGATGGGTTGGACGCGATGATCTTGAAGGTCTCTTCCAACCTGGTTTATTCTATGTATTCTATGTATTCTATGTATTCTATCTGGTCTAACATCAACCCGATGCAGTACCGGTAGACCAACATGCCACAGACCGAGAAGAATAAACATTCTAAAACCCAGAGCACCTTCATTTCGTTTCTCCGGCTGAGACAAGCAATAAATCAACTTAATTACTTAATTGCCCAGCCCCACGTTGGTGAGCCAATAAAAAAGAGTGTGGTGGTTTGAAAGGAAAGGCTCTGCTTTCCCTCCCCCACTGAGAAAGAAACCACGGCTAAACCCAGTCGGAGAAATGAGATTATATTTTACAAGGAAACAGATTAGATGCAACACAACAAATACAGGGCCTTTACAATATATACAGGAATATACAGCAAATGAACTCAACCAGAAACCAGACCCCCCATAGAGGGGCTTCCCCCTGTGCCCCCTTCAACCCCCTACCTCCCTTCTCCCCCAAAAGAGGTAGAAGAAGAGACGAGGACAGTTAACAGGGCAGGAAAAGAATAAAGGCCTTGCACAGGGAGTTAGTATCTTATCTTAGTTGGCCAGAATCCCAGAAGCAGATCCAGCCGAAAGGGACAGCGAAGGAAGGAAGACTGAGAGAAAGTTCCCAGCTCCCCCGGGTCCAATCTGACCTCCCACAATCCTACCAATGAAATTCGTTTAGAAAACCAAAATATTTTACAAACATTTAGCCAGTGTGCCCCTTTCTTAAAGGCACAGTGTCAAACGGCCACAGCACCCTGCCCTGGCTGGATGAGGTCTGAGTCCTTCCAACCCCTATTGTTCTGTGACTCTGTGGAATGTTTAGCCTTTATTTACAGAATTGTTTGGGTTGGAAGGTGTGGGAACACCAGTTATGAGTGGTCTGAGCAGTCTGGCAGTGCAGGCCTAGAGCCTGACATGGTGGTAGGCCATGCTCAGCAGAAGTGCAGAGCCAGTGTGGTGAAGAGGGAGGTTATTGCTTTATTACTTATGACTTATGATTTATGAAAATTAATTTTTTATTATTATTATAAAATTGTCAATAACCGATGAATCACCAACTTATATACACGTTCTAGTGCACGTTCGTGAAATATATCCCCTAGCTGGCTTAGTATTATGATTAGAACTTATTTGAACTAATTACAAGCCATTTCTATATTTATATGCAAGAAGGGTGCAGTTCCGCCGCTTGGCCACTAGATGGCGACTCGACGGGACGTGCGCGGCTTCTGGTCGAGCTCAGACGGAGCTTTGTCCTGTGTGCCGCCGGTTCGAGACTGGGGTCTCGCAGAGCTGGCGTGCACGAGAGGACGGGCTGGTAGGGCTGGTCCGGAGACGAGCTGGTCCTCAGAGTTGATCCGTACCGCACGGCGGGACGGCGATCGCCGGCAGACTTGCCTGGGGGACGCGGCGGTACGCGGGTCTGCAGGGGCGGCCCCGGCTCGGCAAGTTCTCTCAAGCAGCAGCTTCTCGTCTGCTGGGCTCAAAGCAACAGCAGGATACCCGGAGCGGTCCGGGGGGAGTTCAGTGCAGTGTAAGCACGACTGCTGCTGAGTAATCCCTGGAGTTAACAGGGCTCGGAGCGGCACGTGGCGCTCTTCTCTCCACTGTAGTGGGGTTAAGCAATTGCGCGGGGACCTGGCACGGTCAAGTCCCTTCTCCCCGATAATTAGGCAGATCTTACCCTCGGGGGTTGATCCAGTCCATGCAGTAGCGACGGGGGGGGGGGTTCCTCTCCCGGTCAGTGGGACTGGCTGCGAAAACGCTAGCTTCTCAGCTCAGCGTGGTATCCTCCCTCTATGGAAATAATTCCTCCAGTCGCTTCTCACATGCAGATGCCTTGATATGCGTGCATGTATGTAACAGAAGCTAAACAATAAACTCAGTTGCAGAGGCAGTGGCTCGGACTTAACTCTCGAGCTAGCACAGAGACAGAAATGGAGGAGGAAGGCAGGAAAAGCACTTGTTTACTCACTGGGGTAATACTTATAGAATACCTCGAGGCTGGGTTTGACCAATGGGCATTCTCATAAACAACTGGCTTCAGCCTAAGGGAAAGCATGAAGCTAGAATTCTTCCATATTTGGAGAATGCACGAGCACAGCATGCACCAGCAGCGTGCTAGCCTGGCTTTTGTCTTCCTCCTGAGGGAGGGGGAGCTTGCCCACATGCTGGGGCAAGATTCAATGTCTCGGCACAATGTGCCTTCACCACAGCCAGCTAGCAGTATGCCAAAACAGTGCTGTGCCTGCAGCACTGTAACTCAAACAAGATGCTGGTAGCTATAAACATAGTGAGTTGTCTCGGGACAACAGGACATGCACCTGCATCAACAAACCTCGCGTGTCATCCATAGCTGGACCAATAATCTACACTAGTGTGATGTGTGGTCACTCACAGGGGACCAATGAGTCCATGCCAACAAGGCACACCAAGGTTATATAAATTGTAGCAGTTTCCTCGCTACGCACTTCTTCTTCTTCCTTTCCTGCCTGTCCTGTCTCCTCTCCTTCCATGCTTTACTGCACCATGCTTTCACCATAGGCCTGAGCCATAGGCCTGCAATACTGGAACAATAAAGGATCAATACCCGATCATATTGGTCAGCAGTATTGATTCCAAGAACCTCCGTCGTCGCCAAGTCTGGCTAAAGGAAGGGACCCTCAGAGGTCATCTTGTCTGCTCCACTGCAGTCAGAAGGGACATCCCCAGCTAAAGCAGGCTGCTCAGAGCCCCATCAAGCCTGACCTCCCCCACCTCCCTGTGCAACCTGTTCCAGTGTTCCTGGTAGCAAACTCCTGAGCCAGCTTTGGTGCAGCAGCAGCCCAGATGTTTCCTGTACTCTAACAGTTGGATCTTCCACTCCTTTCTTAGCTTTTAGTTGTAGGCTCTCAAAATCCAGTGTGGGGAAAAGGAGGCTGAGGGAGACCTCATTGCTCTCTACAGCTCCCTGGAGCTGGAGCCAAGCGAGGGCTGGGCTCCCAAGCCAAAAGTGGCAGGACCAGAAGAAATAGCCTTGGGTTGTGCCAGGGGAGGTTTACGTTGGCCATGAGGAACAATTTCTTCACCAAAAGGGTTGCCAAGGCCTGGCCCAGGCTGCCCAAGGCAGTGGTGGAGTCCCTGACTCTGGAGGGGTTTCAGAGCCATGGAGATGTGGTGCTGAGGGCCGTGGGTTGGTGGTGCCCTAGCAGTGATGGGTTGAGATTTGAGCCTGATGATCTTGAAGGCCTTTTCCAGCCACATGATTTTGTTTTTACAATGCCTGGCTGCATTCAGGCCAACATCTCAGTTGGGTTTGGGATGGTTTCAGTGTGCTTTAACCCCCTCAGCCCCACTGCCAGGCTTGGAGTTCAGCCCAGGCTGGGTTTCATTTCAGTCAGCTCGAGGGGGCCTCAGCTTCTCCATGGCTGTGATTGGAAGAGAGTCATTTTAGTTCTGCCTTGGCTCTTGGCAAGTGTCTGAACAGCACATGGCCCAGGCATGGAAGCATAGAAAGGGTTGGGTTGGAAGGGACCGGCACTCAGCAGGGACATCCTCCACTGGATCAGGCTGCCCAGAGCCCTGTGCAGCCTCACCTGGAATAGTTCCAGGGATGGGACCACAGCCACCTCCCTGGGCAACCTGCTGCAGTGTTCCAGCAGCCTCCTGGTGCAGAACGTGTTCCTCACATCCAATCTCAATCTGCTCTGCTCTAGTTTGAAGCCATTGACCCTCATCCTGCCACTGCCGGCCTTTGCAAACAGTCCCTCTCCATCCTTCTTGTAGCCCCTTCAGGTACTGAAAGGTTGCTGTTAGGTCTCCCTGGAGCCTTCTCTTCTCCAGGCTGAGCAGCCCCAACTCTCCCAGCAGAGGTTCTCCGGCTTCTGATCATCTTTGTGGCCTCCTCTGGACCCTCTCTATCAGGTCCAGGTCCTTCCTGTGTTGAGGGCCTCAGAGCTGGCCCCAGCCCTGCAGGTGAGGTCTCCCCAGCGCAGAGCAGAGCAGAGGGGCAGGATCCTCTCTTTCCAGCTGCTGCTTACCTTGTTCAGTCTCCTCAAGCAGCATCACAACCCTCCTTGGGTGTGTGGTGTGGGTCAGGGAGGCAGGAGGGAGGTGTGGAGCCATGGCCATGGGTTTGTGTTGCTCTCTGCAGAGCCACCCCGAGGTGGCCAAGCAGTTGGCCACCTGCCCCTTCAGCGCTCGCCACCTGGTGCCGCAGCCAGGCCTCGGAGACCACATCCTGAGCTGCTCTGACAGAGGCCTTGTGGAGCAAGACATAGGTAAGAGACCCCCCTGGGCACAGAGGTTGGCAGGGGTTGAAATGATTCCCCCCCCAAAGAATGTGGAGAATTGCCCCTGAAAATAAATGGACAGACTCAGCCCAGTGTGGGATGGAAGCAAAGGAAGCTCTGTTCACAAGCAAACCCAACTCCAGCACCATGAAATGCAATCAATATGTACAAATATGTGCAAGAGAAAGACAATTTATAAACAACACAAACTCCTCAGGCCCCCTGCACAGACCAAGGGACCTGTTCACCTCCTCCCCTACTGCTTCCCATTGCTTCACAAAGGAGTCAGGACAGAGCTCAGCAAGGTCATGAGAAGAGAGAGAGAAATTACAATCAGAGGCAACAGGAAAAGAGAGCAAGAACTGTTTCTGCCTCTGCTCTGTGGCTCCCACCAGCAAGCCAATGAATTCTGTAGACCTTATCATCATTTTCCTTCTGCACCCAATGCTAATTTATCTTCCTTTCAGTCTTTGCAGTCAGGATCGGAGCTAAAGTCTCCCCTTCAAACTGTAACACCACCCAACAGCACCTCTGGCACTTGGAGACAGCAGGAGCAGCTCAAGGTTCCCTGAAGGCAGAGGACATGTTATGAATATCCTGGTGATTCTGTGTTTTGTGTTAAAGGGAGAGAATTCAGAGTGCACTGGGACTGGGGGTCAGAAGCTTGCAGGAGCCTGTTTTGAGGACAAAGGGGGAGCTGCATATTGTACAGACTTAACCAGAGACAGTGTGTTTGGCTAACTGGAGACACCAAGGCTGAGGAGAAGAGCTGAGAATTGGTTTTCTTTAGATCAGAAGCCTGGACGACTGAGCATGCGTGCAAGGGGATGCTTTGACCCCTGCCACACAGAATGTAGGGAGAAGGGATTTGATCACCTGTTCTGAAGACTCATTATCATATGCCTGCCTTCTATTTAGCATGAGCTTGTTTATGTAGATGATGTAACTATAGAAGATGAAGAAAGCTATTGTAAAGCTGCTGTGGGGTGAAGTTTTGTACCCTTGCATGCCCAACCGGTTGCTTTGCTTTTATGCCTTTTATTGCCTTTTATTATCTTTTTAAGATCTTTTAGTGCCAATAAAACTGCTACCAAAAACTTTTACCAGGAGTCATCTATAACAGATGGTGCACTGGCTGGGAAGCGTCTGAACCTTCACGTCCTTTGAACTCCAAGCGAAGAGGCGCCCCGCTGCATCTGCGGTGGCTTCATTGTAGTCAGAAGACGGAAAGGTCAGCACCATCAGAACTCCAATAAAAGCAAGCAAAGACTTTTTCCCCCCCCTTTTTTTTTTGTTGTTGTTTTGTTGTTTGTTGTCCAATTGGAGTACATGGACCCCGTAAAACTTGGTATATGAGATCCAAGCAACGATGACCACAGTGGTGAAAACACCGCTTGGGGGGCCAGGATTCGGCTACACTGGGATTCGGCTACCTTAGTTTGAGTGTTTGAGTCTGCTGTTTCAGGTTCCACAGGGGGGAGGTACGGTGGATCTGGCGCGGTGGATCTGGCTGGTGAAGAAGAGGGGTATTGGCGAGTAGGAATTACTTGGATTATTCCACTTGCATGAGTATTTGTGGTACTGTTCCACTTGCATGAGTATTTGTGGTTTATTCCACTTGCATAAGTATTTGTGGTAGCCAGAGATAGGGATTGTTTGGTAGCCTGAGTAGGGATTGTTTGGATTATTCCACTTACATAAATTTTTGTGGTAGTCAGGAGGAAATGGGACAAAAGAAGAGTAAGTCATCAAAGCAGGACAGAGAGAAGGCTTTACCTTCTATTCCTCCAGAGAGTCCATTAGGGCTGCTCATTGATTATTGTGAGGATGATGGATAGAGAAAAGGGAAATCAAAGGAAAGAATGATTCACTGCTGTATGGAGGTATGGCCAAAAGAACCATTAAGACCACATGTGTTTTGGCCTATTTTTGGATCTTTTGAGGATTGGATTTGCCAAGCTTTGAGCCATCATGTGAATTCTATACAGTGTTTTAGTAAGGAAGAAGCTGAATATGCTGCTGTTTGGATTAGGGTCTCACATCCCTCTCCTCTTCCAATATTAAAAGCTGAGGATAAGGACAAAGACAAGGAGAAGGAGAAATAGGAACCCCTGGGTAACCTACCACCACCTTTTCACCAGAACAAGGGTCAAGGTCCCCTAAATCCAATAGCCCCAGAACCAACTTCTCCTTCACCCACCCGAACAAGAAGCAGAGTGAGGAATGACAGGAATGAACAAGAGGGAGACAGTGTAGGATGACATCCACTCAGGGAAGTGCCTGTGGGGGGCAGCAAGGAGGAATAGGGTTTGTGACTGTACCTCTCAGTGCATCAGATGTCCACAGTTTTAAGAGAGAGATGGGTACCTTGCTGGATGATCCCTTAGGTGTAGCTGAGAGACTGGACCAATTGTTGGGTCCCAATACATATACTTGGAAAGAGCTGCAGTCTGTTTTGAGTATTCCATTCACTGCAGAGGAAAGAAACACGATTAGACAGGCTGGTATGAGAATATGGGAGAGGCAGAATCAGGGGGGGCCACCAGGAGATCAGAAGTGGCCTGATCAAGATCCTGGGTGGGATCAGCAGCAGCTTCAAGGGAGACAGAATATGAGACCTGAGGACTATAATAACAGAAGGAATCAAAGAAGCTGTACTGAGGGGCCAGAATTTTGATAAAGCTTTCAGAGAGCAACAGAGGAAGGATGAATCTCCCACGGAGTGGATGGGAAGAGTAAAGAAAGACTTGCAGATGTACTCTGGAATAGACCCTGATGCTGCAGTTGGAGTGATACTTCTCAGGACACAGTTTGTGGCAAAATCATGGGGAGATATTAGAAAGAAACTGGAAAAGATGGAGGATTGGCCAGACAGGGGATTAGAGGAGTTACTACAGGAAGCTCAGCAAGTATATGTAAGGAGGGATGAAGGGAAACAAAAAGCAGAGGCTGAACTGTTTGTAACTGCTGTAAGGGAAAGTCAGAGATCAGGCAGCTGCTGGGACCTTTGGGGTACTATCGATCGTGGATAGAGGTGTCTGGGGCTGTATATTCTGGGGACAAGAATATCAAATGAGTCCCCAGAAGGAGGAGGTAATCTCTTTTTTTGGTAGATATGGGAGCAGAAAAATCGATTATATGAAAGACTCCTAGGAGGGTTGAGAAGGAAAAACCCCAGCAACAGTAATTGAAGCTAAAGGGGAACCTTTCAAGGTGCCCCTGCTTGAAAATATAGAAATAGAATCTGAAAAAGGGTTTGTTGAAGTGATTTGTTAGTTGTTTCAGAGACTGAATGCACTCTCTTGGGAGACATCTTTGTGTGTTTCATCACCAACAGACTGCAGCTGTCTGGCCTGCAGAAGAAGGGTGGAGGCATGTGTCGCGAGTGAAAGGACAGCAACCTCCGAGCCGGAGAGGTTAGAGTGACTCTACAGAGAAAGCAAAACTGACATCAGCATGAATTCCACACCACTTATACAGGTGATTGGAAGCATCTCTGAGACTGCAGTTAGTGCTGACAGATCAGTACTCGATGTCATACTGCAACATCTCAGTCTGAAAGCTCTGGAACTTACAAGCCAGCCCCACCTCCTGAAAGCGATGCACTAGCGTGTGATATTGGAGCTGCATGGCAAGAGAACACTGAGGCACATCCCCACTGCATTCTGTGTATAAAGCAGCCTAGAACTCATGGGGGATGGGTGACTTGTAAATGTTTTAAATGCTGTAAGAAATGGTCTTGTATCTCTTATAACTGAGGAGTATTTTGTCCTGAATGCTGTAACTGTAAAACTGTAAAAGTAGGCCTGAAAACAGGCAGTTTGGATTGATAAATATAGAGACCTTATTTTGTGGTAAAGGATTTAAATCCCCTTGGAAAATTCTTGGAAGGGATTGGCATAATTGGGAAATAAAGGCTAGAGAAATTTTTTGTTAGGGATACCAAGAACAATTAGAATAGAATAAAATAGAATAGAGTAAACCAGGTTGGAAGAGACCTTCAAGATCATTGCATCCAACCTATCAACCAATCCAACCCACCTAATCAACTAAACCATGGCACCAGGCACCCCATCAAGTCTCCTCCTGAACACCTCCTGTTGTAGTTTGAGCTGGGTGCCCCCCTGGTGTGTTCACTTCCTGTGTCCAGAAGTCCAGCCCAGAGGGATGGACACAGGAAATTGTGTGTATTTCCTACCATAATTCTTTGCACCACTATAAGATCCAGTGCGGGGTCTAGCACTGTCTCTTTTCTTCCTCCTCCGCCAGCCGGTAACTGGGGGAGATGTCTGCTGGCTTTGGGCCTGGCTAGGCCCAAGGCCACGGGGGGATGGGCAGTCTCAGGCCTGGCCAGCTGAGACTAGCCCAGCAGAGGGAGGGGGAAGAAGGAGCCCTGAGGGTCTCAGGTGTACCCTCAGGTGGGAATGGGTTGGCTCTGGGTTTGCTTTGGGATCTTCCTTTGTCACTGTGCTTTGGGTTTTCTGTAACATTCACTGCTTTCTATTTAAACTTTCATCACTTTTGCAATCCGTTTGTCTGAGTGTTTTATTCCTGCCCGTGGTGGGGAGAGAGGGGGCTGCCTCAACCCAGCACACCTCCAGTGATGGTGACTCCACCACCTCGCCGTGCAGCCCATTCCAATGGGCAATCACTCTATGTGGAACTTCTTCCTGGCATCCAGCCTAGACCTCCCCTGGTGCAGCCTGGGACTGTGTCCTCTTGTTCTGGTACTGACTGCCTGGGAGAAGAGACCAACCTCCACCTGTCTACAACCCTCCTTCAGGTAGTTGTAGAGAGCAATAAGGTCACCCCTGAGTCTTCTCTTCTCCAGGCCAATGTGCAGAACCCGGCACTTGGATGTGTTCAATCTCATGCCGTTGGGACTCTGCCCATCTGTTCAGCCTGTCCAGGTCCCTCTGCAGAGCCTCTCTACCCTCCAGCAGATCAACTCCTGCCCCCACCTTGGTGTTGTCTGCAAATTTACTGCTGATGGACTCAATGTCCTCGTCCAGATCATCAATAAAGATGTTAAAGAGCATGGGGCCCAGCACTGATTCTTGGGGCACACCACTAGTAACTGGCTGCCAGCTGGATGTGGCACCATTCACCACCACTCTCTGGGCTCAACCTCCAGCCAGTTCCTAACCCATCACAGTGTGCCCCCATCCAAGCCAGGGGCTGACAGCTTGGCCAGGAGTTTGCTGTGGGGGACGGTGTCAAAAACCTTGCTGAGGTCCAGGTAGACTCCATCCACAGCCTGCCCCACATCCACCAGGCAGTCACCTGGGCATAGAAGATCAGTTTTTTGAAATTGAAAGGGTTAGTAGAAGGAAAAAAGTAAGGAAGACATAAGAAAAATTATTGTAGAGGATTTTGAGGGAAGAGGAATTGAAATAACAAAAGCACAATGGGAAATAGAATACATAGAATAAACCAGGTTGGAAGAGACCTTCAAGATCACCGCGTCCAACCCAGCAACCAATCCAACACCACCCAAACAACTAACCCATGGCACCAAGCACCCCGTCGAGTCTCCTCCTGGAAACCTCCAGTGATGGCGACTCCACCACCTCCCCAGGCAGCCCATTCCAATGTGCAATCACTCTTTCTGTATAGAACTTTTTCCTAACATCCAGCCTGAATCTCCCCTGGTGCAGCCTGAGACTGTGTCCTCTTGTTCTGGTACTGCTTGCCTGGGAGAAGAGACCAACATCTGTCTGTCTACAACCTCCCTTCAGGTAGTTGTAGAGAGTAATAAGGTCACCCCTGAGTCTCCTCTTCTCCAGGCTAAGCAACCCCAGCTCCCTCAGCCTCTCCTCGTAGGGCTTATGTTCCAAGCCCCTCACCAACTTTGTTGCCCTTCTCTGGACTCGCTCCAGCAAGTCAACCTCCTTCCTAAACTGAGGGGCCCAGAACTGGACACAGTACTTGAGGTGCGGCCTAACCAGTGCAGTGTACAGGGGCAGAATGACCTCCCTGCTCCTGCTGGCCACACTGTTCCTGATGCAGGCCAGGATGCCATTGGCCCTCTTAGCTGCCTGGGCACACTGCAGGCTCATGTTCAGTCTACCGTTGACCAGCACCCCTAGGTCTCTCTCAGCCTGACTGCTCTCCAGCCACTCTGACCCCAGCCTGTAACTCTGCATGGGGTTGTTGTGGCCAATGTGCAGAACCTGGCACTTGGATGTGTTCAATCTCATGCCCTTGGACTGCCCACCTGTCCAGCCTGTCGAGGTCCCTCTGCAGAGCCTCTCTACCCTCCAGTAGATCAACTCCTGCGCCCAGCTTGGTGTCGTCAGCAAATTTACTGATGATGGACTCGATGCCCTCATCCAGACAAGCTAAATGAGGAAGTAGAGAAGAGACTCCGAATGAAATCTTAAAGTGGGCTAAGGAATCTGTGGGGCTCCTGAAGAATGTAACTGCTGCCAAGAAGACGTGACACCTGGCTGCTGGTTGCACCCAGTAGGCTAAGGAGGCAGAGTTAACATATACTGGTGGAGCCTAATCTTGATCCTAACCCTATTTTTTGTATAAGGAGTCCAATCAAAATCAAAGAGCATGTTCCCAGGTGTGGATAAATTCTCTTCCAATATTAGTAATGACAGGTAGGTTGAAAGGCCAAGCTAAGATTATAACATCTGAAGTAAGGGTATGAGAACAGAACACTTATATGCAATTGTTGAATGGGAGCATAGTCAGTTCAGTCAGTGGAGCATGAGACTCTTAATCTCAGGGTCATGGGTTCAAGCCTGCAGGGGACAGGCAGCAGTGTCCTTTTACTGTTGGATATGTTCCCAGCTACCTGAGAATTCAGCACAGAGGTTTCCTTTGATAGGGACAGGCTTTCCTGATGTAACAGAAATACAAGAAGCAGTCCAAAAGCCCAGCAGCTTGAGGATTGTACTGAGATTCCACAGTCTCAGTCAAGGGGGAGATTACAATTTGAAGAACCCTTGGATGTAAATATGCCTGTACCCTGTATCCAGCGATGTTGGGAGACAACTATAGGCAGGAATAAAGGGGAAACAGGACTGACCCTGGATGTGGGAATGTAATTTTTATAGGGCAGTATTCAAAGTGTTCACAATTTGTTAGTTAGGAAGAAGCAAATATGGGGAGCCTTGATCAGACCAGAAAGAAAGGACACATATCTAAAGGATGGCTGATAGCTATTGGGTCAGGATGGTGTTGGATATGTGGTAAAATTGCTTATAAGGTATTACCCCTAGGATGGCAAGGAAGATGTGCTATAGGACTGGTCTGTCCTCATCTCTTCAGAGTAAATCAGCCACAGGAATTACTCAGGAGCTTTGCAAGAAGAACCAAGAGGGGAGCAAATCCACTGCCAACCAGGCATAGCAAGTTTCATAGTTTTGCTAGGAGGTTCCTACCTTGGCTTGGGGTTAGTGAACTTGAAAAAGCGATGGTACATTTTTCTGCTACAGCTGAAGTGATGATGAATGCAAGCACAGATGCAGTCAAAGCTCAACAGCTTGAAGTCAAAGAGTCTCTCAAAAGGATCTACTCCAAATAGGTTAGCTTTGGATTTCATACATGCTGTATGTGCAGTCATAAATGTAAGCTGTTGTAGTTATGTTAATCTGTAGTTATGGTAAGTGATTGTAGACCACAATCAAATATTCCATCAGATTTCTTTGGATGATACTTCTTGTGGGTTTAAAGAAATATGGGATGAGTTAACTTCTCAGCCATCGAATATAAGTTGGTTTAAACATTTGTTTGTAATACCTGTTGGAATAATTGCAATACTGCTCTGTGTACTTCTTTGCAATTGCTGTTTCAAAATGATAAGACCTTTAGGTAAAATTGTTTATGCCAATAAGTTACAAGCAGATGGTTATAAGCTGAAGGTGATCAAAATAGAGGAACTTAATTATGATCCAATTAAGAAGGTTCTGAAATATCTGGAAATTTTAACACAAATCAATGGTGACCAAAAGAAAATGGGGGATTGTTGTGAATATCCTGGTGAGTCTGTGCTTTGTGCTAAAGGGAGAGAATTCAGACTGCACTGGGGCTGGGGGCCAGAAGCTTGCAGGAGCCTGTTTTGAGGACAAAGGGGGAGCTGCATATTTCACAGACTTAACCAGAGACAGTGTGTTTGGCTAACTGGAGACACCAAGGCTGAGGAGAAGAGCTGAGAATTTGTTTTCTTTAGATCAGAAGCCTGGACGACTGAGCATGCGTGCAAGGGGATGCTTTGACCCCTGCCACACAGAATGTAGGTAGAAGGGATTTGATCAGCTGTTCTGAAGGCTCATTATCATATGCCTGCCTTCTGTTTAGCATAAGCTTGTTTATGTAGATGATGTAACTATGGAAGATGAAGAAAGTTATTGTAAAGCTGCTGTGGGGTGAAGGTTTGTACCCTCGCATGCCCAACCGGTTGCTTTGCTTTTATTGCCTTTTATTACCTTTTTAAGATCTTTTAGTGCCAATAAAACTGCTACCAAAAACTTTTACCAGGAGTCATCTATAACAGGACAGCTCAGGAGGCTTCAGCAGCAAGGCACTGAGCCACTGCTCCTCCAAAGCCCTTGCAGCCAGGAAGCCCTCATTGCCCTGTGGCCCTCAGCAAATTCCCCCAGCTCCTGAGGGGGCAGACCAGCAGCACCAGCTCAGCAGACTGGCCAGGGGGAGCCTGCTTCCAGTCTGGGACTGTCCTGGCCACTGGGCACAGCTGGCAGCACAGAGGTACCCCTGGCACTACAAGCCCAGACCTTGGAGATGGTGGCCTGGCAGCAGGAGGGGCACAGCTGGGCACAGCCTACCTCCAGGTAGGAGACCAGGACCTCGTAGCCCTTCTGCTCCTTCCTAGCCTCAAGCCTCCTGTATAGCTCCTCCATGGTGAGGTAGATGATGCCAGGGCTCTTCTCTGAGCCCAGCATGGTGTAGGTTCTCCCTGCTCCTGTTGCACTGTAGGCAAACACTGGAAGGAGAAAGGGAGGAGCCCGGAGAGCAGCCTTCCTCAACAGCAGCACCCGGGGGGATGCTCCCGGCTCTGCCTCAGCGGGAAACGCCCCTGGGGACACAGTCCCAAACCCAACTCCTGCTATGGGACACTGCTGCCTCTCACTCACATCCTGTCCAGCAGGACTCCCAGGGCCCTCTGCACCAGGTTGCTCCCCAGCCTGCACAGGGCCCCCACCTGATGCCACCCCACAGGCAGGACTCCACACTCATCTGGGCTTGTCTCTGGTCTCCTCTTGCTGGCCTGGTCCCTGCCTGCTCCCAAAGCCCTCAGATGACATCTCCAGGTCAGCACTGGCCCTGTCCTGACCACGCTTGTTATGGCCCCAGCATGGTGCCAACAACAAGTTCAAAGCTTTCTCTTTCTGCAGAGCTGCTGTGTGCCCACTACTGCCACAGCTGCTCAGGGCTTCTGGAACCAACCACCAGCTCTGCTGAGCCCACCCAGAGCAGAGGCAGATGGGGCAGGAGCTCCTGCAAGGACCAGAGCAGGCTGCTAGGTCTCACCAGAGCAGTTGTAGCCGTCGAGAATGGTGTCGACCATCTGAGGGGTGGTGTGCTGGAACACCTCCTCCTGGGTGGCCTGCTCAGCACAAACCCGGTCGAAGAGGAACTTCTGAGGTTTCCCTGGGTTCTTGCTGCGGCCAGCAGGCAGCACACCGCCGGAGGCGCCAGCAGACTCCCCGGGGGCGAACACAAGGGTGTGACGGTCGACCACCCTCAGCAGCGGGTGCTGCGTGGCTCCCTCGCCGGGGGTCGCACTCGCACCATGACGGCCACGGTGCCCTCCTGGCGGGGAGGGACCACCGCCATGGCGGCGGCGACGATGACACAAGGCTAAGGGCACTGTCCTTAGGGTCCGCACAGCACCGCAACAAGAAAAGCACCGCTCCGAGGAAAGCGCCGGCTGAAGAACAACGAAGAACACCGCTCTGGGCTCGAAAGCCCTGAGAGTGCACTCTGAGAAGAAAAAAAGGAGTCAGGCAGGGAGGGGAAGCGGCGGAGGGGGAGCCTGAGGGTGGAAACAGCCTTTACCTCTCGAGCCCGGAGCCGGCTCCCAAGCCCTGCCTGCCCTAACCGCCGCCGGTGCCGCCGGAGCTGTCGTTAGAATCCCCCCAGCCCTGCGCGTTCTCACCGTCTGGAAGGTTCCTACATCCCCTGCGGGTCCTCACAACCACCCGAACGCTCCGACCCCCACCGCGGGTCCCCAGAGCCCCTCCACCGCCTGCCCCCTGATCCCCCGCCTGCCCCCTGATCCCCCGCCTGCCCCCTGATCCCCCGCCTGCCCCCTGATCCCCCGCCTGACCCCTGATCCCCCGCCTGCCCCCTGATCCCCCGCCTGCCCCCTGATCCTCCGCCTGCCCCCTGATCCCCCGCCTGCCCCCTGATCCCCCGCCTGACCCCATCCTCCAGCCCCGCAACGCTCCCCGCCTCCCGAGCCCAGCATTGCCCAGGGCGCTTCCACCGCCGCCTCCCATTGGCTCTTGAGCAACGCGAGCCCCGCCCGCTCCCGCCCCGAGCCGCTCCGCGCACTGCACTATGGGAGCTGTAGGCCGCCGGGGCCTGGCCGCCATCTTTGCGCTGGGAAGCCAGCCCCGGGCACCCCTTAGGGCCTGGAAGGGGTCCCCTGCCCCAGCCCTGTCCCCAGGGTTGCCCACACATCCCCAAGGCCTTTGCTCTCTGACCCGGGGCTGGGAGCACTTGGGGGCTCCTCTTGCTGCACTGCTGCTCAGAGGGCCTGAAGGATGATGTGGGGCTGCATAGAGAGGAGATGCTGAGGGGCCTGGAGCAGCTCTGTGAGGAGCAAAGGCTGAGAGCCCTGGGGCTGAGAGCCTGCAGAAGAGCAGCCCCAGAGGGCAGCTGAAGGCCCTGTGGGGGGCAAGAGGCTGGGACAGGCTCTGCTCAGTGGTGCCCAGGGACAGGACAAGGGGCAGGGGGCACAAACTGGAACCCAGGAGGTTCCATCTGAGCAGGAGGAGAAAATTCTTTGCTATGAGGCTGCTGGAGGCCTGGAGCAGGCTGCCCAGAGAGGTTGTGGAGTCTCCTATGCAGACTTTCCAAACTCCTCTGGATGTGTTGCTGTGTGCCCTGCCCTAGCTGCCCCTGCCCTGGGTTGGCCTGGATAAGCTCTGGAGGTGCCTTCCAACCCCTAACATTCTGTGATTCTGTAAAGCTCATCCGGTGATGTAATTAATGACACAGCCAATGAAAACTTGATTTAAAACTATTTTAATTTGAAAAGAGCAATTAAAGGCAATAAAAGGCAAGCAAAGAGCGCTGGGTGTGGGGGGAGTCTGGGCTCCACCAGCACGCACCCTGAACAACCTAATTCTCAGTTATATACCTTGTTCCTAACACAGATGCATGGAAAAGGTGGCTTTATTTAAACTAATTTGTCCTGGTGGTCTTTCAACGATGTAATCTTCTGGTCAGCACCTCTGGTGGGAGGCACAGTCCTGTTGTTACAATCAGGACTTTTCCCAAGGGCTGGTTCAGTGCAGAGTCCTTGGGGCTGCTTGCCAGTCCTTACAACCATTTCTTATGTAAGCACTTTCCCATTCTTTGTGGCAAACTCTCCTCCTTTCTCATCCTTGAGCAACTTACAGCTTGCAGTGGGCAGTAGTGTCCTCCCTACTCTAGTCATGAGGTCTGTGGTGACAGGTTGGACTTGATGATCTTTGAGGTCTCTTCCAACCTTAGTGATACTGAATACTGAATACTATTGTTACACAGGCTATTTTTCACACAAGCTGTTAGCTTCCCTAGCATTTCATTTTACTATTCAGGCTCTACATAAATACAATAAAGCAAACAAAATGTTAACAACAATAGCAAAGGCAAATAATATAATAAAGAGCATTTTATGATAAAAGAAAACATCCCTGTCTCACTTTTCAGTTCCATATTCTTATGTAGCCCATCCATACTTCTGCTTTAGAGTTTATCTTAATCAAAATCATCTGATTGACACAAATTATTACTCCATTCATCACAAGTGCCAACCCCCAGCCGTGGGCAAGGACACCTCCACCAGCCCAGCTTGCTCAAGGCCTCATCCTGCCTGGTCCTGAACACCTCCAGGGAGGGGCAGCCACAGGATCCCTGGGCAGCCTGTGCCAGGGTCTCACCACAGTTCTGTGCATTCTGTTCCCGGAGGCTGTCCCTGTGGAGCTGCAGCTGACAGCTTGGAGCTGGTAAAAGCCAAACCCCAGAGGTGATGGTGCCCAGGAGTGCAGGGAGTGCTGAACATCTCAGCTGTGGGAGGAATCTTCCTCCTGAGCTCTAACAGCAGCCAGAGATGCTCTGGGGTTCCACAGCAGCTGTGTCAGTACCAGCTGGTCAGCTGCTCTGCAGAGGCTGCTCCTGCTCTCCTCTTGCCCAGAGCCTGAAGCTGCCGAAGCCTGTCCCAGCCCCCAGTCCCTCCCCCCCTCTCCAGTGCTCCCAGCAGCTGCTGCATTCCCGGTGGGCTCCTGCCCTCCTGCTCCCCAGGCAATCACCTGGCTCCTGTTGGAGCACCTCAGAGGGGCTTTGCACCTCGGCTGAAGGAGAAAAGCTGAGAGCAGAGGGTGGGGGAAGCATGGAATAAAAGAGGGACAGGGCCCAGAGCAGAGGGGGCTGGAGACTGTCAGTGGCAAGGATGACCCAGCTGGACCCGAGGTGGTGTCAGACACAACCTGGGGGGCAGCTCTGTGCTGCACACAGCCAAGGGCTGCTGCTGCCCTTGGCCATGCCAGGACCTCCAGGCTTGGTCCACACCCTCCTGATGGGCAGGGAGGCTATGGCCAGGCAGGGGCAGGTAGGAAGAGCCCTCAGGGATTCTGAAGATCCTGGGATCCCCTCTGGTCTGGGTGGTTTCACACCAAGGCTCAGCAGCACTTGTCCTAGGTACAGGAGGTTCCAGATCTCATCCTCTGGCAGCAAGCAGCAGCAGAAGGAGCTGGGAGGGGCATGGCCAGCAGACCTCAATCCACAGCACAGAGCACCCTGGCCAGGGTGGGATCACTGCTGGGGCAGCTGCTGAGCAACTGCTCTGTGCCTCCTTTGCCTCTGGGTTTTAGTTCCCCCTCCCCTTGGGGTGTTCCTCTCCTTGCTGTAATCACTGATGGATGGTTCCTGTGCCTCATTGATTAACCTGCTCTCATCCCACTCCACTCCAGCCCCTCAACTTTCCCTCCTCTCAGCTCCCCTCCCCAGCCCTCCAGCAGCCAGGAGCAGTGCAGGAGATGCTCAGCTGCTGGCGGGGCTCAGGCCATGACACAAAGCCAAAGCTGCCTCCTGTGCTCCCCCTGTGCCAGACACAACTCTGCAGAGCTCAGCTCTGCCCTGGGCTCTCTGCTCACACTGCCACAGGCTGCTGGCTCCCAGCAGGCCCCAGCAGGCAGGGGGCAGTCCTGGGGCCAGAAGAGGCTCTGCTGAGCTGCCACCAGCCTGGGGCAGGGGCAGAGTCACTGCAGCACCTGCCCCAGTCCCTCCCTGGCTGATGGTTCCCTGCCTCCCAGTGGCTGCTCCTGCCAGGGCACACAGCCAGCCTCTGGGGAGGGGTGAAGGCTCCAGCACTGCACAGCCTGGAGGCATGGAAAGGCTTGGGCTGGACAAGACCTTTCAGGCCACCCAGCCCAACCCTTCTCTAAGTCTCCCAAGTCTGGTGCCAAACCATGGCCCTCAGCACCACAGCTCTGCCTCTTCAAAACCCATCCAGGGATGGGCATTCAGCCACCTCCCTGGGCAGCTGTGCCAGGCTTTGAGAGCCCTTTCAGTGAAGAAGTTTTCTGATACCCAACCTCAGCCTCCCCTGGCCCAGTTTCAGGACATTTCCTCTCCTTCTAGCACCTGAGACTAGGGAGCAGAGCCCAAGCCCCACCTCGCTGCAATGAGATCTGCTCTCAGCCTCCTCCACACTAAACACTCCCAGCTCCCTCAGCTGCTCTTCCCCAGCCCTGCCCCCTGACATTACTCAACAGAACCAGAGGGTAACAAATCCCTGCAGAGGTCTCTGAAAACACCAAGGGAGCCAGAGAACCTCTTTATTCTAAATTGCCAACAAGAACCTGGCCAGAACCAAATTCTAACCCCCTCATTCTGCACCTGGTGGCCCCGCTGTGGGTGATGTCTGTCGGAAAGCAGGCAGGGACTCCCTTGCTGGTGAGGCAGGAATCCTTTATTGGTACAGAACAAGCAGCTTAGATAGGAAAAATCGAGCAGGGTAAGCAATTCCCTGACATTCTTGCACCACTGCTGCTAATTGAGTTTTCTCCTTTGATATGCAGCTGTCAATTGTTATCTTCATCCCATATCAGGTTGATCTTGTCCAGCATGGAGGCAAGTGTCCTCCTGTCTCGCACTTCAGGTTGTTTACCACGGTCAGCTCTTCTTTATCATCAAGCCATCCTTCCAGTATCAGTGGCCTGTTGTTCTTTCTTGTCCTGAAACCTTCCATAGATACTTTCTGCTTTCCTACAGATGTCCGCAGGTGGGAGCCAGCTCTGGGCTTCAGGAGGTGAGGAAAACTCTCTAAAACATAAAGGCACCAATTGCTCTCTACATAGAATACATAGAATAAACCAGGTTGGAAGAGACCTTCAAGATCATCGCGTCCAACCCATCAACCAATCCAACACCACCCAAACAACTAACCCACAGCACCAAGCACCCCGTCAAGTCTTCTCCTAAAAACCTCCAATGATGGCGACTCCACCACCTCCCCAGGCAGCCCATTCCAATGTGCAATCACTCTTTCTGTATAGAACTTTTTTCTAACATCCAGCCTGAACCTCCCCTGGCGCAGCCTGAGACTGTGTCCTCTTGTTCTGGTACTGGCTGCCTGGGAGAAGAGACCAACATCCGTCTGTCTACAACCTCCCTTCAGGTAGTTGTAGAGAGTAATAAGGTCACCCCTGAGTCTCCTCTTCTCCAGGCTAAGCAACCCCAGCTCCCTCAGCCTCTCCTCGTAGGGCTTATGTTCCAAACCCCTCACCAACTTTGTTGCTCTTCTCTGGACTCGTTCCAGCAAGTCAACCTCCTTCCTAAACTGAGGGGCCCAGAACTGGACACAGGACTCGAGGTGCAGCCTAACCAGTGCAGTGTACAGGGGCAGAATGACCTCCCTGCTCCTGCTGGCCACACTGTTCCTGATGCAGGCCAGGATGCCATTGGCCCTCTTAGCTGCCTGGGCACACTGTAGGCTCATGTTCAGCCTACCATCAACCAGCACCCCCAGGTCCCTCTCAGCCTGGCTGCTCTCCAGCCACTCTGACCCCAGCCTGTAGCACTGCCTGGGGTTGCTGTGGCCAATGTGCAGAACCCGGCACTTGGATGTGTTAAATCTCATGCCCTTGGACTCTGCCCATCTGCCCAGCCTGTCGAGGTCCCTCTGCAGAGCCTCTCTACCCTCCAGCAGATCAACTCCTGCCCCCAGCTTGGTGTCGTCAGCAAATTTACTGATGATGGACTCGATGCCCTCGTCCAGATCATCAATAAAGATGTTAAAGAGCATGGGGCCCAGTACTGATCCCTGGGGCACACCACTGGTGACTGGCTGCCAGCTGGATGTGGCACCATTCACCACCACTCTCTGGGCTCAGCCTCCAGCCAGTTCCTAACCCATCGCAGTGTGCTCCCATCCAAGCCATGGGCTGACAGCTTGGCCAGGAGTTTGCTATGGGGAACGGTGTCAAAGGCCTTGCTGAGGTCCAGGTAGACTACATCCACAGCCTGCCCCACATCCACCAGGCGGGTCACCTGATCATAGAAGGAGATCAGGTTGGTCAGGCAGGACCTGCCCTTCCTAAACCCATGCTGGCTGGGCCTGATCCCTTGGCCATCCTCTAAGTGTTGTGTGATTGCACTCAGGATGACCTGTTCCATAATCTTTCCTGGCACTGAGGTCAGGCTGACAGGCCTGTAATTCCCTGGCTCATCCAACCGGCCCTTCTTGTGGATGGGTACCACGTTGGCCAGCTTCCAGTCAGCTGGGATCTCTCCAGTGAGCCAGGACTGATGAAAAATAATGGAGAGTGGCTTGGCCAGCTCATCTTCCAGCTCTCTCAGCACCCTAGGATGGATCCCATCTGGTCCCATGGACTTGTGGGGGTCCAAGCTGCTGAGGAGAGCTCCTATCACTTGCTCATGGAACACAGGGAAACCATGCAGCTCCCTGGCTCCCTCTGCCAGTTCTGCAGGCCAGCTGTCTGGTAGACGTTCTTTCCAGCTAGTAAAAACTGAGGTAAAGAAGGTGTTAAGTACCTCTGCCTTTTCCTCATCCTGTGTTACAACATTTCCTTCCATGTCAACCAAGGAGTGGAGGTTGTCCCTGCCCTTTCTCTTGCTATTAATATATTTATAGAAGGACTTTTTGTTGTCCTTCACATCAGAGGCCAGTTTAAGTTCCAAATATGCTTTTGCCTCCCTAATTTTCCTCCTACATGCCCTAGCAACCTCTTTAAACATCCCATGGGTTGCCTCACCTTTCTTCCAAAGATGATACACCCTCTTTTTTTCCCTTAGTTCTATTAAAAGTTCATTACACAGCCAGGCTGGCCGTCTGCCCCGGCGGCTCCTCTTGGGGCACACTGGAACAGCCTGCTCCTGAGCCTTCATCAGCTCTTTCTTGAAGCAGGTCCAGCCCTCCTGGACCCCTTTATTTTTAAGGGGGTCTAGACACAACCCCTGCCTGCCTCCTCTGCTCTCTGTGCATTTAGATCCTATTTTGTACTTCCCCTCCCTTTCAGATCCTGCTGCTGGATCTAAGCCCTCCCACAGGCCCAGACAAGCATTTCCAGTGCCTCCATCCTCTGCTTCCTCCTCCCTCCCTGCTCCCCAGCCACCAGCAGCTATGGTGGAGCTCTCAACGTCTCTGAAGTGTTAGAGAACCATAGGAACTAGAGCAGGGGCAAGAGAAGCACTCAGGGGCAGGCTTTGAACTTCACCTGCTGGATCATGCACCCTGTGAGGAGCTGGCAGAGGAGTCCTTATGGGTTGTGTGTAGGAGAAGGGCTGTTTTCTGATAGCTTTGGAACAGCTATGTTTTGCCCTTGAGTTAGGAAAGCACACCTTATCAGTAACTGAGAGAGGAAGAGGGAAACACAGGGGAAGATTTGCCTTTGCTTGGATTAGAGAAGGTTTTGTGTGGTCTGGGACTTAGAACAGAATGTAAACATCTTGTAAGTGACTGGCCTGCAGACTGCACACCAAGAGGCCTTGGCCTGTTCTGGAAATAAGGACTGGCATCTTGTGACACTTCAAAACACTTCAGAACAAACCTGCTCTGGTTTTGTCCCCGAGTCAGAGGCATATCCTGTAGGCACTAAAATATTCCCCCAGAGCAGCCTTTGCACCCAGGGCAAGGCAGCACACTGTGCTCCTACAAAAGCAACTGCTCAGCACTTCTCAGAGGGTTTCCAAACCATACAAAAGAAGGATTACAGTCAATGCTCCACACCAAGCACCCTGGATCTGGACCTTAGCTGTCCATAAGCAGCAGAAGCTGGCCAGAGCCAGACCTCTGTCTTCACTGGAGGTCTGATGTTGCCCTCTGTTGGAGAGCAGATACTGGGTGGGATGGATCCGAGGCAGCTGCCACGCAGAGCCACGTGCTGAGAACACTGAAACCAACCAAGGCAGCCTGCAGTGAGATGTGGCAGATGTTCACCTTCCTCATAAAACAGGAAGCCAAGAGGTTCTCATGCCCCACATGGCAGTGACAGCTACATCCAGCTCCTTCTGTACCTCACCTCTGGTAGAGAGGAGGAGCACAGAAAATGCTGGAGCAGAAGGGGTGCTGCATTGCTGCCCATCCTTTTGAGCCATTTGTCTGGATATTGGCACAATTCTTCTTGTGGTGAAAGGGCTAAAAAAAAACAGCTTCAGAAAGTCTCTGCTTCTGCACATCCTCTTCAGGAAGCTCTCTTGAAGCTTCTATGAAGCACTGGAAATAAAAAAGAACCTGCAGCACTTTAAAAATAAGCAAACTGAGGGGTTGGAAAGATTAAGTCTCCACTTTTCATCTAAAAGATGAAAGCTAGTCTGCTTGGTTTTCTATTTAGAATCGTATCACAGAACTGCCAGGGTTGGAAGGGACCTCAAGGATCAGCCAGTTCCAACCCCCCTGCCATGGCCAGGGACACCTCACACTACAGCAGGTTGCTCACAGCCACATCCAGCCTGGCTGCAAACACCTCCAGGCATGAGGCTTCCACCACCTCCCTGGGCAACCTGTGCCAGTCTCTCACCACCCTCATGGGCAAAAACTTCTTCCTGATGTCTAATCTAAAACTCCCCTCCTCTAGTTTTGCTCCATCCCCCCGAGTCCTGTCCCTCCCTGACACCCTCAAAAGTCCCTCCCCAGCTTTCTTGTAGCCCTCTTAAGATCCTGGAAGGCCAGAATTAGGTCTCCTTGGAGCCTTCTGCTCTTCAGACTGAACAACCCCAGGCACCAGAAAGGTCATATCCAGGGTGAAGATGGGAAGTGAGTGGGAGGAAAGGGATGGGTGGCAGGTATTGTAAAAAAGCAAGGGGAAAAATCTTCCTTTGCTGCTGCTGAATGCTCTGGATACATGGCTGTGACTCCTCACCCTGTGATAAAAAGTCCTGAGTTCTACTGAATGAGATCAAGAACAACTTCCACTCTTGTTTAATGGGAAAGATTTCAGCATGCACCCACCAGTTGTACAGTCCCAGAATGCCTTGGCTTAGAAAGAACCTCTCCAGCTCCCCCAGTCCAACCCCCTGCAGCCAGCAGGGACAGCTGCAACTAGAGCAGGGTGGTCACAGCCCCAAACCAGCTGACCTGGGATGGTTCCAGCCATGGGGCACCTCCCACCTCTCTGGGCAACCTGGGACAGGCTCTCACCACCCTTGGCATAAAAAATTCCTTCTTCTCTCCAGCCTAAATCTCCCTCTCGCAGT
This sequence comes from Dryobates pubescens, assembly GCF_014839835.1. Classification (NCBI taxonomy): domain Eukaryota; kingdom Metazoa; phylum Chordata; class Aves; order Piciformes; family Picidae; genus Dryobates; species Dryobates pubescens. The sequence continues at coordinate 68,213 of NW_026530776.1, forward strand.
TCAAACCATCGCTTCTTGTCCTGTCACAAGAGGCACTGCTCAAAAGTCTGCTCCTTTCAGCACTGAGAGGCCACCAGAAGGTTTCTCTGGAGGCTTCTCTTCTCCAGGCGGCACAACCCCAACTCTCTCAGCCTGGCCTCACAGCAGAGGGCTTCCAGCCCTGCCAGCATTGCTGTGGCTCTGGCTCTGCTCCAACAGGTCCCTGGCTGTGCTGAGGACTCCAGAGCTGTCTCCAGCACTTCAGGGGGAGGTCTCAGCAGAGCACAGCAGAGGGGCAGAATCCCCTCCCTGCCCCTGCTGCCCACACTGCTGGGGATCAGCCCAGGACAGGCTGGGGCTGGGCTGGCAGCGCTCAGTGCTCTTCACCAAGCACCCCCAAGTCCTTCTGTACAGGACTGCTCTCCATCCATCCTCTGTCCATCCTGGATTTATGCTTGGGATTGCCCCAACCCAGGGGCAGAGCCTTGCACTTTTCTTTGCTGAAATTGATGACCCAGCTCTGCAGCCTGCCCAGGTCCCTCTGGGTGAGCTCCCTTCCCTCCAGCACATCGACCACACCACCCAGTTCCATCAAATGCCCACTTCCCATCTCTGCTTTCCTTCGAAGGAGGGGAGGAAAGCTTGTTCTGCACAGCAAGAAAATCACTCGGCATGGAATTCAGCAAACAGCTGGTGGACTTTGGCAGCACCTTGCTCCCTACTTGCTCTCACCCTTCCATTCCTCAGAGATAAGTGTTCTTTGTGGTTTTGTGCCTCTGACTTCAGCATCTTTGTGGTTTCGAAGTACAAACAACTTCATAAAGGTTATTCATAGCATTAGCACTGGGAGGAGGGGGGAGGAAATCAAGTAGATTCAGGTTGTTCCACATAAATGACCAGGGAATAAATAGCAGCCCCGTGGGTGACTAAGGGAAATATCACAGCAGCCTTTCCTGGCACTGTGGGCAAACCAGGACTGCCCTACAAGGGCTCACTCGCACTGAGTAAACCTGTGCCAAAGCTGCCCTAGGCCAAGGTTGCAGTGAAAGGGCCTCCTGGGTTTGTTACTGGGGAAGAGTTTACCCTAAGAGCCTTCTGTACCTCCTGAGACCTACAGAATTCAACTTCTTTCTACACTTTCTTCCTCAATCTTTTTCTGGCCAGAACTCAGAGCTGGGAAGCTGCAAGGAGCCAGAGTTGGGAATTTCCCAGGAGCCAGAGATGGGAATTTCCCAGGAGCCAGAGCTGGGAATCTGCCTGGGATCCAGAGCTCAGGAAGTGCCTGAAATCCAGAGCTGGGAATTCCCAGGAGCCAGAACTGGGAACTGCCCAGGAGTCAGAGCTGGGGATCTGCCTGGGACCAGAGCCAGGGAACTGCACAGGAGCCAGAGTTCAGGATCTGCTTGAGACCCAGATCACGGAACTGCCCAGGAACCAGAGCTTGGGTGCTGTCTGGGATCCAGAGCTCAGGAGGTGCCTGAAATCCAGAGCTGGGAAGTGCCCAGGAGCCAGAGCTGGGGAACTGCCTGAAGTCCAGTCAGAAACTGCTCAGAGGCCAGAGCTCAGGATCTGGTTGGGATCCAGAGCTGGGACCTCCCTAGGGACCTGGGGGTACTGGTTGACAGCAGCTAAACAGGAGCCAGCAGTGTGCCAAGAAGGCCAATGGCATCCTGACTTGCATCAGGAACAGTGCAGCCAGCAGGAGCAGGGAAGTCATCCTGCCCTGTGCTCAGCACTGGTTAGGCCACACCTTAAGTCCTGTGTCCAGTTCTGGGCTCCTCAGTTTAGGAAAGATGTTGAGCTGCTGGAAGGTGTCCAGAGAAGGGCAACAAAGCTGGGGAGGGGTCTGGAGCACAGCCCTGGGAGGAGAGGCTGAGGGAGCTGGGGTTGCTTAGCCTGGAGAAGAGGAGGCTCAGGGGAGACCTTCTTGCTGTCTACAACTACCTGAAGGGAGGTTGTAGACAGGTGGATGTTGGTCTCTTCTCCCAGGCAAGCAGCAGCAGAACAAGAGGACACAGTCTCAAGCTGCACCAGGGGAGGTTTAGGCTGGAGGTAAGGAAGAAGTTCTTCCCAGAGAGATTGGCCATTGGAATGTGCTGCCCAGGGAGGTGGTGGAGTCACCGTCCCTGAAGAGCCTGGATGAGGCCCTTGGTGCCATGGTTTAGCTTATCAGATGGTATTGGGTGAGAGGTTGGAATTTATGATCTCGAAGGTCTTTTCCAACCTGGTTAATTCTGGATTCTGGATCTGTTTTGTCCACTCCATTTGATTGCTCTTTATGACCTTACAGCTCTTTCAGCCTTCTTTCCCAGCCCCTAGGTCTCCCTCCTTCATTTCTATCTCTTTGCCCTGTCACTCTGCTGGGGGCCAGCCCAGGACGCACCCCTGGCACCAAGATTAAACTGACCCTGCTGGGTTTCCCGACCCGAACGACTCCGTAGCTCCGCGGCCAGGCTCAGCCAGCGCCGGCCGCGCAGGCGCAGAACCCGGCGCCTCCGCTCGCTGCTTCCCGCTCCACGCCGCGGGGCAGCCGGAGCCGCGGCGGAGCGGCTGAGGGGCCACGGGGTGCGCTCGTGGCGGGGCTCCGGCCACGGCGGGTCCTGGCTGTGGGACTCGGCAGCCTCCGCCACCCCGTGCGGACCCGGGGGCCGCAGGACCAGAGCCGCCCGGCTGGCAGCGGCGCCTCTGGAGCACCCCCGGGAGACCTAGGGGTGGGGGCTAGCGGGAAGGGCGGAAGTGACGTAATGACGCCTCACCCGATAGCGCCATGGTTGCTGCGGGTCGCACGGACCCCCCTGCGGGAGCAAGGGCGGAAGTGACGTCTGACGCCGCCCCGGCGGCGCCGTGCCAGGAGGCTTTGGTTCTTCCCTGGCTGCGTTCAGCTCTCTGCTCTCTGCGCTGATGTGGCGTGGCCAAAGCAGTTCCTGTTCTGCACCCGAGCAAACGAGACCCCTGCTGCGGATCCACTGGTGGGGCATTCTCAGCCTGTCGCAGAGAGACTTCTTCAGTGCCCGGCTGAACACCCCTGCCCCAAGATGCCTGCCCCGAGAGCACGCCAGAGCCTGCGTGCAGAATCCCTGCCTGCTCCAGAGGCACCACTGCCCTTGCTGACACCGCTGCCAGCGAGACAGCCACAGCAACCCCCAGCCGAAACGCGGTGAGCTGATGCCAGTGCGGGAAGCTGCTCGGGAAGCTGGGGGCAGCAGTGCAAGGAAAGCACAGCAGGGCTGAGCGCCTGCAGCTGGCGAGACTCAGGGATGGAGCCACAGCTCCAGGCAGCTCTGCCTGTGGAGCTGCACAGTGAATATCTGCCACGGGGCGGCAGGCCCCGCACCGGCTGCTGCTCTTGACAAGGTGTGACAGCAACGGTCACTGACTCTCGGCAGACCCTGAGGAAGATGTCCTTACGGTGGATATTGCTTGCAGTGCTGAACTGGAGACTAACATTTCCTACCTGTCATGAACCTGGATTCACCAGACGTTGCTGTTGGAACCAAGAAGCTACCCTTGATAGCAAATGAGTTTATCCAGGCTTTTATTGCAGCCCTGGGGTTCACAGGAATCTCTCCCAAAGTGTGCACCCCCATGGACACCCCCATGGATCCGTGGGCACAGAGGTTCCTGCAGCATAGGAACAGACACAGGCTCCAGTTTCCCCAGAAATCATTATCCTGTCCCCACCTATCCCTGGTGCTCATACCATATTCAGAGCTATTGGAACCTCATGGTCACTTGAGGTTACCTGTTGTCCATGGTCCTTTTCACCTCCAAACGGGCAGGGCCTGCATCTTCTCCCACCCCTGTCCTTGGGCTGTCAGTCAGCTGCTTGCCTTACCAAGGCTTTGTCTCTCAGCTCCCACTCCTTCAGTTCTTCTGTCAAGCAAAGCTCTCAGCTGGTGACCAGCTCCACAAGGTCCCCCAGTCTGCAGAGGCTGAGCCTGGCACAGTTCAGTTCTCTCCCTTTGGAATCACACAGCTACAAAGTTCAACAGCTTCCTGATCAATACCAACGTATTTGATGTTTCCCTCTTTCAGAGTGGTCAATGGAGTGGAGGAGCAGTCAAGTGCACTGCAGACATTGACAGCCACAGAACTTTCAGCCACTCAGGAGCCCTTTTGAAGCTGCTCTTGGAGGTGCACACATCCCTAGTGAGGATTTGCATGTGAAGGCTGGGAAATCCTTGACTGGGCCAGTTCAGAGTGGGCTTCCTGCAGCACCCCTGTGCTTGAGCCAAGTTAGGGAAAGTACTGAGGCAGCCAAGGGAAACAGGTCCCAGCACAGCCAAGTCTGTTTGCCCTCTTCCAGGCACAGGCTTTGCTGCCTGCAGTGCCCAAGGCCTGTCAGCAGCTGTCAAGCCTTGAGATGGGCAGTCTGAGGTGTGGCTGTTTCTGCAGCACATTTCAAGGTAACAAAGCCCAAGGAAGTAGAGCAGAGTCACCTTTGGTGTCCCTTCTGGTAATGCAAGCACTTGGGATGCTGAAACTGCCTGTCCTGACATGGAGGTCGTGACCAAATGCTGTGTCTAGGCAGCCAAGAGCAGCCCCTTGGCCTGCAAGCAGCTGCCCACAAGGACTCCAGAAATGGCTTTGGTTGCCTCCCAGTGCCCACCCATCACAGGCCTGTCCTGCCTGCCAGGGGCAGCTTTGTGGTCCTGGTGGCACCAGTAGCATGGGGCTCAGGTGTGCCCGTGTCATCCCAGCAGGGAGGGAGGTGGGCTTGGTCCCCAAAGGTCTGGGGACCCCCTGGGCAGCTGGCAGGGCACGTGGCAGGGCTGCTGGTACCAGGTACTGCCAGTGCCAACATTTACCAAGGCTTCTCAGACTGCATCCTCAAGCTGGGGGCAGACATGGCCACGTGTGAGGAGGAGGATGGCATCGAGCTGCAGGGGCTGCATGGAGTCTGTGGGTGAGTTTGGCACCATGCTGGGATATCCTGCATGTGCCAGCCCATAGAGGCACTATCTGCATCCTTCCTTCCTTCCTTCCACCCATCCATCCCTCCATGCATCCTTCTATCCATTCATCCTTCATCCATCCATCCTTCCTTCTTTCCACCCATCCATCCCTCCATGCATCCTTCCATCCATCCATCCCTCCATCCTTCCTTCCTGCCTTCCTTCCTTCACTTCCTTCATCCATCCATCCTTTGTTCCATCAATCCCTGCATCCCGCTGTCCATCGATTGCTCCATCCATTCCTCCATCCTTCCTTCCATCTCTTCTTCCATCACTCCATCCCCCATCCCTCCCTCCATTGCTCCATTCCTCCTTCCATCATTCCATCCCTCCTTCCCTCCCCCTGTCGCCTCCTCATCCACTGCCAACAGCTCCAGCTCCATCACTCCCTCCCCCCCATCTCTGCCCAGCCATTTGTTTCTCTTTTCCCATCCACACTGATTTCTGTTTCCCAGAGCCAGGCTCTGTCTCATCCTTGCCCTGGCTTTGGGCACAGGTGGAGTTTGCCCCTGGTGCTTTCCCCTTGCTCCGGTTCCCCGGCTGGAGGCAGCTGGGGGTGCTGGCGCAGCCAGCCCAGGGGCAGGAGGAGCTGAGCAGAGCGGGAAGGGTCCCCCTGGGGCAGGTGTCCCCAGCTGGCACCTTGGCAGCGCCGCAGCATCGCAGGGGGCGGGGAGCGAGGCCGGGCCTGGGACAGAGCCCGAGAGCAGGGCAGAGCCTGGGTGCCCGGAGAGAGGCGCAGCCGAGCGAGGGCTGCCCTGGCTGCCGGCTGCTGGCGGCAGCGGCCCCGAGCCCTGCTGCCCCCCCGGGCTGCCCCTTGGAGCGGGCAGCGCAGGCTGCGGGGGGCTGCGGGCTGAAGGGGCTGCCGCAGGGGGGCTGAGCTGGGGCCGGGGGTGCTCCCGGGCGCTCCTTAGCCGCGGCCCGGCCCCCTCCCGCCCCAGCCGCTGCCGGAGCCGTTACGAGCCGGGCGGGGGCGCAGCGTAGCGCTGCCAGCCCCGCGGCAGCGGGCAGCGGGACGGCGGCAGCGGCAGCGGCAGCGGGCAGCGGGACAGCGGGACGGTGGCAGCGGGCAGCAGGACGGCGGCAGCGAGACAGCGGCAGCGGGCAGTGGGACAGCGGCAGCGGGCAGCGGGACGGCGGCAGCGGGCAGCGGGACGGCGGCAGCGGCAGCGGGCAGCGGGCAGCGGCAGCGGGCAGCGGGACAGCGGGACGATGGCAGCGGCAGCGGGACGGCGGCAGCGGGCAGCGGCGGCGGCAGCGGCGGCGGCACGGCGGCGGCAGCGGGCAGCGGGACAGCGGGACGGTGGCAGCGGGCAGCAGGACGGCGGCAGCGAGACAGCGGCAGCGGGCAGTGGGTCAGCGGCAGCGGGCAGCGGGACGGCGGCAGCGGGCAGCGGGACGGTGGCAGCGGGCAGCAGGACGGCGGCAGCGAGACAACGGCAGCGGGCAGCGGGATAGCGGCAGCGGCCAGCGGGACGGCGGCAGCGGGCAGCGGGACAGCGGCAGCGGGCAGCGGGACGGCGGCAGCGGGCAGCGGGACAGCGGCAGCGGGACGGCGGCAGCGGGCAGCGGGACGGCGGCAGCGAGACAGCGGCAGCGGGCAGCGGGACGGCGGCAGCGGGCAGCGGGACGGCGGCAGCGGGCAGCGGGACAGCGGCAGCGGGACGGCGGCAGCGGGCAGCGGGACGGCGGCAGCGAGACAGCGGCAGCGGGCAGCGGGACGGCGGCAGCGGGCAGCGGGACGGTGGCAGCGGGCAGCAGGACGGCGGCAGCGAGACAGCGGCAGCGGGCAGCGGGATAGCGGCAGCGGGCAGCGGGACGGCGGCAGCGGGCAGCGGGACAGCGGCAGCGGGCAGCGGGACGGCGGCAGCGGCAGCGGGACGGCGGCAGCGGGCAGCGGGACGGCGGCAGCGGGCAGCGGGAGCAGGCAGCGGGACGGCGGCAGCGGCGGCGGCAGCGGCAGCGGAGCCGTCGCCGGCCTGGGGGAGCGGCGGGGCCCGGGCCGGCTGCTCCCCGCCCTGGAGGAGGCTGCCCGGAACGGGGCCGGGGAGGAGGTTCCGGGCTGGGCGTTGGGGTGCCCGGGCTGCCGTCCGTCCTCCCGGGGCCGGACCGTGCGTCTCTGCCCGGCGGCTGCTGCGGAGCCGGCCGTGCCCCCACGCCGCCCCCTGCCCCGGCACCGCGGGGCCCTCCGCCTCTCTTAAGCGCTGCTGCAAGGCTAAGCCTGGCCAGGAGCTAAAGGCCAGGAGCTGCTTTCGTTGGCAGTAAGGCAAGAGAGGAGTCTCAATCTTGTGTTTGCCGAGCAGGCTTCATTCTAAAGCATGAGCGAGGACAAGCCCCAGGGCACGGAGCCGTTAGACAGGCAAGGGTGCAAGCAGCTGCAGTGCAGATCGGTGCTGAACCCGGCTGCTTTCACTGAGTGAAGGCTGGCAGCCAGGCAGCTGCAGGGTGCCAGGAAGCCTCAGCACTTCAGGTGTGGCACCTGGTGATAGCTGGTGGCAGGGCTGTGACTGCTGTGCTTTTCCACATCCTGCTTCACCTGCCCAGTTTCATCAGCAGAGCAGCCACGAGAAATATTGATGACTGCACAAAGTCTTCCTGGTGAAGGTATCCCCAAGTGCAAGGGCAGGGGATGTTTGGTGGCATTTGCTGGCTTTGTTGTCTTGCTTTTTGCCATCAGGTCCTGCTGCCTGCAGCTGCACTGGAGAGGATTTCCAGTGATGCAGACAAGTCGATTCCTGCTGTTTGCCAGGGTGCAGGCTTCCAGCCAGGGGAGAGATCACCCAGCAGAGGCATGGGAAGGAGCTGGCCTCTTCACCAAGGGCTTATTTAGCTGTTGGCAAATCTCATCTCCAAAGAGCTGCATTATCACTCTGAACATGCAGGGCCAGTGCACAAAATGTTTGGCCCTGGTCAGGGGCAGGGGGCTGCTGGCAAACATCTCTGTGTCTCTGTCCCCAAGTCAGTGCAAAGTGGAGGAGTGGCTGTGCCAGGGGTTGCTGCTGGTGAATCTTGGGAGGTTGCCTGACACTCCTGTGAGTAAACCAGTGAGCAGTGACAAGTTACTAGCCCTGGAGTGTCTCTTTTGTTGCAGCCTTGAGTTTGGTCACAGGAAGGTGGTGTTTCCCTCACCTGAGTTCAGCTCTGGAGCTGGGCTCAAAGTTTTATCCATTTTGCATCCTTTGCCCTCCTTGGCTTTTCCCTTGCTCCCCCCTGGGCTTTGTTGGTGGGACAGGGAAAAGCTTCAGGCTTTCCTGCCCCTTTTTACCTCTCTGGAAGGAGATTTCTTGTGAGTTTTGGATGATAGACTTAGCCCCTTTAGGACCTGGCATCGTTCTGACTCATTTTACATCTCCTGAGTGCCTTCCTTAAAGCCTCCGCTGCCGGCTGCGTGCTTCTGTTCCTCTGTGCCATTCACCCCCTCTGCTGTCCAGCTGCAGCTCTGGGCAGATCTCAGGCTTTGTGCTCTGACAGCTCCAAGGCTCCTGTCAGGGTCATTCATTTGGATCTAGGCTTCTGTTTCTTTCCCTTAGTACAAGGTTGCCTCCCATCCAAGTGCTCTGTAGCGGCTCAGGACTGAGTCTGTAGGTGGCACAGTGGCAGCCCCCAGCCGCTCTTGGCCGTCTGTGTGGTTTGGCTTTGGTTTTGCTTGCTTGTGTGGAGTGCAGGGGGGCAGAGGCTGTTCAGCTCCCAGCCTCCTTTCCCCAGGGAGCATTTTGCTCTCAATGAAACACAATGTCTGTACTGCAAGAGGGCAGCTTTAGCTTTCTGCCTTTGCTGCTGTTCCACTTTCTCTGCCAACACCTTGCTGAAGACATTCAAGGTCCAACTTGCTGGGGCCCTGGGCAGCCTGATGGAGTTGGAGATGTCCCTGCTGACTGCAGGGGGGTTGGACAAGGTGACCTCTGAGGGTCCCTTCCAACCTGGAGCATTCCACGGTGCTATCATTTCTGTCTCTCCCTGCCAGGTGCTGGAGTGCTGCTGGTTCCATGTGGAGTGCCTGCAGGGGAAGCTCCCCGGGCATGGGGGAGGGATGGCAGGGGCCACTCCTGCAGCTGGTGTCTCAGCTGGTGTCTGCAGCAGCCCTCCTCAGGCAGGGAGGGATCCCCTGGGCCCCCGGGCATGGAGGGGAGCAGAGGAGGAGGGGAGCAGAGGAGCTGCTGCGAGGCCACGTTCAGATCCCTCCTGGTGCCACTGCCCTCAGCACCTGCCAGGGCCAGGGGCTGGAGCAGGACAGGGCCAGCCCCCCCCCCGGCTGCGCCGCGGTGCCAGCACACAATGGGCATCACCCAGCCCAACGACCACGCCCTGACAAGTGCCTCCCCCCCCGGGCACTGCAGCCAATCAGCAGCGCCGCTCTGCCTCAGCCTGTTGCCTGGACACCGAGCGCGAGGGACAGGAGGAGGAGGAGGAGGAAGGAGCTGAGTGGCCTGGGACGGCTGAGCCGAGGCCAGCGAGCGCGGCCACATCCTGCGCACCATGCGGAGGCTGAAGGAGCTGGGGGAGGGGCTGGCGCCGGCTGGGGCTGGGTGAGGAAGGGGCTCCGGGCTGGCCGCCGGCTGCCTCGCCCAAGGAGTTGTGGCAGCAGGAGGCAGAGGCTGAGCCTGCCGGTCGTGGCAAGGGGGAGCAGCCCCGGGGGAAGCCTCTGGAGCCCTGGGTCGAGGCTGGCAGCCACCGCGGCAGCCCCAAGGAGGAGCTGACCAGCAAGCAGGGTAGGTAGAGAGGGCCGAGGGGGCTGCCGGTGCTCCTGAGCCCTGTGGCTCAGCGCCCCTCTCCCTGCAGGCGGTGACCAAGCCCCAGCAGCATGGGGGGACGGGGTCCCCGTGCCCCAGCAGCTGCCCTTCCCCGTGGGGCGCCTGTCCCTGCGGTGGGAGCGGCTCTGCGGGGTCGGCGCTGGGCTGCACAACCTGGGGCTCAGCTGCTTCCTCAAGGCCACGCTGCAGTGCCTGACCCACACGGCGCCGCTCGCCAGCTACCTGCTTTCCGAGGAGCACGGCCGCAGCTGTGAGTGGGGAGCCTGGGCTCGGCGGCTGGCAGTGCCAGGCTGGCAGTGCCAGGGTGCCCGTGGGGAGCGGGAGCTGCCTGCCTGTCCTGCGCTCGGCACCTCTGCACGTGGCCCTGGCAGGGGCTGCGAGCGTTGGGCTGTGCCCTCTCTGTCCCTGCTGCCCCTGTCTGCACCGGAGGCTGTTCCTGTGCTCTCCTGGCCCCAGCAGTGCTCCCCAGCTCTGCAGCCTGGGAGCGGGGAGGCGCTGCCTCTGCTGGGTGCAGCCAGGGCAGGCAGGAGGCTGCCTGCGGGCAGCAGCTGCTGTGGGAGGGTCGGAGCCGGGACCAGGGGGAGCACTCAGGGCTCACAGCCCTGTCCGTAGGGCTCTGCTGGGACCTGCCCCTCAGGGCCAACCTGTGCCCTCCTCCGGAGAGTACCTGTGGCTGCTTTCCATCCCCATGGAGGCTGTCTCCTCTTGGGGGGGAGGGGCATTGCAGTGGTACCGTGAGTGGGATGGCATCAGCCAGGGGGACGTCTGCTGGCCCCTGTGTAGCCAGGATGCCCCAGAGCTGTGCTGCTGCACAGAGCTCCTAGGGACCACTGAGCGTGGCTGACCCCTGTTGGAACAGAGATCCCTGCACCCTCTGTCCTGCCTCCATCTCTCCTGGCTCTTACCTTGACGTCCTGCCCTCTGCTCTGCTGCTCCAGGCCGCCAAGAAGGCTTCTGCATGCTGTGCACGCTGCAGGACCAGGTGGGGCAGGCGTTTGCCAGCAGTGGGCAGGCCATAAAGCCGATGGCCCTCACCCGGAACCTCAAGAGTAAGGGAGGCTGCCCTGCCCCGCCCTGCCCTGCCCTGCCCTGCCCTGCCCTGCCCTGCCCTGCAGGGAGCAGGGACTGATGCTGGAGCAGAACCTGTGGGATGGGGGCAGGTCTTGGCAGACAGCTCTCCTGAGGTGACTCAGGGAGCCTGCCGGGGGCTGGGGGCTCCGTGGGCTGTGGGGGGCTTCTCCCGTGGCCGTGAGTCTGAGAGCAGGTTTGGGCTGCGGGGCAGCAGGCAGGGAGGGAGGAGCTGCATCTGTTGCAGCAGCTGCTGAGGCTGGTTGCTGCCCCTCCTGCAGACATCGCCCAGCACCTCTGCTTGCGGCAGCAGGAGGATGCCCACGAGTTCCTGCGCTGCAGCATTGACGCCATGCAGCAGGCCTGCTGGAACGGCTGTGCCCAGTATGTGTGGCCCTCCTGCCCTGTGCCCTCCCCAGTGCCCCGTGCCCCTGGGAGGGGTGAACCTGTGCCCCAGGTTGAACTCCCAAAGGGAGGCACTGAGTGCAGGGGCAGCACTGGATGGCCCAGCTCTCTGCCCCTCTGTGCCACAGTCTACCTTCTCCTGGCTCCCCTGCCCCAGCACAGCTGTGGCCCTGTGCCCCGCTCCTGAGGCTGCTCTGGGTCTGGATCCTGTGCCAGCTGCCGAGGAACCCAGGGTGCAGCTGGCTCAGGTGCAGCTCTGTGGCTGTGGGTGAGCAGCTGTCCTCTGGGCCCTGCGCTGCCTCTGTCTGCAGTGCGCAGCTCTGAGCTGCGGCCAGCAGCTTCTGCTCCTGCTGGAGGAAGGTGCCCCGGGAGCCTGGTGCCAGCCCTTGAGCTGTGGCACTGGGAGAGGCTTCCCTCTGAGACTTGCCTCTGCCTCTGGAGCTCTGCAGCCTGTGTGCTGGCCAGAGTGCCCCAGGGGGAGCTGTCCTGAGGACACGGGGAGGGGGCCCTCGGGGTGGCCGTGGTGGAGGGGCGGTGTGAGACCTGCTGCTCCTGTGCCTAGCTTGGATGGCCAGAGCCAGGCCCCGACCCTGGTTCAGGAGATCTTCGGTGGTTGCCTGCGGTCCCGTGGTGAGTGTTGGCTGCCAGCTCCTGGGCCTGGGCCTCTCAGGGCTGCCTGGCAGGAGGAATCATTTGGGAGCGCTGCTGAGTGTGTGCCAAAGATCCCCAGCTGCAGCTGCTGGGGTTTGTGGTGCCTGCTGCGGTGACAGGAAACTCTGTTGGCTGTGGGTGCTCAGCTCCTTGCCCCCAGCCAAGGAGCCCCTGCTGCCACACTGGCTGTGCCAGGGCACGGTGGAATTGGCAGCCTTCCTCCCGGGCAGGCTGTGCCCCCTGGTGCTGGCCTCCCGCAGCCCAGACCCCGAGAGGGGAAGCCTGGTGCCACCTGTGCTGTGCTGGGTGGGTGCAGGGCCACGGCAGGCTGTGCTCAGTGCTCTTTCTCTGGCAGTGACGTGCTTGGAGTGCAAGAGCACCTGGGACACCTACGAGCCTTACCTGACCTGGCGCTGGAGATCGGGGTAGGGCGGCAGGGTGGGGGCTGGGGAGGAGCTCTGCTCTCCTGGGGCTGTTCCTGCAGCTGCAGCATCGCTGCCCTCAGGGCTCCTGAGCCTGCTGGTGCCAAGGCACAGCGCAGGGAAGAGGGAAGCTGCTGCCTTGTTGAGCTGCCTGCTGTGTCTGGCAGGGCAGTGCCCGGTGCCTGGGCGAGAGGCTCCGTGGTGCTGGGGGCCCTGCAGCTGCCCCTCGTGGTGCTGGGCAGTGCCAGCTGGTGGGGCTCAGGGGTTTGCTGCAGCCTGTGGCCCCGTGCCCAGGCTCGGTGTGATCTCTCGGGGCTGTGGCGTGGCCTGAGCTCTCTGTCCGTGCAGGAGGCCACGAGCGTGGTGCAGGCGCTGGGGCAGTTTGTGCAGGCAGAGCTGCTGTGCGGGGAGAACGCCTGCAAGTGTGCCAGGTGAGTGTGGGGCTGCGGGCGCCGGGGGGCGCTGTGCTGGGGGCAAGCAGGTGTGCCCCCTGCTGGCTGCGGGAGGGCTTCTCTGCCTGCTCCACGGCTCGGCCGTGAGGGACGTGGCCGCGGGAGCCTGCCACGAAGGCTGCCTCCTGTGGTGAGGAGGAGCCGGGCCGGCAGCCGTGGCCGGCAGCAGGGGCCCTGTGGCAGTGCCTGCTGCCGGCAGGGTCAGTGCCAAGGGGTTTGCTGCCCGGGCAGGGCTGGCAGGCAGCTGGCTGGCAGAGCAGCTTGAAGAGCTGGAGCTCTGCCTGTGCAGGTGCCAGCAGGAGGTGTCGGCCAGCAAACGCCTCAGCATCCACCGAGCCGCCAACGTCCTCACCGTGGCACTGAAGCGCTTTGCCCCCTGCGCCGGAGCGAAGATCACCAAGGTGAGTGCTTGGCAGCCCGGAGCTGAGGCTGTCTCCTGGCCCCAGGTCCTGCTGCCCAGAGCAGGCTGGGAGGTGCTCCTGTGCCCAGTGTGAGCTGTGCCGTGCTGCTGCAGCCGTTCCCCAGCTGTGCGGTGCAGGCGGAGCTTGGCTCCTCTGCCGCCTTCCTCAGCACCACCTCTGCACAAGGAGGCTGAGTGCCCTTCTCTTGAGAGGTGGCACAGAGCTGTGCTGCTCTTGCCCCAGCACAGAAGCCCTGCCCTGTGCAGGCTCCTGAGCCCTCCTGTCTCTGCAGCACGTGCGGTACCCCGTGCTGCTGAACCTCCGCCCCTACGTGTCTGTGCGGCACAGGGACCCCGTCCTGTACAGCCTCTATGCGGTGCTGGTGCACGCTGGGCACAGCTGCCACGCAGGGCACTACTGCTGCTACGTGAAGGTGAGCCCAGGAGCTGTGGTGCCACCCCCTCAGGGCTGGGGGGGGCTGGGGGGTCCCTGTAGGGCCCAGCAAGGAGGGTGCTCAGCAGATGTGCGTGGTGGGGAGCACTGGCTGCGGGCTACAGGCTGTGCTGTGCCGCAGGAGGGGGGAAGCTTGGGCTCTGGCAGAGCCCCCTGGCCTGCCCTGGGCCTCCTCTGCCTTGTGGGGAGAGGAGCTCTGCCCACAGGCGCTGCTCCTGCTGCTCCTGCTGCCAGGAAGGTCCCTGGGCACAGCCCAGCCCTGCTCTCTCTTCCCCTGCTGCAGGCCAGCGACGGGCAGTGGTACCTGGCGGACGACGAGTGGGTCGGCTCCGCAGACACCCAAGAGGTCCTGCAGCAGCAGCAGGCCGACCTGCTGTTCTACCAGAGGTGAGTGTCTGGTGCCTGCTGGCCCCTCTGCCCCTGCTGGCCCCTCTGCCCCCTGCACTTGGGACAGGGCTGGCACAGGGCTGGCAGTGGGCAGGAGCTTGGCCCGGGTGCCCCGATGCCCTGTGCATGCCCTGGCTGGGAGCAGGGTGGCAGGGAGGGGCCCAGCCCCTTGCCACGGTTTCACTCTATGTCAGGAGCACCTCATGCCCTCAGAGCTTTGGCTCCTCTTCCTCCTGTGTATCTCTGAGAGAGGCTCAGCCCCTGGCAGTTAATGCCAGCCCTTCTCTGCCTTCCCCAGGATCCCCAGCCTCAGGAGGAGCTCACAGGGGCCCACTGCCAAGGCTGCCTCCAGCCTGCCCGGCCGCACTGGCAGCGTCCCAAAGGAGGTCAGGGAAACTGCGACCAGGGGGCTCCTGTCTTCAGCAGGGGTGGGCCAGGGGAGCCCTGAGGGCTGCTCTTGGCCAGTGCTCCTGGGTGCTGGGAGCTGCTGCCCCTCTGTCTGCTCTGCCAGGGCAGGGGGGCTGCAGCCTGGCAGGGAGGCAGGCACAGGGGAGGAGGGTTTGCAGGAGGCATCCTGCAGAGCCAAGGCCTGCATGGGGCTGGGGAGGGCTGGGGAGGGCAGGGTTGCCATGTCCTTGGCTCCTGGACTTGTCACTGAAGTGCTCTCCCTGTCTAGAGACCTGACCTGCTGCCAGGGAAGCAGCTGCCTGGGCTGGAGGAGGTGGGAGGCCCTGTGGCCCACAGCGCGTTTGGGATGGGGTCGGAGCTGCTGAGCAGAACCAGCCTGCCAGAGCTGCCTGCTGAGTCCCCAGCAGCCAGGAGAGAGGTGTCAGCTGTGTGCCAGGATTACTGGGCACAGCTGCAGTGCCTGACATGCAGCAGCAAGTCCTGCATCGCCAAGCTGACCGTCCTGGCCCAGCAGAACGTGGCCTTTGCCAGCAGCATTGTCTCCCTGGTGGAGGCACAGGCAGCCAAGGTTTGGAAGTTCCCCTGCCTGCTGCTCCTAGCTGTGCTGCTGGGGGCACCAGCTGCAGCCAGCGGGCTGGGGGGGCCTGGAGGGCGAGGAGGGCCTGGGGAGATGTCCTGCTGTGAGGCAGGAGAGGGGCAGGGCAGGGCAGCAGTCGGCCAAGGGCTGGTTTCCAGCCTGCCCAGAAGCGTGGGGGTTAAAAGCTGTCTGCAGGCCTGTCCCAGGAGCTGGTTTTGCCTGCAAGAGAAAACCTCAGTGTTCCAACCCTGCTGAAGTGCTGGCTCTGAGGTGTCTGAGCCTGGCAATCCCTGTGTGTGCAATGCTTCAGAGGTGCTTTGGTTGTCTAAACTTCTCCCTCTCTTCTCATGCTTCCAGGCTCCTCCATCCCAGAAGCTCCCTGCTCTGCACCTGATGGACTCCATCCTCAAGAATGTGGGAGGAGCATACCTGCAGGCTTTTGCCCCAAACCTGGTGGAAACCTTTCTCTCTGTCTTTGAGAAGGTCTCTGCACCTCAGAAGAGTTCTGCAGCCCAAAGCTGTGCCTAGGCAATGAGCACTGTGCCCAGGGCTGGCTTTGCTTGGGTGGTGAACCACACAAACTGCTTGGCTTTTGTTGTAGTTTGAGCTGGGTACCCCCCTGGTGTGTTCACTTCCTGTGTCCAGAAGTCCAGCCCAGAGGGATGGACACAGGAAATTGTGTATTTCCTACCATAATTCTTTGCACCACTATAAGATCCAGTGCGGAGTCTAGCACGCTCTCTTTTCTTCCTCCTCCGCCAGCCGGTAACTGGGGGAGATGTCTCCTGGCTTTGGGCCTGGCTAGGCCCAAGGCCACGGGGGGATGGGCAGTCTCAGGCCTGGCCAGCTGAGACTAGCCCAGCAGAGGGAGGGGGAAGAAGGAGCCCTGAGGGTCTCGGGTGTACCCTCAGGTGGGAATGGGATGCCTCTGGGTTTGCTTTGGGATCTTTCTTTGTCACTGCGCTTTGGGTTCTCTGTAACATTTCACTGCTTTCTATTTAAACTTTCATCACTTTTGCAATCCGTTTGTCTGAGTGTTTTATTCCTGCCCGTGGTGGGCAGAGAGGGGGCTGCCTCCACCCAGCACATTCTTGGTAGCAGAGGATGGTTGTTGTGGGGAGGGGGTCTGCCTCTGAACCCACCACAGCTTTCCTCCATCTCTGGCCTGGCTCTGCACTGAGGGCCTTGGTCCCTGCTGGTGGTTTGAAGCAGTCAAGTGGGCACTGAGCCTGCAAGGAGGTTGGATCTGTGTCTCACAGATGGGTCTGATGGCGCAGCTGACCTGAAGCAGGACTGGCTGAGTTGTAACTGCTAGCCCTGCTCTGGGTTGTGGTGGGGGAAAGTCCTGCAGGGGCTGGGGAGCTGAGCACAAGCCCCTGGGCTCATTGCTTGCCTCAGAGGCTGCTGCCTGATTCCCTTGGCATGGGAGTGTGAGCTGCACTGCTGAGAGCTGCTGCACAGCCAGGCCAGCGTGTTGAAATGCCAGTGCTGAGAGCAACAGGACGTGAATGCAGCCTTCCTTCTGGCAGCAGAGCTGCAGGCTGTGCTTGGCAGGAGCTGAGGCAGCCCTGGGGTTGCTTTGTTGCTGCAGGGGGACACAGAGACTCGCAAGAGTTTGTTCCTCCTGCGCTCGACGTGGGACAGGGTGTTCCCCCTGCAGAAGCTGCATGCCCTGGATGTCAGAGTCCAGGCATTAGATCCTGCTTGGCCAGTGCCACCTCTGCCTGCAGATGGGAGTGCTGCTGGCAGCCCTGTGAGCCCTCAGCCTGCAGCTGCCTGGGTCAGTTTGTGTGCCTGCTGTAGGACAGCCGGTCCCAGAGCAGCCATCCTTGTTTGGAGGCTGCTTGTTGGCAGTGCAGTGCCTGAGGAGTGCAGGGCCTCAGGAGTGCAGGGCCTGGGCTGTGGAGGCAGGGCAGAGGCACTCCTGAATGCAGAGCACTGCGGGGGGCTTGGTTTGCCTGTTTCAAACCTGTGCTCTGGAGGGTGGAGATGGATGAACTGCTGTTAGGTGATGTCCCCCTGTCACAGCTGCAAATTGGAGGGGGGGCAAAGGTTCCCAATGAGTTTGGTTCCATTGTGCATGAACAGTGCAGCTTCCACCAGCTGCACAGAGTGAGCTCCAGTGCTGGGTGGTGGCAGCAGGTAGGGGAGCTGGAGTGAGCTGAGCATGGGGGCCGTGGGGGTGTTAGGGTGAGGCTGGGGCTGGCTGACCTTGTTCTAAGCAAAGCAGCTGCAGGGCTCCCTGGCTCCCTCAGGATTTGCAGTGTAAGAGGTTCTGCTCTGTTTCTAGCCAGAGGAATGCACTGCACCTGCCTGTGCCAGGGCTGCTGCCTCTGCTCCTCCAGCGCAGCCTTTGCCCCAGGAGCAGCTGCTGAGGCAGCAAGTGCTTGAGAAGGAAAAGGAGCTGCTGGAGCTGCGGCCAAAGCTCTCAGAGCTGGAGCAGGCCCCAGCACAGGTGAGCAGCACAGGTGGTGACACTTTTCTGGGGGGGTCTCAGGCTCTTTGGGACAGTTCTTGGCTGTCCTGGGAGCTGCCAGCCATCAGCTTGTGCTGCTGCCTGGGAAGCAGAGCTCTGTGAGGAGTGGAGCAATGCCAGTTCACCTGGGGGGCTTGGGCAGGGTTTGGTGACCTCAAAACTAAGACTTGCCCTCCAAATGGAGGCAAAGAAAGGCCCTGAGTTTGCCTCCACAATGATCCCTGCCTGTGCTCCTCCTCTTCCAGCCCTTCTTGTGGCTCACAGCAAGCCAGGCTTCCTCCACTCTCTCTTCTGAGGAAGGACAAGGAGGCCTGGCTGCTGGCAATCAAGTCCATTGCCTCCTCAGGCCAGGCTGGTTCGATGCCACCCTCTGAAGATGGCAGCTGAGCTGCAGGGCTCTGCCTTTGTAACTGAAGGTTTGCTGTGCTGCCAGCTGGAGGCAAAGCCAAGCACCTTAGAAGGGCAGAAAGAGGGAAAGTGTATCAGGGGCTGGGCAGCTGAGTGGCCTGGAGCAGGAGGGATGGGGAGAAGCAGGAAGGCTGCAGTGAGGCCCTGTGTGAAGGGACACAGCTTGCAGTGCTGCTCTGTGGCCCTGCTTCTGCCTTGGGCTTGAACTGGATCTTTTGTAAGGGGGCTGCATGGCTGCAGTGCTGGTAATGAGCAGTGCAGGGCTCCTCAGCAGTGCAGTGGCTGAACCTCACAGCTTTCAAGACCCTTCTGCTGGTGGCTTTGGTTTGCAGAGAGGATCTGAGCAGCTGAGAGTCAGAGCTGTGCCAGGCAGCCCAGTGGTGGATTTGTCTGTCTTGCAGGCTGCCTCTCTTGGTGTTCAGCAAGGATCATCTCCTGCAGCTGCAGCTCCAGCCCCTGCTGAGCAGCCCAGGGCTGCCACAGCTCATCTGGCAGCTAAAGGCCCTGCTCAGACTGCTGTGCACCCTGAGGAGAACCAACCCTGCCCAAGTCCTCCACAGCGTGGTCTCAAAAGAGTCCTCAGGGATCCCACACTTGATAGGAGGCTCCAACATCCCCCTGGAGCTCCAGAGCAAGCTCAGAGGACAGAATTGGCAGCAGACAGGAAGGGTCAGCCTGGTGCTGAGGCAAAGCAAGCAGCACAGGCTGGCAAAGCAGAGTCAGCCAAGCAAGAGAGGCTGCAGGCGAGGCGGAAACCACAGCCGGGAGCGCTCGGCCGGGCCCCAGGGAAACCTAAGCCTGAGAGAGAGAAGCCAGCCAGGGGTAAAGATGCTGCCCCCCGGGAAAGGGAAAGCACAAAGGTGTCTGAAGTCAGCAAGCAGCAATCAAGGCTGAAAAGACATCTTGAGGACAAGTCAGAGGGCAAAGAGGAGGAGGTGAAGGAGAAGAGGAGCTGCAGGGAGAAAGAAGCAAAAGCAGAAGCCGAGACGTGCAGAGGCAGAGCAGCAGGCAGCAGAGGGAAAGGGCTGAGTGGTGCTGCTCACAGAGGCTCAGGAGAAGGCTTAGAAGTTAGTCTCCTCCTTCAGCAACTCCTCAAATTAGAAAGATGCCTCAGCTAGCCCTGAGCAGGCTGAGGGGCAGGGGGCAGGCCAGTGGCCAGAGCCGGCGGAGATTCCCGAGAGCAGTGTCTGGGAGGAGCTGCAGGATCCAAGGGCAGAAACAGAGCCCAAGGAGGCTCCCTACAGCACCAGCACTCGGAGGTGAGGAGCTCAGCATCCTGCTCTGCTCTTCAGGCCAGGCTCTGACTTGCCCTGGCTGCTTCCTAGGCTGTGATCTCCTGGCCCAGGAGGTGCCTTGCCATTTGCAGCTCTTGAGGGGAGGTTTCTGGGTGGCAGCAAGGCAGGGTGAGGCTCTGAGTGCCAGCAGCTCTTCCACCCCTGTGCTCCCCAGCAGCCCTGCTCTGGTGGCATTGCCAGCAGCTGGGCTCTGCAGCCCCACTGCAGGGAGCTGGATGCAGTGTGTGGGGCACCTGGTGTCCTTCTCTACTCTAGGACCCTCTGAGGGCTGAATCTCTTCAGCACTGAGCCAGGAGCTCTCTTTCTGATCCCCTGGGGTTGGTTTTCCTTCTGCTGTCTGCAGTGGATGGAGCTAACTCCACTGGCTGTCTGGTCACCAGTGGTGCTCCCCAAGGCTCAGTGCTGGGGCCAGTTCTCCTGAACATTCTGTCAGTGCCCTGGGTGAGGACATGGAGGCTGCCTCAGTCAGTTGGCAGACAGGCCCAAGCTGGCAGCAGTGTTGGCCAGGCTGGATCAAAGGCCAAGCCAATGGCATGAGGTTCATCAAGGCCAAGTGGCAGGTCAAGGACCTGGGTCACAGCAACCCCCTGCAACACTGCAGGCTGGGGGGAGAGTGGCTGGCAAGATGCCCAGCAAGGACCTGGGGTGCTGGGCAACAGAGGCTGAAGCTGAGGCAGCCTGTGCCCAGGTGGCTGGGCAGGCCAACAGCATCCTGGCCTGGGTCAGCCATGGTGTGGCCAACAGGAGCAGGGCAGTGTACCCTGCACTGGGTGCTGGATTCACACCCTGAGCACTGCAATGACTTTTGCCCCCCTCACTGCAGGGAGGACACTGAGGTGCTGGGGTGGGTCCAGGAAGGACAACAGAGCTGGTGAAGGGTCTAGAGCAAAAGTCTTGTGAGGAGCAGCTGAGGGACCTGGGGGTGTTTAGCCTGGAGGAGGCTGAGGGGAGATCTTCTGTCTCTCTTCAGCTCCCTGAAAGGAGCCAGGCAGGGCTTGGTCTCTGCTGCCAAGGAGCAAGTGATGGACCATGAGGAAATGACCTCAGTTGTGGCAGGGAAGGTTTGGGCTGGGACATGAGGAACCATTTCTTCCCCTTGGGGGCTGTCAAGGCCTGGTCCAGGCTGCCCAGGGCAGTGGTGGAGTCCTCATCCCTGGGGGGTTGGTGTGGTGCTGAGGGCCATGGTTTGGGGGTGACCTAGCAATGGGAGCATGGTTGGCCTTGAGCTGAAAGATCTCTTCCAGCCAGAAAGGTTCTCTGATCCTGCTGCCTGTGGCTGGGTTGCTCCTTGCTTGCAGAAGGCAGCTGCAGAGCAGTGGCCTGCAGCAGGGCTGTGGTGCCCAGGTCTCTGCAGCAGCCCTGCTGTGCCTCTCTCTTGCAGCCCATTCTCTGCTGAGCCCTGGCTGGGAGCTCTGGGGGCCAGGGACGCCGTGCAGGGGGCTGGGGAGCTCCTGCCCTGCGGCCCGGGGACCACTGCCTGAGCCTGCACTGCCACACAGCTCAGTGCTGGGCACTGCCTGCCTGCACCCTGTGTCCCTGGCTGCCCCCTGCAGAGGCTGAGCTTTGGTTCCCAGCCAGTGCTGGGCCTGAGGGGTGGCAGGAGGAGGGCAGGGCTCTGCCAGACTCTGTGGTGCCAGTCCAGGGCCTCTGGCACTCCTCTGTCCCCTGCTCTGCTTCTCCCTGGGCTGGCCTCAGACCCTTTTGCTGCACTGTCCTCTCCCCATCTCCATCCCACACCTCACAGCTCCAGGACCAAAAGGCTCTTGGGCTTGGGCAGGAGGTGCTCAGTGCCTCCTTGGAGAGGTGTCAAACTCCTCCTGGGGCAGGAGAAGCCCAGCTCAGGCCCCAGGAGAAGTGTCAGCCTCAGCAGGCCCTGGAGGAGTGAGTGGGGAGCGGAGCTGTGACCTCCAAATGCTGCCCCCAGCCTTGGCTCAGCAGAGCTGATGCTGAGGCAGAGCCTTGCTCACAGGTGCCCTGGGGCTGTGCTGTCCCTGCCTGCAGCACAGCTTTGCTTTGTGCCTGGTGCTGCCCTGGGCTCCTGAGCCCGATATGCTCTCTGGGTGCTGCTGTGCTGCTGCAGCCCTGCAGGGAGCGCTGCAGCTGTCTGGAGCTCCTAGAAAGGCTCCAAATGCTGCTCCAGCTCCCAAGTGAGATGAGCAGAGGCTCCCCTTGGCTCTTCTGCCGGGGTGGGACCCCCTGTGCCCCCAGGGGGGATCCCCTGTGCCCCCAGGGCAGAAACTGGCCCAGAGTCCAGGTCCCTGTGAGCTGAAAGAGGAAAGCCAGGAGGTTTAACTAGGCAGTCAGTTAATGCTGCTGCTTGATTCCCCCAAGCCCCTTGGCTGACCTCCTCATACCTCCAGAAGCTTTGACACTGAGGGTGGTGAGAGCCTGGCCCAACTTGCCCAGGGAGGGGTAGGTGCCCCACTGCTGGAACCACTTCAGGGCAGGTTGCTTGGGGCTCAGAGCTCCCTGCTGTGCTTGCTGAGTGCTGATGCTTGGGCTGGCTGAGCTTGGAAGGTCCCTTCCCACCTCCAGCCCTCAAGGAGTCATCCAATGGAGCTCTCTCCCCAGGCTGTGAGGCCAGGCTGCCTCTGCACACCCAAGGGGAAGGCTGAGGGCCCTGGCCCCGCTGCAGCCCTGAGCAGCTGGGCACTGGGCAGCTGTTGGTTGGAGCCAGCAACAGCTCTGAGGTGAGCAGCAGGGGCTGGCAGGGCTGGGGGTGAAGTTCCACCGTGGAGACAGGCTGTGGGAGCTGGGGCTGTTCAGCCTGGGGAAGAGAAGGCTCCAGGGGGAGCTCAGAGCAGCCTGCCAGCAGCTGAAGTAGCTCCAGGGGAGCTGGGGAGGGACTTTGGACAGGGGCTGGGAGAGAGGAGGAGAGGGAATGGGCTGAAGCTTGAGGAGGGCAGCTTGAGACTGGAGCTGAGGAAGACTTTAGTGAGAGTAGGGAGAGCCTGGCACAGGCTGCCCAGGGAGGCTGTGGCTGCCTCCTCCCTGCAGGTGCTGAGGGCCAGGCAGGATGAGGCCTTGAGCAGCCTGGGCTGGTGGGAGGGGGCTCTGCCTCTGGGGGGGGTGGGAACTGGCTGAGCTCGAAGGTCCCTTCCAACCAAGCCAGTCCAGGATTCATTCTATGAAGTCCTGGCTGCTGTGCATCAAACCCCCAAAGGCTGAACTTGCCTTTGGCTTCTGCCAAGCAGCAGCAGGCAGCATCCTCTGCCTTTCCCAGCTGTCAGCTTGTGCTGCTGTGGGCTTGACCTGCAGTCCAAAGGCCCAAATGGAAGCTGGTTGAGGTTCCCTCCCCCTCTCCCTTTCCTGGTAAGGCCAAGCAAATCAGGCAGGAGAAAGGAGAGGGAAGATCAGGACAGAAATGGTCTGGAGTCTGTCTGGAAGTAGAAAAGGTCATTGCTGAACTCTCCATGTAGCTATCTCTCAGTAACAGGGCAGGTTCCAAAGGCACAGGGTGAGGGGCAGATGGCAAAGCAGCCAAAGGCAGCCCCAGCTGGCAGTGGATTCCCTTGGTGCCAGGGGCTGCAGCTCTGCAGGAGGTGTGGATGCAGCAGGGAGCAGCAGGTGGGGGATGCAGGAGCAGTGGGGAGCCTTGTGTGCAGCAGTGGATGTGCAGGGGAAAGAGAGGGCAGGAGCAGAGGTCTGGCCTGCCTAGCAAGGCTTGCTGGGCAGGGAGGGGGAGTGGCATAGACCACCCTGGAGCCAGGGGACCCCCCCTCCTGGGAGGGGGAAAGCCAAGTCTCTCTCTGCCCAGCCAGAGCAGCTGGGGCTGGGCTCTTTGCAGCCCCCATCAGGGCTGGTGTAAGCCTGCAGGGAGGTGCTTGGTCAGGACACAACTCAGCCTCCTGGAAGGAAAGAAGGTTCCTCAGGGGGTTCCATTGGATGTCTTGCAGGTGCTCCTGCACAGCAGAGGAGCCATCCATGCCTCCTGCAGCTCCAGCTCCAGCTCTGGGCTCCTGCTGCAGCTGCTGCCCCTGCCAGGGCCTCCTTTTGCCAGAGGAGTTCCAACTCCTCCAGGTCTGCTTCTGTCCCACTGTCCTGGGGCACTTCAGAGAGGAGCTCAGGTGCAGTGTGGAAGGATGCCCTGAGCCTGGGCCCTTGGCTGTCAGGTGAGAGGCTGAGTGCAGCCCCCTGTGCTGTGGGAGCAGCTCTGCAGCGTGGCAGCAGCAGTGCAAGCTGCAGGCTCTGCAGGGCTCTGCAGCCAAGCCAAGGCCTCCTCTGCTGTGTCCCTGCCGCAAGAAGGGGTCGCAAACGATCAATATGATCCACGAAATCCAACTTTATTGAGCATCAGACACTTCTTATATACAGTAGCCTAGCTGCCAACCCCACCTTCTGCGGTTAAACATCCTGCTCTCCCATCCTGATGAGATAATCACAAGAATTCTGTTTTACATTCTTCTTTACTTGTTATCGCCTGTAAGGGCGTAGTGACCTTGCTTTGGTATCCTGTTATCCTTTGCAGGCAGCTGCAAGCACAGCTACAAGGCCACGGTGGCCTGGCTGCATCAACACACTAGCTTACTGTGAGCAGTAAATAACAAGATGGAGTGCGGCCTACATGCTCTTGTTCAAACCATTGTTCCATAGAACCATGTCTTTACAAGCCATTCCTCAACAATTCCCCCGTTTTCTTTAATACAAATAAGGCCTTATATAACTCTACACAATACATTCAGGCTTATCAATAATCAAAATTAACACAATGATACCTAAAAACCTTAAAACTTCTTCTATCAATTGTATAACCCACTGTCTACAAGCTCTAACAAAATTTGTTACTGCCTGTCACGTTGGCCCATGTCACTCATACAGGGCACGGTGCTTAAGTTGAACTGGTTAGAATGTTCTAACAGCGTTGGCATAACACATGGTCAAAGATAACAGACATTGTAAAGAAGAACTGAGATCTTAATAGTTCTGATCTTTACATTTCACTTATTGACAGAGAAGACTTGATTATGCCTGAACACATTGCACACTGAGATTAAGACACAAATGCAATCCTTAGCACTATCTTTTACAATCTGCTTAGGGTTATGTTGCATCTTTATTTTCTCTAGGATGGTCAAAAATCATCAACTGCTTAATGGCAGCAAGAGTTCTTTAATCTGTAAAGGTAGATCTGGCCAGGCTCTAGCTTCACAGACAGAAATCTGCAAGAAAACAGCAAGAGCAAAAAGAGCTTCATTGCATTGCCCAATATAAAATTACACAAAATAGCGTGTTTTTGCTCATCCTAGTAATTCTGATCTCTTCACATTCATGCAACAGTTAAGCAGTCACGACACTCAGAAGTTAGATGCTTTCTGTTGACATCTTGGGTCATCGTGACAGTCGTTGAGGTCACTGCTAGGCAGGTTTGCTGACTGTCATTTTCATGACAGTTGTGCTGTGTGTCTTGTGGTGAGAGGGTTACAGCACTTCTAGGGTTGATGTTTCTAGGGTTACAGCATCTCTAGGGTTACCATGAGCTAATTTTTTTTTTTTTTCTGCTATGGGGTATTCTCTGTATTTCCCCCCACCCCCTTTTTGTTTTGGTTCAATTTTTGTCTGGCGAAATGTAAAGATGAAACTTTATCCCTAGTTAACAAGAGAGAAGACAAAGTTATCAAACAACCAAAATATTCAGTCCTAATTCACATGGAGCCATGGTACATTCTTCTGAGTGATGTTTGTGATCCCAGCTGATCGATGTTCAGCTTCATGGGCAATGCTGTGTCCTCACGGTCTTGATTCCTCTGCCGTTGTTTATTGCGATGATCACAGGTAGCAGGAAAGAAGGCTCGAGGCGACCTACTTGTCAATTTTTTTTTCTTACTTTCCTAATTATTATTTGTATTTTGTCATTGTAATTTTTAATCTGTATTTTAATTTGTTATACTAATCACCTTTTAATTTTTAACTTTAATGTATTTTTTTTTACTCTAGTATTGAATCTTTTATTTTGATCTTATATTTTTCAATTTTTATTTTTTTTTGCATGTTTAGTTCATTTAATCTATTTTTCTATTTTAATTTTGTATTTTTGCCTTTTTATTATATTTGTAACCTGCTTTTCTATTAATTCCGTTTATTATTATTGTGCATTTTAACTTCCTTGATGTCTTCTTCTTATAGAGTTTTTGTTTTAACCTAGTAGTCTTAATAATCCTTATCTTTTATTTATTACTAGCAATTCTTACATTTTTGTTAACCGCTATTATGTCAGCAATCCTTATGATTTTTTTAGTTTATCATATTTTGGTTTTAATATTTTAATTTTATTGTTGCTCTTGTTTACTCTGTTATTTAATACTCTATTGTTTATTATTCTGTTATTTAGTACTCTATTTTTTGTATCCAAAGTTTTTGTACCTGTTATTTTTTCTATGTTTAAACTTTTTCTTTACACTTGATACCTTTTTGTTTACCATTTTAAAATTTTTGTTCTTTGCATTTGTTACCCTTTTGTTCACACCTTTTTTTTTTTTTTTTTTTTTAAGTAGGCTATGTCTAAGAAAGAAATCTAAAGACGTTACATTAGCTAAAGAATACCTTAGAAAATGAATACCTATTCACTACAAACCTTAACATTATTACAATATTACATGGAGCTCCTTTGAAATGCCTAGGCAGACACAAAAACAAAGACAAGAAGGTTCGAACCAAAAGAAAATCTCACAAGGTGAACTCATCACCAAGTACTCACACCTCAGTACAACCACTATGCATTAACTTCCCACAAGTACTAAATGCATACCATTCACTATGCTCACCAGGAAAACCCAGCAAAACTCTAAATAACAAATCTTCACACCTTAGCACAATGGCTATGTATTAACCACCCACAAGTGCCAAATGCGTACCAGTCATCATTCTTATTACAAAAACTTAGCAAAACTCTAAATAACAAATCTCTGAAAGACATTACAACCAGAAATGAGAAAATTAGCACTGTTGCTTTAAATCAGAGCAGAGTCGCGGCTGAAGCCGCTGGGAAGGGGGGTCGCTGGTGCGAGCCTCTGCGAGGGAAAGAGGTGGGGGCCGGGCAAGCGGCCGCCGCTGGGCTGCTGCTGCTGTCAGTGCTGCCGGTATCAGTGGTACGTCAGTCGGTACTGCCTTGGTCGGAGCCGTCGGTATCCGCGGGGGCCGGCAGAGCTAGCGGGCGGGGTGCGGTGGTAAGAACGCCGTCACCACGAGCCCCGAAGCGCTCCGCTGTTTCTCAGAGGGGCCGTAAAACAAAGTCGACGCTGCTTGAACTCCTCGCTGGCGGTGTTGTTGTCTCCGAACCCGAGCCCTCGCTGGCGATATCAGAGGAAGGTGTTGATGAACGAGATCGAACGCACTGAGCTGCCTTCTCTCGGCTCCCTCCCCGCTGGGTGCAAACGCGATGTGGTGGCAGCTGGCAAAACGCGATGTGGCCGCCGAAGATGTATCGGGGGCGGCCCCGGTCGATCGGCCGATACTTTGAAACACATCGTCCGGCTGCAACTCAGATAGAACTTTGCTGTAACTGCAGCAGCCATTCGCTGTTCTAGTTGATATTTCTTAATACAGCTTATGCATTCTCGCCACGGCTTTTGCAGCTTGGTAGTGACCCAGTCCCACAGTCTGTTTCCATAGTCTCTCCAAACAAGTTTCATCAGAATAACTATCTCCGCTAGCAAATTATACACAATAACCCTTCTAATTCCTTTTTCAGATCAATGCCTGATACTTTGCGTTTTTCTAACAAACACTTAAATAAATCATACGCCGCCTGCCTTCCCATTTTGCTTTGGTACCTGTGCGCACAGGCAGTCTCCCGGACTGTATGGCAGTCTCCCAGACTTTGCAGCGTCTTCAGCAATCGATCCGGCTCTGCGTTTGCCCGAGCTTCTTTGGTGATCGATCGGCTACGCTCCCCGAGCGTGCTCCCCGAGCTTGCCGCCGGTGCTGCCAGAACCGGTGCCGGAAATCTTACGACTTGGGCTTCGGTGAACGCCGCTCTCTGTCTTCGGAAGTGTCGTTCCAAAGGAAGGTCCCTGTTCAAGGCGCCACTTGCCGCAAGAAGGGGTCGACAACGATCGATATGATCCACGAAATCCAACTTTATTGAGCATCAGACACTTCTTATATACAGCAGCCTAGCTGCCGACCCCACCTTCTGCGGTTAAACGTCCTGCTTTCCCATCCTGATGAGATAATCACAAGAATTCTGTTTTACATTCTTCTTTACTTGTTCTCGCCTGTAAGCGCGTAGTGACCTTGCTTTGGTATCCTGTTATCCTTTGCAGGCAGCTGCAAGCACAGCTACAAGGCCATGGTGGCCTGGCTGCATCAACACACTAGCTTACTGGGAGCAGTAAATAACAAGATGGAGTGCGGCCTACATACTCTGTTCAAACCATTGTTCCATAGAACCATGTCTTTGCAAGCCATTCCACAACATGTCCCCACAGGGGCTGTGTCTCTGCACCCCCTCTGCCCTTGGCTGTCCCTTGCCTGCGCCTCGGGGACGTCTCCTGTGCTGAGTGTGGCCTGGCCTTGGAGCACAGCCTGAGGGCTCTGCAGCCCCAGAGTGGAGCCTCAGAGCCTCCAGCACTGCTGGCCCTCCAGAGCAGCCTTCAGGAGCTGAAAGCAGGGCTGCAGGCTGCCTGGGCAGTGCTTTGCCATCCTGAGGTCAGAGAGGCCCAAAGGACTGGCAGAGCAGTGTCTTGTGGGGTCCCTCATGGTCTGATCAGCCCCAGGCTGCCAGTCCTTGGCAGCAGGGTGGCTGTGACAGCCCCAGCAGGGCCCAGGGGCTGGGACTGCAGAGGAAGGGAGCTGAAGCTCTGGCCTGGCCCATAGCTGCTGTGGGTAAATGTTGCCAGGCTTGGACACCATTTCCCCCCTGAGCTGCAGTGGGAGATGTTGGTTGGTGCTGGGAGGGCCACTGCTTGGCACTGCCAGGTAATGTGGCCAGGAAATAGCTCTGCCTCAGGCCCTGCTGTGCTCAGAGCCCTGGGCTCCTTCTCCTTGCCCAGCAGAGGCCCTGCTCTGCTGCCTGAGCACTGAGATGCAGGTTCTGCTGCTTCAGCTCAGGCTCACAGAAGGCTTTTTCCCCAGGGGCTCTCAGGTGTGCAGGGGAAGCCAGTTCTGGGCTGGTTGAGAAGCTGTGCTCAGCCTGGCCAGGATGCCTCTCTCTTTTCCTCCTGCTGCTGGCCTTTGCTGAGAGAGCTGCTGGCTTTGCTGAGCTGCACCCTCCCCTCCCTCCCTCCCTGCTCTGTCTCTTGGTTTCCTTCTGAACAGACAAACCCAGAGGGATCCCAGCAGGCAGAGCCCTGGGCTCCAAGAGGAGAAGAGTCCTCTTCAGCTGCTGGCCTGGAGAAGGCCTTTGCAGCTGAAGGCTCCTATTGCTCCCTGTGCCCTGCTGGCCACACTCTCCTGAGAGCAGCCTTGGCCTTCTTGGCCGTGAGGGCCCCTGGCTGCCTGATGGGGAACTTGTTGTCCCCCAGCAGTGCCAGGTCCTTCTGTGCAGAGCTGCCCCTGGCTTGGCTTCCCCAGCAGCTGCAGCTCAGAGTGAAGGGAGCCAAAGGCCGAGGGCAGTCTGCCCATGCCAGGCTATTGGCAGCAGGAGGCAGAGGAGCTGTGTGCAGAGGTGCAGAGCTGTCTCCTTTCTCCTAGGCTTCCCTCCCAGCCTGTCCTGTGGCCACCCCAACCCCTCCCCGCTGCCCCTGGCCTTCGCCCTCCGCGTGCCCGGGGCCAGCGCGGCAGAGCCCGGCGTGCCCGGCGCTGCCCAGGGGCTGGACACCTCTCTGCCCTCCTGGGAGAGGAGAGCCAGGAGGTGCCTCAGGCCCTGCCAGGTCCCCATCAGCCCTGGCAGAGGCTCCATCCCTGCCCTGAGCTTCCTGGCCGTGCAGGTAGGGAGCGGTGGGGCCGGGGGGGCTTCGGCAGCTGGGGCTGAGGCTTCCCTGCTCTGGGAGAGGGCTGCAGTGCTGCTGGCTGGCAGTGTGAGGCCAGGCAGAGCCCTGCAGCAGGGCTGGGCTGCTGCTGGCTCTGCTGCTCTGGGACTTGCCTGAGGGAGCAGCCTTTGGAGCCTGCAGGCAGCAGCTGCAGCTCCTGCCCCCCAGGCTCAAGGCCAGAAGCCACTGCTGAGCTTTTCAGAGCTGCTTAGGCTGATTCCTTGGCCTGCAGCTGGGCAGAGGAAGGCTGAGGGCAGCAGGAGGCTGTGCCAGGGAGAGAGGTGGCTGTAGGGAGCAGTTAGCTTCTCTGCCTGCTTTTCTTCCTCCTGTGCTGTGGGCAGCAGGAGTTGGACTCCCTGCAGTGACCTGCAGTGGCACTGCAGAAGCTGTGGTGGCTGTGAGCTGAGCAGGTTCTGCTGGGCCCAGCTTCTGCAGCAGCTTCCCCCTGCAAAGCTGGAGTGGTTCTGCTGCAGTCAGCAGCTCTGCCCTGCACTTCTGCTGTTCAGTGGAGATCAGAGCCTGGTCCCTTAGCAGCCATGCAGTGCTGAGTGGCAGCTGGCCCTGCTGCTGCCTGCATTCCTCTCCCACATGGCCTGGGAGCTGCCACAGGCATCTCCCAAGGCAGCTCTTGCCAGCAGCCTTCTGGTGCTCCCAGGGCCTGTGCTCTGCACATGGAGCAGCACAAGGGCAAAGCCCTCCCTTGCTTCCCATGGCACGGGAATGGCAGGAGAGCAGCTGTGGGGGTGCTGAAGTGTCTGGTGCTTTGCTCTCCCCCCAGGTCACCCTGTGCTCCAGCACCCGGGGCTTGTTCGAGCTGGCACTGGTGGTGGATGTGGATGGTGTGGGCCAGGAGTTGCTGTCACTGCCCCTCACAGCCAGGTACCAGCACTTTCCTTGCAGCCCTTCTTCCCTCCTGGTGCCTCCAGCCCCTTGCATGTGCTTTGCTGGCTCCAGCTCCACAGGAGGAGCCTTGCTCCATGAGCTGGTTCTGCCCAGCCAGAGCTGGGAGCAGCAGGGTTTGCAAGCAGCCCCCTGGAGAAGCATCAGCCCAGAGTGGCCAGGTCTGGCCCTGAGCCTTTTCCTGGTGGGCACAGCAACTCTAGGAATGATTGGCACTGCCCCTCCCCTGGCACAGCCTGGGGCCATTGCTCTTGTGCTGTCACTTGTTCCTTGGCAGCAGAGCCCAAGCCCCAGCTGGCTCCAGGCTCCTTGCAGGGACTTGTGGAGAGCCAGGAGGGCTCTGCTCTGCCTCCTTTGCTCCAGGCTAAGCCACCCCAGAGGCTGCCACCAGGGATCCTGGGCCAGTGTCTCACTCTCCTCATCATCAGGAATGGCTTCCTTCCATCTGCTCTGAATCTCTCTTTGAGTTCCCCCCCAGCCCCCCTTGTCCTGTCACAGCAAGCCCTGCTCCAAAGGCTGTCCCCAGCCTCCTTGTAGGCCACTGGCAGTACTGGAAGGCCTCTCCTGGGCTCTGCCCCTTTGGTTCTTCAGACTCCCTTTCTGCACAGTGTGTGTCTGCTCTCCCTCCCTGGTGCCCTTTGTGCCTCCCCACAGGGCACCCAGCCCTGGCCTCTTCCCTCTGCCAGCAGCCAGGTGCCCACAGCTCTGCTGTGCCAACCTCACCCCTGGCAGCCCTGAGCCCTGCCCTGCTCCCTGCTGTTGTGGAGCTGCTGGCTCAGAGCCATTGCTGCTCAGAGAGCAGAGCCCAGTGAGGAGCTGCTGGGGCAGTCTGCCCTGCCTCCCCCTGCAGTCCCTGCTCACAGGGCTGCTCTGTTCCAGGTGCAGCCTCCCAGCCCAGGCGCAGGGAGCCTGCTGGCGGCGCTGGGCCTCTGCCGGGAGCAGCTCCAGGGCTGGGGGTGTGGAGCAGCCAGCCCAGGCCCTGGGAGCAGCTGGGGATCCTGCCCAGCAGCCAGCAGATGCCAAGGACTCCCTGGAGGCAGAGGTACATTCTCTGGGGCACCTGCTGCTTGTCCTGCCTCCCAGCTTGCCAGCAGAGCCATGCTGCTGCCACCCTCCCTGCCAGGGCCCTGAGAGCAGGAGGGGCAGCAGCTGGCAGCTGGACACAGGGCTCTTGCCTTGGGGCTGTTCTGCAGGGTGGAATGAGGCTTGCTGCTGGGAAGGCTTTGAGCTTCCTTCTGTGTGGAGCCAAGGCCTGATCCCCAGGGGCCAGCTGCTCAGCCCCACTCGTTGGCACCTCCCAGCCTTAGCCCAGGGCTGGGATTGCAGAGCCTGGCAGGGAGCTGGCAGGGGGCAGGAGGGGCACTGGCACAGAAGACTCAGCCCTGCCTGCTGCTTCCCAGAAGCCTCTCTCATACACAGGGCTCAGGCCAGAGCCAAGGCTCCTTTGGCAAGGAGGCACCTCTGAGGTTACAGATGAGCTGCCAGCTGCTGCCAGGCAGGAAAGCATCTCAGCTGCCTCCTTCAGGAAGGTGTCTTGAGAATAATGGCCTGGTGGAGATCCTCAGCTCTGCAGCAGCCAGGAGTGCCCAGGAGGAAACCAAAGCACCACTGGAGAGCTGGGCCAAGCACTTCCTCAGTCCTCCTTTGCCTGTTTGGGAGTCTGACTGGCAGCTCTGTCCCTGGTTTGGTCCTGGGGACCCTACCCTGTCCAGGCAGGAGGCCCTCAGGTGTTCCTTGGGCAGGAGGGAGCAGAGCTGGACTGGCACAAGGGTACAAAATGCCCTCTCAAGGTCTCTGCCAGGACTCTCAGCTTGCTCCTGCAAGCTTGTGTGTAGGAGGTGAGGATGGAGCCCAGGCCTCACCTGTGGCTGGGTCAGAGCCTTGTCCCCGGGCGGTCAGGGGCTGGGTTTCAGCAGCTTGAGCTGAGTTTTCCCAGCTGATTTGCATCTCCCATCCCGTGGCAAGGTGGCCAGGCTGTGGTTTGAGGAGTGCCCTCCCTCCTCCCTGCAGGGCTGAGCTGCCTGAGCACAGCCTGGGCTTTGGCTGGGTGGCTCTGGGTGGCATCCCCAGGCGCGCCGTGAAGGTCTCCAGCCCGGGGCCGTTCCCTGTGTCCTGCCACGGCCAGGGGCAGGTCCTGCATGGCACAGGGAGGCAGTGCTGGGCACCCTTCCTGTGGCCTGCCTGGGACAGCTCAGCCTGAGCCCCTGGCCATGGGGAGTTCTCTTGGAGCACTTGTTTGTAGAGCTTTGTCCTCCTTGGGACCTGCTGCCTGCTGCCCTAGAGCCTGAGGTCTCCTGGCCAGCAGTGCCCAGAGGCCTGGCCTGCCTGGGGCTGCCCCAAGTCTGCCCTGCAGGGGCTGGGTGGGTGAGCACCTTGGTCGCCTCTCAGCACCTTCTGCACTTGGCTGCCTTCAGCACCATCTGAGTTTCTCTGTGCACTCTCTGGCCTTGTGTTGCAAGGAGCTGGAGCCTTGGTGGTGCTGAGCTGCTTGGTGTGAGGCTCATGAGGTCCTGGCCCTTGTGTTCAGCCTCCCCTGGGGGTATCCAAACAGCTTCTGGAATCAGCCCTGAGGCAAGGCTGCAGCACCACCAAACGCTGCCTTGCTGTGCAGGAAGGCTGCTCAGAGGTCTCCTCCCAGCTGGGTTTAGGGAGCACCATGGCATGGGAGGTCTTTGAAGAGGTCTGAATGTCCTTCCCTGGACTTGCTGGAGCTCCTCAGCTGCAATGTTTTGCTTTCCCCTGTGGGTCCTGGGCTCTGGCTGTGCACAGCTTTAGTCCTTGAGCAGTGCCAAGGGAGAAGGAGCAGCAGCTTCTCTGGAGGTGCAAAGGATCCTTCCCAGAGCTGCCAGCCAGGACACTTGCCAGGCCTTAAGGTGCTTGTGCCCCATCTCATGTCACCTGTGCCTCAGCTGCTTCATTTCCATCTGTTGAAGGCTTCAGCATGGACCTGGGGCTTGTGAAGCAGCTGCCCTGCTCCCAGAGCAGGACCTTCCCTGCGTGCTTGGAGCCCCCAAGGGCCACCATGCCGCTGGGTGAGGCGGACGGCTGCTGCCCCTCCAGGTGCCCTGTGCCTCCCCCCCTCCCTGTGCCCACACTGCCTGCTGGGGCAGGTGGCAGGCTGGGCTCTCACCTGGGTGCTCTGTCCCTCACTAGGGAGCAGGAGGCCCCACATTTCCTGTCCTCCTCCGTGCCAGGGTGGCTGTGCCGTCCCTCAGCCTCTGCAGGGCCAGGCTGGAGCTCTCTGCTGCCCAGAGTGGGCAGTGCCAGGAAGAGGGCACCCAGCTCTGCAGTCAGCTGCCAGTGCTCTGCCAGTGGTTCCTCAGCAGGGCTGAGCCTGCTCAGAAGGTAAAGTACAGGCAGGCTGTGACTGGATCCTCTTGGCTGCCTTTCTCTCCTCTCCTGTCCTCTCTGCTCCTCTGGCTGCTTGAACACTTGGGCTCCAGCTTGTCTGAGGAGGCTTTGGAGGGTCCAGAGCAAAGCTGCATCCCCTGGGCCTGGGCCCCAGCTGGTGCTTCACTTTCTGCCATCTTCAGCCCTTGCTCCTCTTCTGAGGAGCAGCCTCCCCAGCTGCCTGTCCTGCCTCCACCTTTTGCCAGCAGCTCTAGGCCAGTGGTGGCCACATCTGCTTGGGCTGTGTGCTCTTACCCCCTGAGTGTCAGCACTGCAGGAAGCCAGTTGTGTCCTGCCAGAGCAAGGAGACCTCACCCCCTGCTGTTGTGCTCAGGTGGACGAAGCTTTGGCAGCCAGCAGGCGTGGCAAGCTGCTGCAGGAGCTGAAGGCCAAGGCCTCTGTCTTTGAGGGGCTTCCCTCAGCTGGAGTCCTGGCCCCTGGGCAGTGCTGCAAGCTGCAAGTTACATTTCCCCCCGTGGAAGAGGTGAGCTGGGTGGATGTCACCCCCAGGAGGTCTGCCAGGGCAGTGTGGTGAGGAGAGCCCAGGCAGGGAGCAGGAACTGAGCTCTTCCTCCACATGCAGCTTCCTGCAAGCTCAGCTTCCCCTGCTGGAGCCTCTGCAGAGGGGGCTTGGGGAGCCAAACACTGAGCAGAGGACACCCCCCTCCCTCCTGTCTGGCCAGGGAGAGCTCCTCTGGCCCTCTTGTTCAGCTGCTGTTTGCCCAACACAGCAGTGCCAGGGCACTGGGCAGTAGAACCCTGTGGACCTTTCTGCTAAGCACTGCCCTGTGCCAGGGCTGGCTCCAGGGCTGGGGCATCTCCCACCTCTCTGTGCAGTCTGGGCCAGAGGCTCAGCATTCAGCTTCCAAAGCATCTCCCTCCCTTGGGGTCTGCATCTCCCCTTTTCA
Source organism: Dryobates pubescens (assembly GCF_014839835.1). Taxonomy (NCBI): domain Eukaryota; kingdom Metazoa; phylum Chordata; class Aves; order Piciformes; family Picidae; genus Dryobates; species Dryobates pubescens. The sequence continues at coordinate 102,404 of NW_026530776.1, forward strand.
GTTCCCAACCATCCCTCCTTGTCCTCTTTTCTGTTCTCCATTCCCCTCAGAGGTGCTGGCACCATTCCTGGCCTTGGGGCATAGGGTGAATTTGAAGCCCTGCCACCTGGCACTTGGTGGAGGAGCTTCTGCACTTTTCTCTTTTCAGAAGCCCTCCATCAGCCATCTGCAGATCAACATTTGCCAGAGCAGCCAGCACCTCCAGCTGCTGGTCTGGGGGAGTGGGTTGGAGCCACGCCTGGAGTTCCACCCTGCAGAGCTGGAGCTGGGGCCAGTGCTGCCAGCCAGCCCTGGGGCACAGGGGACAGTGGTGGTGAAGAGCCCTGGTGAGTTCCCCATGGAGTTTTCCTCCTTGGAGTCTGAGCAGCAGTGCCTTGCTGAGGAGCAGGGAAGAGAGAAGGTCTGGTCCCCAAGTCCCCGTGCCTGGAGCTTCAGGGCACTGCGGCATCCCCAGCCTGGTGCCAGGGAGCTGGAGACAGAGCCAGGGCAAAGCCTGGTGGTGGTGCAGGGTTGGCTGCTGCTGCTGGCAGGCTGTGGAGGGGCTTGGCTGCTCCGTGCTGGTGGGAGGGAGGCCCGAGGGGGAAGATGGCTTGGCTGGGCAGCTGCTCCTGTGCTGGAGCTCCAGCAGTGCCTCCCCCCTGTGGTTTCTCTTTGCCAGGCACAGACCCCGCGGGAGCTGGAAGCCTGCGACTGCCGCAGGACCTTGATGCTGCCTCCACGGGCCCCAGGGGAGCAGCTGCCTGCAGAGCTGCTGCAGGGCTGTCAGGGCCAGAAGAGGCTGCAGGAGGAGCAGGCCGAGTCCAACCCTCAAGACCCAACAGCCCAGGACAAGGATGAAGGTTTGAGGTTGGTTGTCTGGAGCAGAGGCTCAGCAGGGAGCCCAGCCCCCTTCCCCTGAGCTCTCTTCATTCCCTAGCTTGGTGGAGCAGGTCCAGGGGGAAACTTGTGACAGCCATGAGTGCAAGCAAAGCAAGCTTCTGTCTGCCCTGTCTGGGGGAGAACTCCAAATGTCCCCTGGCAGGAGGGCCAGGGCCAAGGGAGAGGGCTGGGAAGTGTTCCTCAGCTTTGCCAAAGGAGCATCTTTGCCCCGGGAGCTGCTGGGGTCAGGGTGATGGTGAAGCTGTCCTGGGCAGCTCAGCACCTTTGCTGTCCTCTCCGGCACTGCAAGCTGAGGTGCTGTGGGTGACCTCCTAAGGGCTGCTGTGGTGAATTCAGAGCCCAGCCACATCTGCTGCCGGGACCGTTTGGCCAGTCTGGCTCGCTAGCCGATCGGCACCGCTGCTTCGGGACAGCTCCGCTTGGTCTGTGAGCTTCCTGCTCGGCTCCTCGCCTTGCTGCCGGGGGCTAGCGGGTCGGGGGACTGCTGGTGGGCAGGGGTGCCGGCGGGACCGTGCCCGCGGGAGCGGGAGCCTGCCTGCAGCCGCGGGAGCTTTCAATCCCGGCCGGGCTGTGCGCGGCGCCGCGTTGGCTGCAGAGCCACGTTGCACCATGGTAGAAAAACAGCATCTACCCAGACAGAGCTGTTTCATCAGCAAGCTGGAGCCCAGGCTGCCAGCTGCAGAGAGTGCTTCAGCCTGGCACTTGGAACAGAGGGGGAGGGAGAGGACACCTGTGTCAGGTGTGAGCAGGTGAGCTTTCTCCTCAGCCTGGTGGCAGAGCTGACGGACAAAGTGGCCGAGCTGAAGAAGAAGGTGTCTAGGCTGAGGACAATAAGGGAAAGTGAAAGGGAGTTAGATTGGTGGGAGAAGGCTCTGCAGATCTCCCCTGCTGAGGGAAGGGCCCCTGGAAACGGAGAGGGATGGACACAGGTCCCTGCCAGGGGTGGAAAGGGAAATCCACCCCGGCCCTCTCCTCCTCCTCCGCTGCCCTTGCATAATAAGTATGAGGCCCTGCAGGCCGAGGGCAGTGGGGATGAGAGGGCTGAGGAGCAGCCATCCAGATGGGAGACCAAGGCCAAGTGGTCCCCACCAGCTGTAATGACCAACTCCGGAGAGGAGATTAAGGCCAAGCCTAAGGCCAGGCAGTCCCCACCAGCTGTAACGACCAGCTCCAGAGAGGAGCTGAGGCCAAGCCTAAGGCCAAGCAGTCCCCACCAGCTATAACAACTGGCTCCACACAGAGAAGGGGAAGGGTTATGGTTGTTGGGGACTCTCTCCTGGGGGGTACTGAGGGACCCATATGTCGTCCCGACCCATCCCACAGGGAGCTCTGCTCCCTGCCTGGGGCACGGGTAAGGGACATTGCAAGGGCAATCCCCAAGCTCATCAGTCCCTCTGACTGTTACCCTCTGCTGGTAATACAGGCTGGGAGTGATGAGATCGACAAGAAGGGCACCAGGGCGATTAAAAAGGAGTTCAGGGCCCTTGGGCAATTGGTTGATGGGGCAGGAGCTCAAGTGGTGTTCTGCTCAGTTCCCTCAGTGGCAGGGGAGTACACTGAGAGGAACAGAACCCACACCATCAACAAGTGGCTCAGGGGATGCTGCCAGCGGAGGAACTTTGGCTTCTTCGATCATGGGGCAACTTTTACTGCACCTGACCTGCTGGGTCCTGATGGGGTGCAGTTATCTAGAAGGGGCAAGAGAGTCCTAGCACTAGAGTTGGCAGGGCTCATTAGGAGGGCTTTAAGCTAGGTCTGAAGGGGGTGGGTGAAGACATCGGTCCCTCTGCAGAGGTAAGAGTAGGGCACAAGGTAGGGTCAGTTGAGAGGTGGGGAGCCCAGCTGCAGTGCATGCACACCAATGCAGGCAGCCTGGGCAATAAGCAAGAGGAGCTGGAGGTCCTAATCCACCAGGGCAACTATGATATAGTCACCATCTCAGAAACATGGTGGGACAACAGGCACGATTGGAGTGCTGCACTGGGGGGCTACAGGCTCTTTAGGAGGGATAGGCGAGGGAGGAGAGGAGGAGGGGTGGCTTTGTATATTAGGGAGACACTTTCTGCCTCAGAACTTGAGGTGGAAGATGAGGGAATTGAGAGCCTGTGGGTTAAAATCAGAGGGCAGCCCAACAAATCTGACATCCTGGTTGGAGTCTGTTACAGACCACCCAGCCAGGATGAGGAGGTTGATGAATTATTTTACAAACAACTGGAGGCTGTCTCAAGATCATCAGATCTTGTCCTTGTGGGTGACTTCAACCTGCCAGATATCTGCTGGGAACTTAATTTAGCAGAGAGGAGGCAGTCCAGAAGATTCCTGGAGCATGGAGGACTGCTTCCTGCTGCAGCTGTTAAGTGAGCCTCCCAGGGGCCAGGCTCTGCTTGACCTGCTGCTCTCCAATAGGGAAGGGCTGGTGGGAGATGTGACCGTGGGAGGCTGCCTAGGGTGCAGTGACCACGAGATAGTGAAGTTTTCAATCTGCAGGGAGCTAGGGAGGAGCACCAACAGAACCTTCACCTTGGACTGCAGGAGGGCAAACTTCAGCCTCTTTAAGAAACTTATTGGCAAAGTTCCCTGGGTACCAACCCTCCAGAACCAAGGGGTCCAGGAGGGTTGGAGCTGCTTCAAACAGGAGCTCTTGAAGGCACAGGAACTGGCAGTGCCCATGTGCAGAAAGGTGAGCCCAGGGGAAGGCTCTGGGCCTGGATGAGCAAGCAGCTCCTGGAGGATTGAAGGGGAAAAAGAGGCTGTATCACCTTTGGAAGGAGGGGAAGGCTTCTCCAGGTATGTTCAAGGAAGTGGTTAGATTATGTAGGAATAAAATTAGAGAGGCAAAGGCCCAGCTGGAACTGAAGCTGAACACCTCTGTGAGAGACAACAAAAAGCATTGTTACAAATGCATTAACACTAAAATAGGGCAAGAGGAACCTGCACTCCTTGTTGGGCCTAGAGGGGAACTCTGTGACTGAAGACGAGGCAAAGGCTGAGGCCTGAACACCTTCTCTGCCTCAATGTTTAACAGCAGGGCAGGAGCTCAGCACCAGTGGCCTCCTGAGCTGGGGATGGGGTCAGGGAGCAGTGTGATGCCCTGGAAATCCACGAGGAATTAGTTGGGGACCTGCTGAGCCACTTGGACACCCACAAGTCCATGGGACCGGATGGGATCCACCCTAGGGTGCTGAGAGAGCTGGCTGATGAGCTGCCAAGCCGCTCTCCATCATTGTCCTCCAGCCCTGGCTCACTGGAGAGGTCCCAGGTGACTGAAACTGGCCAAGGTGGTCCCCAGCCACAAGGAGGGTTCGATGGAGGAACCTGGAAACTCCAGGCCTGGCAGCCTGACCTCAGTGCCAGGGAAAGTGATGGAACAGATTATCCTGGCGGCAATAACTGCGCACCTGAAGGATGGCCAAGGGCTCAGGTCCAGCCAACATGGATTTAGGAAGGGCAGGTCCTGCCTCACCAACCTGATCTCCTTCTATGATCAGGTGACTGCCTGGTGGCTGTGGGGCAGGCTGTGGATGTGGTCTGCCTGGACTTCAGCAAGGCCTTTGACACCATCCCCCACAGCAAACTGCTGGCTAAGCTGTCAGCCTCTGGCTTGGACAGCAGCTCTCTGAGCTGGGTTAGGAACTGGCTGGAGGCTGAGCCCAGAGAGTGGTGGTGAATGGTGCCACAGCCAGCTGGCAGCCAGGCACCAGTGGTGTCTCCCAGGGATCAGTGCTGGGCCCCATCCTCTTTAACATCTTCATTGATGATCTGGAGGAGGGGGTTGAGTCAGTCAGCAGCAAGTTTGCAGATGACACCAAGTTGGGAGCAGATGTTGGTCAGTTAGAGGGCAGAAAGGCTCTGCAGAGGGACCTTGACCGACTGGACAGATGGGCAGAGGCCAACAGGATGGCATTTAACAAGTCCACGTGCCAGGGGCTGCACTTTGGCCACAGCAACCCCATGCAGAGCTACAGGCTGGGGTCAGAGTGGCTGAGAGCTGTCAAACAGAGAGGGACCTGGGGCTGCTGATTGACAGCCGCCTAAACATGAGCCAGCAGTGTGCCCAGGTGGCCAAGAAGGCCAATGGCATCCTGGCCTGCATCAGGAAGAGTGTGGCCAGCAGGAGCAGGGAGGTCATTGTGCCCCTGGACTCTGCATTGGTTAGGCCACACCTTGAGTCCTGTGTCCAGTTCTGGGCCCCTCAGTTTAGGAAGGACATCGAGAGACTTGAAGGTGTCCAGAGAAGGGCAACAAGGCTGGGGAGAGGCCTTGAGCACAGCCCTGTGAGGAGAGGCTGAGGGAGCTGGGGTTGCTTAGCCTGGAGAAGAGAGGGCTCAGGGGTGACCTCATTGCCCTCTACAACTACCTGAAAGGTGATTGTAGCCAGGTGGGGGTTGGTCTCTTTTCCCAGGCAAGCAGCACCAGAACAAGAGGACACAGTCTCAAGCTGTGCCAGGGGAGGTTTAGACTCGAGGTGAGGAGAAAGTTCTTCACTGAGAGTCGTTCGTCATTGGGATGTGCTGCCCAGGGAGGTGGTGGAGTCGCCGTCCCTGGAGGTGTTCAAGGGGAGATTGGACGTGGCACTTGGTGCCATGGTTTGGTCATGAGGTCTGTCGAGACAGGTTGGACTTGATGATCCTTGGGGTCTCTTCCATCCTTAGTTACTGTGAGACTGTGTGATACTGTGATATTTCTGATGCACCCAGCTGGAGCCTCTCCCTTGGGACTCTCTCAGATGCCCCTTTCTGCCTGTGCCCTCCTTACTCAGCAGGACCTGGGACCAAACTCCCACGAGGACCATGTAGACATCTGATGGAAGGAGATTTGTCTCAGTCCTTTCAGGTGTTGCTGCACGCTCTGCTTTCCTCTTTCTGCCACCCCGTTCACTTCTGGGCATGGTCAGCAGCATCAAGGCAGAGCCTGATCTGCACAAGCTGAAAGGAAGTCCATGGAGGTGACGTTGGTTTGGGCAGAGTCTCCTCCCCCAGGATCTGAGGGGCTGGAGGGGCTGCTGAGGATCACAGGGAGGCAGGAGGCTGACTCTTCTCCCCATTTCTGCACAGCTGAGCATCAGCCAAGCAGCAGCAGCACCAAGGAGGCCACAGAAGAACTGGAGGCCGGCCCAGGCCGTAGGGCCCTCGCCCGGCACCTCAGCATCAGTGAAGGAGCCCCACGGCGCCGAGGGATGGTGGCCATCATCCATGGGGCAGCCCTGGCAGGTAGCTGAGCTGCAGCCCCTGGCTGTGAGGAGGGGGGAAGCGGGAGAGGCATGTCCTGGTGGAGCAGGGTGCTTGGTTGAGCAGTTGAAGCTCTGCAGGGTGAGGCACAGCTCTGCTGGGGTGCTCCCAGGCCCTCAGCAGCTGGTGCCGGCGCTGTGGCTCCTCTGCTGTCCCTGCAGCTGGGCTCTGCTTCCCCCCAGGAGGGTGACCATGTGCCCCTTGCTGCACGGCACCACGGTGCCTGGTGTCCCTGTTGCCTGTGCAGCAGTCCCGAGCCCGGGCCGAGCCCTGACCCCTGCCCGGCTGCTGCCCGGGGCAGGGCCAAGCGGCACAGGCCAGGGGATGGTCTGAGCGGCGGTGGCACAGGGCTCAGAGCAGCGCCCCGGGCCCAGGCTCGAGGCGGATCCCGAAGGGGTGAAGTCCTCCTCTGTCTGGGCAGCCGGCAGAGCCTGTCCCCGGCGAGCCCTCCGGGGGCAGGGGTCCCCAAGCAGCCTCCCTCTCGCTGCGGGCAGGACGTCGGCAGCGGCCGCCCTGGCCGAGCCCTGCGGCGCCGCTGCCTGTCCCTGCAGGCTGCGCTGAGCGAGGCTGCGGCGGCCGGGAGCAGCGCGGCAGGGCGGCCAGCCCGGGAGCTGTGCAGCGCCGCCGGCAGCCGGCAGAGCCTGCGGCAGGCGCAGGATGGCCGTGAGGAGCCAGGCTGGGCCCGCGGCGGCGCTGCCGGAGCCCCCGGGGCTGCCTGCTTCTGCTGGCTGCGGAGCGCTGCCACAGCCCCGGGGGCTCTCGGGGAGCAGGGCTGCGGCATGGAGCAGGGCAGAGCCCTTTCAGAGAGCCTCCCTGGGGCCTCAGGCTCCAGCCTAAGGGCTCTGCAGGGGCACTCTGCCTGCCCTGGCCTCCTCTGCACAGCTTCCTTGGCTAGGGGTGGGGAAGCCCCCAGCATCTTGCTCAGAGCTTTTCCCTTGCCTGCCTGCAGTCTCCACCCTGTCCCTCACGGCCATCAGGCAGAACTTCTGCCTGCTTTCAGCAGGCACAGCCCTCTGAAGTGGCTCCTTAGGCATCAGCTGACTGACTTGGTGGCTTCACAAGGCCAAGAGGAAGGGCAGAAGCTCCCAGAGGAGTCTGAGATCAGAGCCATGCTGCAGCTGAGCTCTTCTCTCCAGCGCTTTCCCTGGGGGTGCTGTCAGCTCCTGCAGCTCCTGCACACTGAGCTGTTCTCCACCTGAGTCCAAGCTCTTTCAGGAGCCTTTCTGGGGCAGTTGGTGGCCAAGGCTCTGCAGGGGGAGGCCATAGCTTGGCCCCCTTTCCTCACTTGGGATGCTCCCAGCCTCCCCAGCTTGAGGGAGGTCCATGGAGAGGTTGTAAGGGCTCTGCATGGGCTCAGGGTCAGTGGCTGCAGTGCAGGAGCCCAGGGCTCTGGTGGTGACTCTCAGAGCTGCTCTCCCTTTGCCTGGCTGCAGGGCGCTGCAGCAGCTGGCTGCAGAGCTGCAGGAGCAGCAGCAGGAGCAGCAGCAGGAGCTGCAGCACTGGCAGGAGGCAGAGGAGCTGAGGAAGTTGAAGCAGAGCAAGAAGCAGCAGCAAAGGCAGCCTCTGGGCAGGCAGGTGGGTGGCTGTGTGAGCAGGAGCCCCAGGAGCTTCCCGCTGAGCTGCAGCCCTGCTGGGAATGCAGCAGCCCCAGGCCGTGCTGGGCAGCCTGCTCCTGGCTGGGGCTGTGCTGGCAAACAGCAGCTGCTGCCTGCTGCTGCTGCTGCTTCACCAGGGGCTTTGCCACAGCTCTGGGGGGGAGCTGCCCTGCTGGGAGCAGGCTGCCTTTGAGGCCTGGCTCCACAGGGCTCCAGCCATGCCCTGGGCAGTCCTAGATGGCCTTGCTCCAGCATTCCTCCCCACCCTGCATGTGCCCTGCAGCTCTGAGCCAGGGCCTGCCTGGGAAGTGGGCTCTGCTGCTGCCTGCCTGGCAGGAGAGAGCAGCAGGCCCCAGGGGGTTGTGAGCACCCAGGCTTCCTCCAGAGTCAGGGGTGCTCAGCAGCCCAGAAAGGAGCCCCAGGGACTGCTCAGGAGGAGGGAGGGCTCTGGAGTTCCCTGCTGGGCTTGGGGCAGCTCCTGTGTTGCTGACTGCTTGTGGGTCTGGCACTGAGGGCTTTGGTTGCAGTTGAGCTAAGCTGGGTCCCAGCTGTGCTCTGGCCTGGCACTTGTAGAGCACCTGGCACAGCTGCTGCTGGGGCTGCTGTTGTAAAGAGCCTCAGTGTCCTGCAGCATTTGAGTCCTGCCTTGAAATGCTGATGGCTTTCTCCTGCTCCTGCCCAGAACATGAGCACACCCAGCAGCAGCACCAAGCTGCCCAGCAGCAAGCAGCTGAGTGTCAGTGAGCAGGCAGGCAAGAAGGGGTCTGCCAAGGAGGGCCCAGCCTCTGCTGCAGCTGACAAGGAAGATGAGAACAAGCAGAGCAAGCTTGCCCTGGCAGACACCTGCTCAGTGCTAGAAACCAAAGACCAAGGCCAGGGGGTGTCTCGGTCCGGAGAGGGAAGGAGACTAGTTCTTTTGAATATTCCCGTGCTGTGAAATTAATCGGCACAAACGAGGCCAAAATATCAACAGCTAGACTATTTATTACATAGAGAAAATGGAAATAAGAAGGGGAGAGCGAGAAGATAGAGAGGGAGAGAGAGAAGAGGAAAGGAGTTATATTACCACACCCCTCACCCACCCCAAGACAGTTTGAGTCTGTGGAGGAGAGGTGCTGCATGAGGTGCTGGGTTTGTGCTGAGGCTTTGGCTGGAGATGCGATGTGATCCCTCTGGGCAGCCTGGGTCTGTAGAGAAAGGGTGCTGAGGCTTTGGCTGGAGAACAGATGAGGTCCCTCTGGGCAGCGTGGGTCAGCTCCATGAGTAGAGGACATGGAGAGAGGGTTCAGTCTGCTTCCTTCCTTCTCAGCGGCATGGTCCTCCTTCAGCGTTTTTCTCTCTGCGTTTTTCTTCCCTCCATTGCGGTTTTCTTCCTCTGCGGTTTTCTTCCCCTGAGCCAGTAGTGGTCAAGCCTTTTATACAGTTTTTAGTCCTTAGGTATGTGTCCGAGCATTGTCCCTCAGGAATTCAGGAGCCAGGAAATCATAAGTATCCAGATATCGTTCCCCAGGAAGTCTTTCTGTGTATTCATGTGAGTTTGGACAGTGGTCTGGATGGAGTGGGGGGGGGGCCTCCGCCTCCTTCCTCTCCATCTCCCTGCCTACCCACTTATCACACATCAGGAGACAGGTGGAGAGTCCATTGACTCATCACCCTCCCTTCCTGGGGGTATCTGATAGCTGTCTTGAAGGCGTGATGGCTGGGTCCTTGGGTCATTGTTATAGGCCAGCTGCAGCCCAGTGTTATCACGAAGCAATCGCAAGGTGATTTGCATCCAGGATTGGTACTGTCTGGGCAAGCAGCAAGTGATTTTATCTTTGTTGAGTCACACCAGGAGTAGACTCTTACAGGGGGCCAGCAAGAGCTTGGCCCTGAGGTTCAAGGCCTAAGAGGCATCCCAGGAAGATGTGGCACGTGTTTTGTCATGTTGGGACAGGCTGCAGGCTGTCCTGCTGTCCCCTTCAAACCAGCAGCAAGCAGGAGATCAGCAGCAGCATTTCTCCAGCCCCAGGAGGCAGAAGGCTAAAAAGAAGGAGCCTCAGGAGAGGCTGGAGAAAGAGCTCCTGGAGAAACTGAAGCCTCCTGAGGCCCCCAAGTTGTCTCAGCTGGAAGGGGGAGGTGCAGCAGGGTCAGCCAGTGGCCAGCAGCCGGGGTGCCCTGCTTGGCCATCGAGGTGCTGAGCTCTGCAGATGTGCTGAGCACCATCCTGGAGAGCAGGAAGCTGCCAGGGCAGAGCAGGTAGAGCCCCACAGTGCTCAGGTGCTGAGCCTGCCCCGGGGGGGCCCTGGGGCCCTGTGTCCCAGCAGGTGCCCATGGCACAGAGCCTTGCCCAGGCTGCTGCTGCTGTCCCTCAGCAGCCCTGTGGCTTGGCTGGGGGCACAGGGAGTGCTCTCTGTGCAGCCTGCTGCCTGTCAGCTGCTCTCCCAGTCTGGAGAGCAAGGTGGTGCCAGGGCAGCCCCTGGGCTTTGCTTCCTTCAGCTGGCACGGATTGCTCTGCAGGTGCCACCTGTAGGCCCTGGCACTGCTCTGGAGCCTGCTCCCCACCCTGGGCAGAGCAAGGGCTGTGCTGCAGCTCAATCAACCAGAGCTCACCACCAGCTCAGTGTCTTTAAGGAGGTGTGAGGGTGGAGGCCACAGGAGCATGACCAAGGTTTGCTCTTCTGCTTAGGTCCTGGGTCCCTCAGGGTCCCCCATTCCCCCCACTGCTGCCTGCTCTGTGGTTCACTGCCCAGCCAAGCAGGAGGTGCCTGCAGAAGTCCTCCAGCACTTTGTGCTCCTGCCAGAAGCTGCCCCAGTGCCAGAAGAGGAGGAGGCTCCTGAAAGCGTTGTGGCTGTCCCCACTGTGCCCACAGTGAAGGTGCCAGGGCAGGGGCCGGGCTGGGTGGGGGCAAGGGGGCAGGTGGGATGGAAAAGGGCCACAGTGGAAGGGCAGTGAAGGTGTGACAGGGCCCAAGCCTGCAGAGATGCCTTCTGGCTGTCCAGAAGAGAGAGCTCTGCTGGAGACACAGGGCCAGCCTGAGAGGAGAGCCAAAGCCTCAGCAGAAGCCTGCCCTGCCCCTCAACCCTTCAGCTGGGAGGTGCAGAGATGGAGAGGAGCTGGCACTGAGTGCTGCCAGCCCTGTCCTGGGCTGATCCCCAGCACTGTGGGCAGCAGGTCAGGGCAGAGGATTCTGCCCCTGTGCTCTGCTCTGCTGAGCCCTCCCCTGCAGTGCTGGCTCTCAGGGCAGGCCTCAGCTGTCTTTGCCTCTGCTCTCTCCCTTTGGGGTGAAGAGCTCAGGGGAGCAGGGCACCCCAGCCAGAGGCCATTTGAGGAGGGAGAAAGGCAGCAGCAGCCAGGAGGCTGTGAGGGGAAAGCAGAGCTCTGGCTGTGGCAGGAGAGCTCTGCAGGGCCCAGCCGCAGGACCCCCCAGAGGTTCCTCTGAGGGGGGCCAAAGCCAGGGGGACCCCCTGCCCCCCCCCGAGAGATGTGCCAGGGGAGCTGGGAGGGAGGAGGGATCCCTCTGCTTCCTGGCCAGCTTGCCCAGGAGGTTTCCCAGCCCAGCTCCACCGTGGCAACCCCCCCAGCTCCTCCTGCTCTCCTGTGCTGGCAGCAGTGCCTGGAGGTTCCTCTGTCCCTGCCAGGCTCAGCAGCTGCCGCTGGGCAGTGCCTGCCCAGGGCCAGGTGGTGCTGCAGCTCCACTCCAGCTCCGTGCTGCTGGGCAGCTGTGAGCAGAGGCTGCACTTGGAGCTGCTGGGCACAAGGCCACCCTGCCAGCTGCACTGCAGGGGCACCTGCCTGCAGCCCACCCTCAGCCAGGCCCCACGCTCAGGCTGGCCCCCGGGGCCATCCCGCTCTGCTGCCCCTGAGCTCAGAGCTGAGCCTCTGCCCCTTGTGCCCCTGTGCCCTGCCTGAGCCCCCCAGCAGCTCTTGCTGTGCCTGGGGCTGGGCAGCAGTGCTGTGCCTCAGCCAGCACTGAGAGTTTGGACTCTGGGAGCAGGTTCTGTGCTCAGAGCAGCTCACAACTCTTCCTTCCCTTCTCTCTGTGCCAGGGAGGTGTTTCCTGGCTGCAGGCAGAGCAGGGCAGCTGATGCCATCCTCTCCAGGCAGCATGTCCTGAGCACGGGGGGGTTCCACTTGGGGCTGCTGCTGAGTGCCCAGGGAAGAGACAGGGAGGTGCTGCCCACCCCCCAGCTGTGCTGCTTGCAGGACCTTGTGCTTTCAGGAGCATGCTCCCAGGGGCACGATTCAGGGCAGGCCCAGGCAGAGAGCTGGCACTTTGGTGGCTCTGGAGGAGCACAGCTGTGGGAACTTGAGCACCTAGCAGGCACAGGAGTGCTGGGGGGGCTGGAGCTGATCTTTCTGCCCCCTGGGGGCTTTGGTGGCCAGAGCCACGTGCTGCTTGCAGCCTGAAGGCAGCTTGGGGTCACTTGTCAGCCCCCATCTCAGCTGCAGCAGCTCTGTGCTGTTTGTTTCCAGTGCTGGGAGCTCTGTGGGCAGCCTGAAGGAGCAAAGGAAGTTCTGCTGCTGAGGGATTGTAAACCCTCTGTGAAATGTGCAGTGTCAGCAAGACTTGCTGGTTGGAGCTGTGGCTGGGGGACAAGCAGCTGCAGAGCAGGGAGAATGGGATTGCCATGGCCCTGCTCCTCACTGCTGGCTCAAGTCTGGCCTCAAAATACTCTCCCTGTAGCTGCTGGCAGCTTTCTGTTGGTCACTTCCCTCTTGCTCTTCTTTCAGTACTAGCAAGGAAGTTTTGTCTCCAGGGCAGCTCTGGGGAGCTGGTGGCATTTGGACCCCCCAGGGAAGCTCAGTCCCAAGAGGTTAAAAAGCAGAAGAGGATTTGGCCAGGCTGAGGCATTGCCTTTCTTTGAGCCTTTGCCCCCAGACTCTGTCCCACCCCTGAGCCCAGAGGTGTTTGCTACCTCTGGGATGCCTCTGGGGAAGGAAGCCTTTGGGTTTCCATCCCTCAGCCTCAGGCTCCCCCAGCAGCTGGGCCCAGGCAGTCTCCTGGCTGCTTTGGGAGAGAGGAGCTGAGCTCTGTCCCAGCTTTGCTGGGAAGCCTTCAGGGAGGGAAAGGCAGCAGAGGAGGGGAGGAACCCAGGGGCCTGCTGTGCTTCTGTTTTTCCAGGCACCTTTGAGTTGCTGGTGTGTAGAAGGCCTCTGGAAGTGGCCTGTGCACACCTCTGAGGTGCAGACAGCAAGTGTGGGCTGGGCACCAAAGGAGGCAGGGAATGAGCAGAGGCAGCATGCAAGGTGTCCCACAGGAGCCTTTCTCTTCGGGTGCTTGAGAGAGCTCCCCTGCTGCCTTTGCCCCTTCCCTGGACAGCTCCAAGGCTGTGCTCCAGGCTGGCAGCTGCGAGCAGATCTCCATCCAGAGTGTCAGCCCCTGGGAGGCAGAGCTGCACTTGCCCTTGGAGCAGGCTGGCAGCAGGGGCTCCTTCCTCTTGGAGCCTGCCAGCATGCAGCTGGGAGCTAAGGAGAAGCAGGTAGGGGACAGGCAGGTGGGACAGGGAGCAGCAGAAGAGCCCAGGGGCTGAGAGCCTGGAGCAGAGCAGCCCCAGAGGGGAGCTGAGCAATGCTCAGCAAGAGCTGAAGGAGCTGTGGCAGGCAAGAGGCTGGAGCCAGACTCCTGACAGTGGTGTCCAGGGCCAGGGCAAGGGGCAGGGGGCACAAGCTGGAGCCCAGGAAGTTCCATCTGCACAGGAGGAGAAACTTTGCTGTGAGGCTGCTGGAGGCCTGGAGCAGGCTGCCCAGAGAGGTTGTGGAGTCTCCTTCTCTGCAGAGCCTCCAACCCCCCCGGCCCTTGTGCTCCTGGGCAAGCTGCTGTGGGTGCCCTGCTTTAGCAGGGGGGTTGCAGCAGATGATCCCCAGAGGTCCTTTCCAAGCCCTCCCACGCTGGGGGCTGGGATTTTGTGCCCCTGAAGCTGAGGCCAGTCCCTGCTGAGCTCTGTTGCTGTCCTTCCAGGGCCAAGGCCTTTCTCTTCAGGAGACTCTTTAGAGGAGGAATGAAAATGCTGGGGGTGGAGGGGAGCTGCCAGCACTCAGCACTGCCTGGCTCTGCCAGGACCTGGGGCTCCTAAGCACAGCAGGATTCTTTCGGGGGTTTTTACTGACCCCATGCCAGGTCCTGGCTGTGCTGCTGGCCCCTGGGCTGCTGACTGCAGAGATCTTCTTCTCCTTCCCTCCCCAGGTTCAGGCTGTGCCCCACAGAGCCCAGCATGTGAGCTGGCCTCCCCCCTCCCTGTGCAGCCCCACAGGGCCTGCTGCCTGCCTCTCAGCACCCTGTCACTGTCCAGCTGCTCTTCCAGCCCCAGAGGGAGATCAGCATCGAGGCCAAAGCCATCCTGCTGTGCCAGGTGAGCTGCCTGGGGCAGGCAGGGTGAGCACGGCTGGGCTGAGGCTGTCAGGAGGACCTGGCTCTGCTGGCAAGAAAGCTTTAGCTGGGGAACCTTCTGTTATCTGCACCCAGCAAAGGCTTTCAGAAAGCAGCTGTGGCCTTGCAGTGCTTGAAGGGGCCAGGGAGAAACCTGGGGACAGACTTCTGATCAGGGCCTGCTGTGACAGGACCTGGGCTGATGGTTTGGAACTAAAAGAGGAAGCTTCAGCCTGGAGAGGAGGAAGAAATGTCTGAGACTGAGGGTGGTGCCAGCCTGGCCCAGGTTGGCCAGGGAGGTGGTAATTGCAACATCCCTGGAAGCACTGCAGGTCAGGTTGGTTGGGGCTCTGAAGCAGCTGCTCTGCCCTCAGCTGTTCCTGCTGCCTGCAGGGAGGTTGAACAAATGACTCCTCCAAGCCAACCATTCCATGATTCTAAGAGAGGCTGAAAGTGCAGCCCTGGAGAAGGCCTTCAAAGCAGGGGGAGGAGCTGGTGGGCCCCTGGGATGTGGCCCCAGGCCAGAGGCAGAGGTTGGTCTCTGCTGGCTTTGCCAAGCCCTGCCCTGCTTGCAGGTGCAGGAGGGGAGCCCATGGCCAGCACCCCAGGGAGGCTGTCAGCCAGAGCTGTGCTCAGCCAGCGCAGCGTCAGCCCTGCGGCGCCGCTCGACTGCGGCGCCAGGACAGCCTGCAGCCTCCTGCTGCACAGCAGAGGCCTCCTGCCCTTCCATTCCTCATCTGCAGAGCAGAGCAGGGGGCACCTGAGCCCACAAAGAAAAGGTGAGAAGGCCTGCAGCAGCCTTCCTGCTGGAGGGGCCCCGGGGCAGGGCTGGTGTGTGGCAGGCAGCCAGGACACACAAGCAGGCTGCACTGGGGTCCTGGGGTCGGGTTTGGGCCCCTTCCTCCATGAGCTGTGAGGTGCTGGAGGGTGGCCAGAGAAGGGCAAGAAAGCTGGGGAGGGGTCTGGAGCACATGGGCTGTGAGGAGCAGCTGAGGCACCTGGCATTGTTCAGCCTGGAGGAGGCCGAGGGAAGCCCTTCTGGCTCTCTCCAGCTCCCTGAAGGGAGGCTGGAGCCAGGTGGGGTTGGTCTTTTCTGCCAAGGAACAGGTGCCAGGACAAGAGGACACAGCCTCAAGTTGTGCCAGGGGAGGTTTAGGCTGCACATGAAGAACAACTTCTTCCCCTTGAGGGTTGTCAAGGCCTGGCCCAGACTGCCCAGGGCAGTGGTGGAGTGCCTGCTCCTGGAGGGGTTGCAGAGCTGTGCAGAGGTTGGTGCTGGTCTCTCCTCACAGGGAATTAGTGACAGAAAAAGAGGGAACAGCCTAAAGCTGTGGCTGGGTAGGTTTAGACTGGGCATTAGGGAAACGTTTGTGCCAGCCAGAGTGGTCAGGACAGGAATGTGCTGCCCAGGGAGGTGGTGGAGTCAGCAGCCCTGGGGGTGTTTGGAGGTCGTTCAGATGTGGTGCTTGGAAATGGGGTTTAGGGATGAGCTTTGTAGAGCAGGGCTCTGGGCTGGACTTGGGGATCCTGAGGGTCTGTTCCAGCCTGAGCATCTCAGTGACTCTGTGAGATGTGGTGCTGAGGGCCATGGGTTAGTGGTGAGCTGTAGTGCTGGGCTCAGGGCTGGCCTCAAGGTCTCTCCCAACCAAACAAGTCCATGTTCTGTGAGCCCTGGGTCACTATCTGCCTGTGCAGCTGGCTTGTGAGCAGGGAGCAGAGAGATGCCACAGAATCCTCCTGCTCACCCTCCTGCAGCTGGTGCTGGAGCCCATCTGCCCAGGAGCTCCAGCCACAGGTGGTGCAGGGGGCTGTGAAGAGCAGGACTTTCTTCCCTGGGGAGGAAGGTTGGGCTGTGGAGAAGGGCAGGAGGAGCTCAGCCTGAGGGATGGTCTCTGCTCTCTCCTCTGGCTGCACCTCAGAGGAAGTTCTTCCTCTGCCACAAGCAGGGGAGCTCCAGGGGAAGGTCTGCTGCAGCCAAGCAGAACAAGCCCTTGCTGCCAGAGGAAGCCAAGCCCTCCATGCAGGTAGGTGGCTCCTGCTCCCCAGCACAGGCTCCTGCACTGCTGTGCCCAGGCTGGGGCTTGTGCCCATGGCAAGGGACGTGGGCTGCAGGCTGGAGACCCATCCCCTGCCAGCCATAAGCAGAGGAAGGAGCTGCTCACTGCTGTGCTCTTGCTCAGCCCTGGAGCTGTGGGGCCAAGGGGAAGGTCTCTGTACCTGGCAGCTGCTGGCCAAAAGAAGGCTGTGAGTGCCACAGCTGTGGAATGTCCCTGTGGAACTCCCAGCCCAGGGACAGGAGATGGCCTTGCATTGCCTTCTGCCCACTGCCCTCTCCTCTCTGCTGGTTTCTCACAGTTCTCTCTGCTCTCTTGTTTCACACTGGCGGCTGAAGGACCCCAGCTCCCACCTTCACCCCTGACACCCCAGCTCCTTTCTCAAAGCCCCTCAGGCTAGGCCTGCAGCTCTTCTTAGCTTGTTGATCTCCTCCTGGGTTGTGCTCTGGGCCCTGGTGTCATCCCTGCCTGTCCTGGGCCCAGCTGGAGGCCAAGGCCCAGGGTCCTCCTTGCTGGGATGCTCAGGGGGAGGCTGTTGGCCATCAGCCTCTGCTGGGACTCTTTCTGCAGGCTGGCTTCCCCCTGGGCATGTTCAGTGTCCCCTGCCTTGGGCTGCATCCTTGCTGGGGAGCAGCAGCTGGTGACAGTGGATTGTGCTGGGGGCTGCCAAGGCCGTGCCAGGAGCAGCTGCTTATCGCCATCAGCCACAGAGACCCCAGGGACAACCCTCTGGGCATCCCCTACCCCCTGCTGGCCCAGTCCTGCCTCCCAGGTGCATGCTGCCCACAGCTCCCTGGGGCCAGACTGCTGCTGCTCAGCACCCAGACTCAGTGCTGGGACAGAGCAGACAGCTGGAGCCTGAGCTCACAGCTCAGCATCCTCAGGGGTTCTTGTCAGGCCCAGCAGTGGGAGAGGCTGGGAGGGATGCATGGAAGGAGCAGAAGAAAGCCTTTCAGAGTGAGGGTGCCTGAGCTCCATCCTCACAGGCAGCTCCCCCAGCCAGGGCTGGGTTTGCAGCTCCCTGGGCAGAAAGGGCTTCTGAGAGGCCAGCAGGGGCAGGGCAGGTCAGCAGGGAGGCTTCTCCATCCTCAGCCCTCCCTCTGCTCTGCTCACAGCATTCCTGGCTGATGACCTTGAGGCCATCTGCAGCAGCAGCAGCCTCTGCCAGCTCCTCCAGAGAGTGCAGGAGGAGCAGGGAGTGTTCCTCAGGGATGAGGACAAGTTCATCTTCACCAAGATCCTGGCTGGACACCAGGCCATGGCATGCTGCAGGAGCTGCAATGGGAACAGAATCCCCTGGGGTGTGCTCCTCTCATCAAACCCAGCCCCAGGAAGGGAAGGACAGGAGGCCTTGCTGAGTCTCTGAAGGCTGTGTGACATCTGCCTTGCTCTCCAGCTTCCTTGCTTCCTTTGGCCCAGCCTAGTTCAGCTCAGGGCAGGGGACAGCTGGGCTGCACTCAGTGTGTCCCAGGCAAGGTTTCAGCTCCAGGCCCCTGGGGCTTTGGAGGGAGAGCTGAGCCCTGCTGAACATCTCTTGGAAGCAGAGGCAGAGGAGGAGCTTGTACTCACCTTGGAGCCAGGGCTCAGAGCAGACCCTTTTGGGGTGGGGTTGGTCTCCTCTCCCAAGGAATAAGTGCTGGGACAAGAGGATACAGCCTCAGGTTGTGCCAGGGGAGGGTTAGGTTGGACACCAGGAGCAATTTCTTTCCCTTGAGGGTTGTCAGGGCCTGGCCCAGGCTGCCCAGGGCAGAGGTGGAGTCTCCATCTCCAGAGGTATTTCAGAGCTGTGGAGCTGTGGTGCTGAGGGCCATGGCTTGGTGGTGACCTGGCAGTGCTGGCTTCAGAGTTGGACTTGATGATCCTAAAGCTCTCTTCCAACCAAAGCCATCCTCTGATTTCCTCAGGCTCCCTGCTCTTTCCCCTTCTCTTTAAAGGCCAGGGGCAGGTTCTTTGCAGGGTTCTCCATGCAGTCCCCACCTCCCATCTGTGCTGAGGGTCTGAGCAGTGCTCAAAGCAAGCTTTGCACTCCTGGGCAGGCCCCTGGGGCAGCACTGCTTTGGGTTCCCCCCCTGAGACAGATGGAGCCTGTCTGGGGAAGCCAGAAGGGGGCCACACTGCCTGGGGCTGTTCCTCAGGATCCATGGATGGCTGAGACAGCAGCACATGCAGAGAAGTTTCCTCCTGACAGCCTTCTCTGGGCTCCCCCAAGCTGCAGAGCTGCTCTGGGAACAAGGCTGCTGCTGGGCAGGAGAGGGCCCAGTGCAGCTGGGGGGGTGGGCAGGTGCCCCCCTGCTCTGCAGGTGCCCTTGGAGCCCAAGGGAAAGCATCTGCTTGTGCTCAGAGCCCCTCTGTGGCAGGAGGATGACCTCCTGACCTGCTGCTGTGCCACAGCAGTGGGCAGAGGCTCGTGCCTCAGCAGCCCTTCACTTTTGCCTCCACCTCCTTTGCAACCTCTGCTGCTGTCCTTGCCAGCCTTGACCCACCCCTGGGGTTTGTGTTTTCCCTGCCTCAGGGAACACCCTGGGAAGGGGCCTCAGAAAGTCTGTTGGAAGCCCCTGGCTGACTTCTGCTGTCCAGGAAGGGAGTTCCTCTGGGAAAGGGGATTTTGGGACCTTCTCAGGGAAACACAACTCGGAGTCAGGGTGCAGCCTTCCTGTCCTGCCTGCTGCTGTTTCCCTCAGCTCCCAGGGTCTGTGGACCCCTGGGTCTGGTCTGGTTTCGCTCCAGCCTTGTGCTCAGAGCTGTGTTGGAAGGGGGCAGCACACTGGGCTCCCTTGGTGGAACAGCAGCAGTGTGGGCTCGGGCCCTGGGCCATGCTGTGCCCACCCCACTCTGGTCCTGCTCTTCTCCCAGGTGCTGCTGGACCTGCTGGATGAGGAGGGAGCTTTCTTCTTGAAAGCCAGGCCCACCACCAAGTGCCTCTACCAAGCTGTGGGCATGGAGGCCTCTGCTGGAGAAGGTGAATTCATCACCCATGAAATGTGGTCACTCACACAGGGAAAACTTGAGTCCTGCTGCTGGCTTGGCCAAGCAGCAACCAGCTGCTGGCCATAGCTTGTGTCCTGGGGCTCCCTGGGGCTTTTGCACATGGACTCTTTGCAGGGTTGATTTCTACCTAGCAAGCTCTAGGAAGCTTTTCCATTCTTATGGACGTGGTGGGCTGAGTCCTGGGGGGGTTATCACCACTTCAGTGGAGCATCTGAGGTCTTTGCTGCATAGGGGGAGTCCCCAGCCTGAAGGGAGGCTGCCCCTGAGCCCACAGCCAGCCAGCAAAAGCCCAAAGCACTCTGACTGAACTCTGCTTAAGGCAGGAGCTACCTGGCTGCAGTTTGAGCCAGAGCTGAGCACTGAGCTGAGCTTAAGACAACTAACAGGGATGGTCCTGGTGGTGTCACAGCCTTGTGAACATGGGAGGAGGGTCTGGAAGCACTGCTGAGCCAAGCTGTGCTTAGGGGCAGCTGTTTTCCAAGCTCCTGATCCTTTTCTGGAGCATGGAAATGTTTGCAGTGCCTCAGCTGTCCCTGCTGTCCATCTCTGTGCAGAGAGGAAGCTCCACACTGCTCCCCTGCTCCTGCAGTGCAGGCAGGCAGCAGAGTTGGAGGTGGTTTTCAAGCCCACCCTGGCCCAAGGCCTGGAAGGGAAGCTCCACCTGGCAGTGCTGGACAACCCCTCTGAGACCACCATCAGGCTGCTGGGGGAAGGCTATGAAGATGACTTCAGCCTGGACAACATCCAGGGACTGGTGGCAGACAGGGAGGAGCAGAACCTCACTGAGAGCAGCCTGGAGGAGGACAGCATCGAGGGTAAGAGGAGAGGCTGCCAGGGTGGAGCAAGGAACCTCCACGGCTGGGCTCAGGCTGTGCCAGCACAGGGCTGGCCCAGGTTTGGCAGCCAGCTGCTGTCCCCTGTTGTAGCCTGCAGAGCAGCCTTGCTTGGGAGCACCAGGGAAGGAGTCCTGCCAAGGGAGAGGTTTGCAGGCCAGCAGGGAGGGCTCAGAGAGAGCAGCTTTTGATTGAGGACCTCTGAGAGGAGGCCTGCCAGCCCCCGGGGGGCTGTGAAGAGCACATCTGAGCCTCTGTGTCCTCTGTGGGTGGACTGCTTGGTGGATAAGGAATTGGTTGGATGGTCACAGCCAGAGGATAGTGATCAACAGCTCAGTGTCCAGATGGGGACTGGTGACAAGTGGTGTCCCTCAGGGGTCCCTGCTGGGCCCAGAGCAGCCCTGCAGAGAAGGACTTGGGGGTGCTGGGAGGTGCAGAGCTGGAGGGGAGCTGGCACTGCGATTGCAGCCCAGGCCCAGCCATGTCCTGGGCTGCATGTCCCAGGGGAAGGAAGGCTTGGAGAAGGCAGAGCTGGAGCCCTGTGTGTCTGTGGGGGGCAGAGGGATCTCCCTGCACGCTGAGACCTCTCTCTCTCATTGCCAGCAGCTGCCCCGGGGGCTCACATCCAGGTTGGGTTCTGTGCCGCGGGCACCCCCTGCGCCGTGACCTCCACCATCGCCAGCCGCAGCAGGGGGCAGGCCCTGCGCTTCCAGGGGCTGCCTGAGCCTCCCTCCCACTTCTGCCCCCAGGTGAGCCTGGCTGTCTCTGCCTTCCTCTGCTGCTCAGACCCTGCCTGGCAGCTTTCTGGGAGCCACCATGGAGCAGTGAGAACCCCTTTCAGTGCCACCTAGGAGATGCCATCCTGGCTTTGCTGGGGCCAGAAGAGCTCCATGCTGTGGGACGTGGCATCTCTTGGGGGTGCTCTTCTCTACCAAACCCCAGATAAATCCTCAGTAAGATGCAGTTTGACACAATCCCAGCATGGTGGGAGCTGGAAGGGACCTCTGGGAGTCATCTAGTGCAACCCCCCTGCCAAAGCAGGGCACCCACAGCAGCTTGCCCAGGATCACAATGGCCAGGGGTGTGTGTTGGAATCTCTGCAGAGAAGGAGACTCCACAACCTCATTGGGCAGCCTGCTCCAGGCCTCCAGCACCCTCACAGCAAGGAACTTTCTCCTCTGGTTCAGATGGAACCTCCTTGGTTCCAGTTTGTGTCTCTTGCCCTGTCCCTGGGCACCACTGAGAGGAGTCTGGCCCCATCCTCTTGTGCCCTACCCTCTAGCTCTTGATAAGCCTTGAGAGATTGTCTCTCAGGCTGCTCTTCCCCAGGCTCTCAGCCTCTCCTCACAGAGGTGTTCCTGGCACAGCTGCTCCCCACACCCACAGCCTGTCCTGTCCTTGCCAATGATCCCAGGTTGGTCTTGGCTCTCTGGTTCTCCCTAGGTGGGACACCTCCATGCTGGCTGTGCGAAGGACATCACAGTGACCTTGCAATCAGAAGTTGAGGTCACCTTTAGAAAGCACCCAGTGAAGTGTCAGGTGTCCAGGATCTTCCAGCTGCCACCAGAGGATGTCCCTGACTGGGATGACAGCCTGCATGCCATCAAATGGGTGGATACCACAAGGGCCCCAGGTGCCAGCTGGCCTCTCAAGAAGAAGGTGAGAAGCACAGCAGCCAAAGCTACCTGAGCTGCCACAAGAAGGTCTGCTGATGGCAGCAGATCTCCCTCTCTGCTGGCTGAGCTGCTCCTCCTGACAGTGAATCCATCCCTGAATGGGAAGCAGCAGGATGTGCTAGAGGAGAGGAGGCTGCTCAGGGATCTGAGGGCTCACACAAGATGGGGAAGTCTCTTTGACAAGAGAGGCAAACCCTGAGCCAAGAGCTGAAGTGTTGCAATCTGTGTTGGATGGGAGCTCACAGTTTTGAACACACTTGCACAGCGTGGTGGGGGTTTGGAGAGACCTCTGGAGGTCATCCAGTCCCAACCCCCTGCTAAAGCAGGGACACCCACAGCAGCTTGCCCAGGATCACAGTAACCAGGGGGGGTTGAGATCTCTGCCTCTCTGGGCAGCCTGCTCCAGGCCTCCAGCACCCTCACAGCAAAGAATTTTCTCCTCCTGGTCAGATGGAATCTCCTGGGCTCCAGTTTGTGCCCCTTGCCCCTTGGCCTGTCCCTGGGCATGACTGAGAGGAGTCTGGCCTCATCCTGTTGCCCCCCACCCCCCTGCCCCCCGCTTTAGCTGTTGGTCAGCACTGAACAGATCTCCATTCCCTGGAGTTCAGATCTGGTTTAGATTCAGTGCCTTCGAACTCCCAAGGAGTTCAATCCCTTGCTTCTTGTTTTGGGTGCAGAGCAGCAGCAGCACTCTGCTGCGTGTGCTGAGGAGCCCCCCAGCACCCTGGGGCTGAGCTTTGAGCGTTGTCTGCACTGAGCAAGGCAGCAAAGCTGGCCGGGGGTCTGGAGAGCAGGGCTGATGGTTGGACTCAACAAGCATCCAACTCAAACATCCTCTGCTGTGGGCTATGGGGATCTCAGCAGCAGCTTCTGCCTTGAATTTCCTTGCCCAACACACTTTTCTTGGGTGATGGCTCTGCCCCAGCTGCTGAACCATTGTAAGACCTGGAACCCAAATCGTTTTGCCTAGCAGAGGCAGAGCAGTCAGAGACTTTCCAAACGAGTTCACTCCCACCCCCAAATGCCCCTTCCCAGCCCCCAGCAGTGTGGTGGCTGCCCCACACCAGACACCTCTCTGGAAAATCCTTTCTCCTAAAAAGAGTTTCCAGAGCTGTTCATTCTTGGGGTTCTCCACCCACAGCCTCCAGGAGGGAAACTGGAGGCTGCTGGGTTTCTAGGGGCCAGGAAAAGCAAGGTCAGGCACTGGTAGCCGGTGGCAGTCCCCACGTGTGTGCTTGCAGTGCTGGTGCTGATGGCTTTGGTCAGCAGGTGACACACAGCCTACAGCAGAAGGGTCTCCTGCTGCCATCTTCACCATGGGAATGTCCTTCCTAGCCCCTCTGTGTGGCTGCTGCTGGAGGCTCCCTGATCAGCCTGGCACCCAGGGCCCTGCTCAATGACTCTTCTCTCTTCTCTTTGCAGGTGCTGGAGCCAGAGGCAGAGCCAGCTCACACTGTCTTGGAGAGCAGCAGCCGCGAGGTGCAGCTTCTCAGCGCTGTTGTCAGTGGCTCTGAGTGTGATGAAGAGGTTGTTAATTAATATGAAATACATAAATATTACTTTTATTAATTATTAAAATCATTAATAACCACTATTTTATATACACGTGCTAGTGCATGATTGTGAAGTACAGCCCAGAAGTGGTTTAGTATTTATAATTTGGACTCAATTGGAATATTTACAGAATTAATTGCTATTAATATAATGAGGGGTGCAGTTCCACTGCTTGTCCACCAGATGGCGACTCGATGGGACATTGGCAGCTGCTTAGCTATATACAGAGACACAGCAATGCACCAGAGGTTACTTTGCTAGACGGGGGTGCTTTGAGCCAGATGTTAATGAGTGGAAAGCATGGGGAAGGTTCACTGTGTCCTTTGTTGTAGCAGACTGCTGTCACCGGGCTGGCTCCTGACCGTCCAGATGGCGACAGTGGGGGGCAGCCTTCTCCCTCCCACGGCAGCAGAGAGGAGATGGAATGTAGGCCAGCCAGTAGGCAGGTTCCCTTGGCAGGACTGTGGCGGCTCCCTCCGGATGGCAGGGAGCGGTCCCAGGGCGGGGTCGGCCCTGTGGCAACGACCTTCGGGGCCGGCGTGGACAGCCCTGGGGAAGAAGTGCGGCTGCATGAAGCGGCGACTTCCCCCTTGCTTGGCTCGAAGGAGTGGACAGGACCCTATGGGAGCGGTCCCAGCTATGGAGCGCAGGGCACGGGCCGTGCTCTGGATTCCCCTGAGGTTCACGGGGCACGGAGCAGTGGAAGTGACAGCTCCTCTTCTCTCCCACAGCAGTGGTGCCATGCAGGCATGCGATTAAGCACCGGTCCTGCTTTCTGAGCTGACACACAGGGCTGTGCAGCTCGTTAGTCTGCTGCTTAAGGCCGAGGCAGGTGTTTGGACTGCTGGACTCAAACTACAACAGAGTCTCTTCCCTGGCAACTGGGATCTTACCCTCAGGGTCCAGTCCTCTTGAAGACATGGTGGGGTCTTCTGATCTGTGAGACTGGTAACGCTGTAACTTCTCAGGCTCTCAGCGTATGTCACTCCTCTGGAGATACTCTTAGGCTCAACAGGCTTGCCTGGACGCAGGCTTAATAGCAAGGCTATGGCATGAGCTTAGGCTCGAGCAAGGAGAGAGAACAAAGTGAAAGAGGGCAACGTATTCACAAGTTGGGGCAATACTTGGAGGCTTCTCGCGGCTGGACTTGGCCAATGGGCACGCTCGCAAACAGCTGGCTGCAGCCTATGGGAGGCGTGGAGCTGGAGTTATGCCATGCTTGGTATCAGCACCAGCATCCCATGCCATGGGTGTGCGCGGTGGTCTGTGCCGCCTCGCCCTTTGTTCCCCTCGTGAAAGGAGGGGGAACTTGTCTGCATGCTGGGACAGGTTTCAATACCTGGGCATAATTCTGGGCATAATGTGCCTTCACCACACCGAGCTCCACCCCTTCTAAACAATTCCAATGGCTGCTAACACTAGCCATCTAATCTAAAACAGTATCTACAATGAGTAAATAAAGCTCACAGTCCATTCTGGTGATCCTCAGGTGTGGATGATTCAGAAGTCCAAAAACCTGGAAACAAGAAAACAGAAAACAGTTTGTCGCTCTGCAGATGAGGCAAAGAAAAGGAACAGGGACTCTCAGGTGACTCAGGGCTCTCAGGGTTCTCAGGGTTCCTGCTCTGTAGATTCCTCAGGGATTCTTCCTTTGGGAGCAATGTTGTATCTGTACAACACTCTGAAGTTAAACTCTCAGCTAAAGTCGGATTTCTTTGTGGAACGCAGTGAATTTCTCCATTCTCTTGCATTACCCAATAAGTGTGACCCGGACCTTCAGCTGAGACCACCACTCAGACAGGTTTGGCCTCTCCTGAAGGAGAAAATAGCCAAACAGTTTTGCCTAACAGATCCTTTTCTCTAACAACAGAACTCTATCAGCTTCTACCTTTCAGAACAAATCTGAGTGTGCAGGTCCAGCTTGATTCACTGAGCCTCTACTATTTACCAGCCAGGTTGCTGGT
This sequence comes from Dryobates pubescens, assembly GCF_014839835.1. Classification (NCBI taxonomy): domain Eukaryota; kingdom Metazoa; phylum Chordata; class Aves; order Piciformes; family Picidae; genus Dryobates; species Dryobates pubescens. Next base: position 127,525 of record NW_026530776.1, read on the forward strand.
GCTAGATATTTCTCCCAGAGTGGTCTTCAGCAAACCATTGTAGTGCTCAATCTTCCCTGCAGCTGGTGCACAGTAGGGGATGTGGAATATCCACTCCATGCCTGCTCTGTGGCCCAGTTCTTCACAAGATTGTTTCTGAAGTGAGTTCTGTTGTCTGACTCAATCCTCTCTGGAGTTCCATGTCTCCACAGGATATGTCTCTCCAGAGCAAGCATGGTGTTAGGTGCAGTAGCATGAGGTACAGGATAAGTTTCCAGCCATCCAGTGTTTGCCTCTACCATAGTAAGCACGTACTGCTTACCAGAATGAGAACGTGGTAGAGTGATGTAGTCAATCTGCCAGGCTTCACCATACCTGTACTTGGACCATCTGTCACCATACCACAAGGGCTTAATTCGCTTTGCCTGCTTAATAGCAGCATAAATGTCACAGTCAGGGATGACTTGTGTGATGGCATCCATGGAAATGTCTATGGATCTGTCACGAGCCCATTGGTATGTTGCATCTCTGCCTTGATGTCCTGATGAATCGTGAGCCCACCGAGCTAAGAATATCTCACCTCGGTGTTTCCAGTCGAGATCAAGTTCAGAGTCCTTGTCTACTTGAGAAACTCTTGCAGCTAGATCTGCCTGATGGTTGTGCTGCTGTTCCTCAGTAGCTTTGCTCTTAGGAATGTGAGCATCAATGTGTCTCACCTTCACTGGAATTCTCTCGATTCAATCAGCAATGTCTTGCCACAGTTCAGCTGCCCAGATGGGTTTTCCTTTCCTCTGCCAGCCATTCTTTTTCCAGTTCTTTAGCCAACCCCATAGAGCATTGGCTACCATCCATGAGTCGGTGTAGAGATAAAGCTTTGGCCATCTCTCACGTTCAGCTACGTCGAGAGCTAGCTGGACAGCTTTTACCTCTGCAAACTGTCTGGACTCTCCTTCTCCATCCTTCGCCTCCGCAACTCGGCGTGTTGGACTCCACACTGCAGACTTCCACCTTCGCTTGTTCCCGACGAGACGACAGGAACCGGCTGTGAACAAAGCATACTTCTTTTCATCATCTGAAAGGTCATTGTAAGGAGGAGCTTCCTCAGCACGAGTTACTCTCTCCTCTGGAGGTTTTGTGCAGTCAGTGCCTTCTGGCCAATTTGTGATCACTTCCACCAGAGCAGGCCTTTTGAGATTTCCCATTCGAGCTCTCTGTGTTATCAGAGCCATCCACTTGGACCAGGTGGAATCTGTGGCATGATGTGGTGTGGAACCTTTGCCTTTGAACATCCAATTCAAAACTGGCAATCTGGGAGCTAAGAGAAGTCATGATTCAGTTCCAATCACTTCAGAAGCTGCTTTCACTCCTTCATAGGCAGCTAGAATCTCTTTCTCTGTTGGAGTGTAATTAGCCTCTGAACCTCTGTAACCTCGACTCCAGAAACCAAGAAGTCGTCCGCGTGTCTCACCTGGAGCTCTTTGCCACAGGCACCAGGTTGGACCATTGTCACCTGCAGCCGTGTACAAAATGTTCTTAATGTCTGGACCAGCTCAGACAGGTCCCAGACTCCTTTGTCCTGGAAGAGGCATTAATGAGAAAGTTAAATCTGTTTTGAGCCACTGCTCCTTTCTCCTCCCTTTCTGTTACAGGGTCTGGATTGAAGTCGAGGAGCCTAACAGGCAGGCGCCGGTAAGGCTGCCTGGAGGGGAGTGGAAGCTGATCCCCAAGCCTCACGTTTCAGAGAGCCACTGCAGGTGTCAGAGGCCATGAGAGAAGGCGTGTGCAGGTTACTCGCCACATAACCACTGTGAATGGCTTGGCAGGATGTGAATGGCTGATGTGCCATTGGGCCCTTCCCTTTGCAAAAGGGAATTGGTAGGGGATGGCCTCCTGTATCTTTTGCTCGTAGCTCACTTGTTCGTTGCTCTTTACACTCAAAGCCTGCATGCTCATAACTCTCTCACCTCTCTGCCCCGTTGGTTAGTGGCATTCAAGGCAGCAACAAGCACCCTGCTGGCTCCTATCTGCAGAGCAATTAGCTTCTTTTGTTTCAGCGGCGCAGTGCTCCAGTTGGGCCGGCACTGCAGCAGCCTGCCCTCTCACTTCCTCTACATCTGTGGGTACTGCCCTTTGGACTATATGAACTCAAGCACCTCTTCGCTCGGCAAAGGTTTTGGTAGTCAGCAGCTCGGCGGTTGGTGAGTACAATACGCTGTTTCACCTGGTTATTGCTGAGGTTGATAGCTTGTGACCTCTTGGTTAGCTCAGGCAGTGGTTCGTCTGTGCCACCCGAGGCAGCAGTGCTGTTTAGTTTCCCGTGCACAGGGAGATTCCAGTCTGTTCCTCTGTATTCCAAGTTCTGATCGTTCCAGACTGTTACTCTACTGTTTGTCAGCCTTCTCCCGTGTGTCATTCACTTGTCCCTGACCGGGCAAGCCAGCCTGGCTAAACTGGCACGGGAAACAACTGCTGCTCTTTAATAAATACTATTCATATTCTGTCCTGTTTCCAGCCAATACATTCATAAACTGCAACACCACTGCTTGGACTGCTTCTTATCAGGCCAAAGGCTGCTTTTTATTCACGTCCCCACTGGAAACTGTAGCCAGGAATGTGCAGGCTCCACAACCCCACTGTACCCAGGAAACGCAGAGTTTCTTGCTTGCTCATGGGATTGGCCATGGCAGAGACTCTGTTTAGCACATCCACTGCAATGTGTCGGTGTCCTTCCTGCCACTGCACTCCCAGGAGCTGGATCTCTCTGGCAGGTCTTTCAGGAGAATGTCAATGACTTTGTTACCTTTCTCAAAGGCTTCCTCAGCAGTTTTCCCCCAGACGATGATATCGTCGATGAACTGGATGTGTTCTGGAGCACCACCTTCCTCCAGAGCATCATGGATCACTGCATGACAGATGCTGGAGCTGTGGATCCAGCCCATCGGCAGTCTGTTGAAAGTGTACTGGATTCCTCTCCAGGTGAAAGCAAACTGAGGCCTGCATTCCTCTGCTATGGGAACAGAGAAGAATGCATTAGCAATGTCTATGGTAGCATACCATTTGGCCTCTTTGGATTCCAGCTCATACTGGAGTTCCATCATGTCTGGCACTGCTGCACTCACAGGCGGGGTTACTTCATTCAGTCGCCTGTCAGAGGCCAGTCTCCATTCTGCTTTGGCACAGGCCACACTGGCCACAGTTTTGCTGACCACATTCTGACTCTCCAACTGATTAATCAGATTCTGAATGGGCACCAAAGGGTCAGGGCTGGTTCTGTATTGTCTGTGATGCACAGGCTGAGAAACAATTGGCAACTTCACATCCTCTATCTCATGTTGTCCCACAGCAATCCTGGAGGAGGTCTTGGGGGGTTAATTTTTGGGGGAGGTTAATTTGGGGAGGCATCTTGGGGGGTAGGGGTCCTGAGTAGCTTGGAAGAGGTTCTTGGGAGGGGAGGGTGGTTCTTAGGTGTTTAATTCAGGAGGGATTTTTTTTGGGGGGGGGGGTCTTGGGGGAAGAGGGGTTAATTTGGGAGTGGGGTGTCTCACCAGGAGCAATTGGAGGGGGGGTCTCTTGATCCCCATCTCCTCCAGCCTGGTGTCATAGATGCCATTGAGGCTGCAGTTCCCCAGCTCACACATCAGCTAGGGGGGGTTGTGGGGAGGGAGGTTCCAGGCTGGGGTTAATTTAGGAGTAGAGGTCTTTTAGAGGATGGGGAACACACCTTCCCCCAGGATTCACCCCCTCAAACCCCCCTCAAACCCCTCTCCCCCAGACCAGTGCTCTACAACCCCCCCCAAACCACGAAGCCCAGACCCTAGTGAGGTCACTGTTGGCCCATGAACCACGCCATGGGTCCAACAGACCACGCCCAGACAGCTCAGGCCCTATTAAGCCATGCCCAGGCCCCCCTTCCCCCCCACCCCAATCCCTACTGGTGTTCTATTTGCTCCCATGCCACGCCCCCACTCAGTTAAACCACGCCCACCACACATTAAAACCCCACCCCTCTGACAACTTCTACCCCATTCCAGGCCAAGCTCTACCCAGTCACCACAAGCTCTGTCCCTTTAAGACCTCTCTCACACACCCCTGGGCTCCCTGGGACCCCTCCCAATCCCTCCCAATCCTCTCCTAATCCTTCCCAATCCCTCCCAGTCCTTCCCTGTCCTCTCCCACTCCCTCCCAGTTTACCTGGACTGGCAGATGAGCTGCCAAGCTGCTCTCCATCATTGTCCTCCAGCCCTGGCTCACTGGAGAGGTCCCAGGGGACTGAAACTGGCCAAGGTGGTCCCCAGCCACCAGAAGGGTTGGATGGAGGAACCTGGAAGCTCCAGACCTGGCAGCCTGACCTCAGTGCCAGGGAAAGTGATGGAGCAGATTATCCTGGCGGCAATAACTGCACCTGAAGGATGGCCAAGGGCTCAGGCCCAGCCAGCAGGGATTCAGGCAGGGCAGGTCCTGCCTCTCCAACCTGATCTCCTTCTATGCCCAGGTGACTGCCTGGTGGATGTGGGGCAGGCTGTGGATGTGGTCTGCCTGGACTGCAGCAAGGCCTTTGCCACCATCCCCCACAGCCAACTCCTGGCCAAGCTGTCAGCCCCTGGCTGGGACAGCAACACTCTGAGCTGGGTTAGGAACTGGCTGGAGGCTGAGCCCAGAGAGTGGTGGTGAATGGTGCCACAGCCAGCTGGCAGCCAGGCACCAGTGGTGTGCTCCAGGGATCAGTGCTGGGCCCCAGCCTGATCAATATCTTCATTGATGATCTGGATGAGGGGATGGAGTCAGTCATCAGCAAGTTTGCAGATGGCACCAAGCTGGGAGCAGATGTTCACAGTCTCACAGTATCACTAAGGTTGGAAGAGACCCCAAGGATCATCAAGTCCAACCTGTCTCGACAGACCTCATGACCAGACCATGGCACCAAGTGCCACATCCAATCCCCTCTTGAACACCTCCAGGGATGGGGACTCCACCACCTCCCTGGGCAGCACATCCCAATGATGAACGACTCTCTGGGAAGAACTTTCTTCTCACCTCGAGTCTAAACCTCCCCTGGCACAGCTTGAGGCTGTGTCCCCTTGTTCTGGTGCTGGTTACCTGGGAGAAGAGCCCAACCCCCACCTGGCTACAACCTCCCTTCAGGCAGTTGGAGAGAGCAATGAGGTCTCCCCTGAGCCTCCTCTTCTGCAGGCTAAGCAACCCCAGCTCCCTCAGCCTCTCCTCACAGGGCTGTGCTCAAGGCCTCTCCCCAGCCTTGTTGCCCTTCTCTGGACACCTTCAAGTCTCTCAATGTCCTTCTTGAGCTGAGGAGCCCAGAGCTGGACACAGGACTCAAGGTGTGGCCTAACCAGTGCAGAGTACAGGGGCACAATGACTTCCCTGCTCCTGCTCGCCACACTGTTCCTGATGCAGGCCAGGATGCCATTGGCCTTCTTGGCCACCTGGGCACACTGCTTGTTGGTCAGTTAGAGGGTAGAAAGGCTCTGCAGAGGGACCTCGACCGACTGGACAGATGGGCAGAGGCCAACAGGATGGCATTCAACAAGTCCAAGTGCCAGGGGCTGCACTTTGGCCACGGCAACCCCATGCAGAGCTACAGGCTGGGGTCAGAGTGGCTGAGAGCTGCCAAACAGAGAGGGACCTGGGGGTGCTGATTGACACCCGCCTAAACATGAGCCAGCAGTGTGCCCAGGGGGCCAAGAAGGCCAATGGCATCCTGGCCTGCATCAGGAAGAGTGTGGCCAGCAGGAGCAGGGAGGTCATTGTGCCCCTGGACTCTGCATTGGTTAGGCCACACCTTGAGTCCTGTGTCCAGTTCTGGGCCCCTCAGTTTAGGAAGGACATCGAGAGACTTGAAGGTGTCCAGAGAAGGGCAAGGAGGCTGGGGAGAGGCCTTGAGCACAGCCCTGTGAGGAGAGGCTGAGGGAGCTGGGGTTGCTTAGCCTGCAGAAGAGGAGGCTCAGGGGAGACCTCATTGCTCTCTACAACTACCTGAAGGGAGGTTGTAGCCAGCTGGGGGTTGGTCTCTTCTCCCAGGCAAGCAGCACCAGAACAAGAGGACACAGTCTCAAGCTGTGCCAGGGGAGGTTTAGACTGGATGTTAAGAAGAAATTCTTCATAGAATAATTGGTCATGGGAATGTGCTGCCCAGGGAGGTGGTGGAGTCACCATCCCTGGAGGTGTTTAGGAGGAGACTGGAGGAGGTGCTTGGTGCCATGGGTTAGTTGATTAGGTGGTGCTGGATGGTAGGTTGGACTCGATCTTGAAGGTCTCTTCCAACCTGGTTTATTCTATTCTTTTCTAGTCTAGTCTGGAGGGTGCTCAGCCACGCCCTCTGCTGGCCTGCAGCACACAGCACCTGGGGGGGAGACAGGGAGGAGACTGGGAGGGGATTGGGAGGAACTGGGATGGGACTGGGAAGAGATTGGGAGGGACTAGGAACACACTGGGAGGGACTGGGAAGGGGCTGGGAGAGGTCCTGGAGGGGCTGGGAGGGGTCCATGGGAGGGATTGGGAGGACCTGGGGGGCACTGGGAGGGACACCATTCCCTCCCAGTCCCTCCCAATTCCTTTCCCAATTCCCTTCCCAGTCCCCTCCTAGTCCCTCCCACTCCCCTTCCAATCCTTCTCAGTCTCTCCTAGTCCTTCCCAATTCCCTTCCCAGTCCCCTTCCAAGTCCCTTCCAATCCTGTCCCAGTCCCTCCCAGTATTCTCCCACTCCCTCCCAGTTTCCCTTTGCCAGTTCAGGCTCCCAGGATTCCAGGGTGAGGGAAGGAACCTTGGAGAAGTGAACCCACAGAGAGGGGGAGCTGAGGAGCAGGGGTCATGAGGGGGTCTTGGGGCATCTTAGGGGGGGCTGGGTGGGACTGGGAGAGGTTGGAAAGGCCTGGGAGCAACTGGGATGGACTGGAAGGGGGAACTGGGGGGGGGGTGGAATTGAGGGAGGTTTGGGGTCCTGGGGGGACTTGGGGGTTCCTGGAGGATCACTGAGGGACTGAGAAGGAATTTGGGGGCCTTGGTGAGGGTCTTGGCAGTCCTAAGGGACTGGGAGGGACTGGGAGGAACTGGAGTGGACTGGGAAGGGGGAAATAGGGAGGAATGGGGGCGGGGAGGCTCTGTGGGGATTTAGGGGGCCCTGGGGGTTTTTTGGGGTGCTCTAAAAGATTTTTTTGGTCCCCTCACGCCTTTTGGGGTCCCACAGGATGACTTTGGGGCCCCCCAGAAGCTTCTAAATCCCTTGAGAATAGCTCTGAAGGACCTCTATGAACATTCCAGGACCTTGAGTGGACTTTATGGGGTCCTGGGAGGGCTTGTGGGGGCCTGAGGTGTTTGTTTTGGGTACTCTAGAAGATTTTTGGGGTCCCCTCAAGGATTTTGAGGTCCCTCAAGATTATTTTGGTGTCCCCCAGAAGCTTCTGAACCTCTTGAGGGTAAGGATCTCTAGGAATCTTCCAGGACCTTGGGTAGAGTTTGGGGGGTCTGGGGGGGGTTTTTTGGGTGCTCTAAAACATTCTTGGGGTCCCCAAAGGATTTTTGGTGTCCCCCAGAAGCTTCTGAACCCCTTGAGGATAGCTCTGAAGACTTTCAGTGAACCATCCAGGGCCTTGGGTGGACTTTTGGGGGGTCTTGGGAGGGCTTAAGGGGACCTGGGTTATTTTTAGGGTGCTCAAAAAGATTTTTGGGGTCTCCCCCAAGGATTTTTGGGGTCCCCTTCCCCTCACTGATGTATGCCAGAGCACTGGATGCAGAGGGTGATTGCCCAGGTTGAGACTGGCCCAGGCAGGGGCAGCAGTTCCACAGTTGCAGCAGTTCTTGTTGCTGGGGACCCCCAAAGCCACCTCCAGCACCTCCAGTTCAGGGGACTCCCCCAGAACTCTCTGCACCCCAAAACTGACCAAGGACATTCAGGGGACTGCAGGGAGGAACAGGTTTTAAAGGGGGAGAGAAGGTGTCACACATGTGCTCTTTGAACCCCCCCAAAAGTGTTTTGGGATCCCCCAAGAAGATTTTTGGGGTGCCCACCTCCTCCAGGATGGTACTGGAGCTCTCCAGGATGCTTTTGGGGTCCTCAGCCCCTCTAGGAAGGTCCTGGGGTCTCTGGAGATGATTTTGGGGTCCCCTGAGATGACTTTTGGGTTCCCAACCCCTTCCTGGGCTACTTTTGGGGGGTCCGGGGGTGTGTTGAATTTTTGGGATACCCAGGAGGCCGGGGGGGGGTTGGGGAGGGCGTCCCTGGGTGAAGGCCAAAGCGATGCAGGCCTGGAGGGTGCTCAGCCTCGCCCTCTGCTGGCCACCGGAGTCAGTCTGCAGCACACAGCACCGGGGGGCACTGGGAGCGACAGGAAGGGACTGGGAGGGGATTGGCAGGGCCTGGGAGGCAGCAGGAGGGACAATGAGAGGGCAGGGGGCGTGGGGCGGGTTGGGGCTAGAGGCCGCTCGGTGTTCCGGGGAGCCCTGCGGAAGGATTTTACAGTTCCTGGGAGCACTGGGAGGGACTGGGAGAACACTTCATGAAATGGAGCAGAGCCCTGCAGAGTGCTGCACACCCACACCCACCCAGCCCCCACCGCTGACACTGCCCCAACAGACACCCCCCACCGGCCCTCCCCGCCCCTGCCGCTGCCCCCCGCCCGCGGATCCACGGCAGAGTCCTGCAGCTGCCACAGAACAACGCCAGGTCGCAGCCAGCAGGCGCCGTGGTGCCGAGGGCGGAGCCAATGGAGCAAGGCCAGAGCCAGCTTGGTGAGGGCTGAGTCTTCTTGGTCAGGGCGGCACCACCTTGGAGAGGCAGCGCCATCTCGGTGAGGGCAGGCACCGTCACAGGGAGGGCAGCGCCATCTCGGTGAGGGCAGGCACCGTCACAGGGAGGGCAGCGCCATCTCGGTGAGGGCAGGCACCGTCACAGGGAGGGCAGCGCCATCTCGGTGAGGGCAGGCACCATCACAGGGAGGGCAGCGCCATCTCGGTGAGGGCAGGCACCGTCACAGGGAAGGCAGCGCCATCTCGGTGAGGGCAGGCACCGTCACAGGGAGGGCAGCGCCATCTCGGTGAGGGCAGGCACCGTCACAGGGAAGGCAGCGCCATCTCGGTGAGGGCAGGCACCGTCACAGGGAGGGCAGCGCCATCTCGGTGAGGGCAGGCACCGTCACAGGGAGGGGCAGCGCCATCTCGGTGAGGGCAGGCACCATCACAGGGAGGGCAGCACCATCTCGGTGCCTCCAGACTCGTTTACATGTCCCCAGACCCTCTTTGTCACCCTCTAAAGCCCTTGAGGTGCCCCTAGTTTGCTTTTAGGTGCTGCAGGAGACATGGCTGGGGGTGGGAGGTCCCGGGACTGTAGACACCTGAAAACCAGAGTGAGACCTCCCCAAATGTGCTAGTCCAGAATTCCAAGCCTCATTTGAACTCTCTCCTGCAGAGAGATCAAATGGAAAAAGAAGCCTGGTGCTAGGCTTTTCTCTTTAGCTTTTACCATGCCCTGGTTTTTCGCATCTGTCTATGAGGATTGGGAAGTGATCTGCTTAAAGTTGATTTGCCCTGCCTGAAACTCCTGACAGGGAAGTGCTAGCCCAGAATTACAATCACTGGATGTGCTTCACTGCTGTGCATGGGATGTGCTGCATGGCTGTGCATGGGATGTGCTTCACTGCTGTGCATGGGATGTGCTGCATGGCTGTGCAATGGATGTGCTGCACTGCTGTGCATGGGATGTGCTGCATGGCGGTGCAATAGATGTGCTGCATGGCTGTGCGTGGGATGTGCTGCATGGCTGTGCAATGGATGTGCTGCACTGCTGTGCAATGGATGTGCTGCATGGCGGTGCAATGGATGTGCTGCATGGCTGTGCAATGGATGTGCTGTATGGCTGTGCAATGGATGTGCTGCACTGCTGTGCATGGGATGTGCTGCATGGCTGTGCAATGGATGTGCTGCACTGCTGTGCAATGGATGTGCTGCATGGCGGTGCAATGGATGTGCTGCATGGCTGTGCGTGGGATGTGCTGCATGGCTGTGCAATGGATGTGCTGCACTGCTGTGCAATGGATGTGCTGCATGGCGGTGCAATGGATGTGCTGCATGGCTGTGCAATGGATGTGCTGTACTGCTGTGCATGGGATGTGCTGCATGGCTGTGCGTGGGATGTGCTGCATGGCTGTGCAATGGATGTGCTGTATGGCTGTGCAATGGATGTGCTGTATGGCTGTGGAATGGATGTGCTGCATGGCTGTGCAATGGATGTGCTGTACTGCTGTGCAATGGATGTGCTGTATGGCTGTGGAATGGATGTGCTGCATGGCTGTGCAATGGATGTGCTGCATGGCTGTGCAATGGATGTGCTGCATGGCGGTGCAATGGATGTGCTGCACTGCTGTGCATGGGATGTGCTGCATGGCTGTGCCATGGATGTGCTGCATGGCTGTGCAATGGATGTGCTGCACTACTGTGCATGGGATGTGCTGCATGGCTGTGCCATGGATGTGCTGCATGGCTGTGCAATGGATGTGCTGCACTGCTGTGCATGGGATGTGCTGCATGGCTGTGCCATGGATGTGCTGCATGGCTGTGCAATGGATGTGCTGCACTACTGTGCGATGGATGTGCTGCACTGCTGTGCATGGGATGTGCTGCATGGCTGTGCAATGGATGTGCTGCACTGCTGTGCATGGGATGTGCTGCATGGCTGTGCGATGGATGTGCTGCACTGCTGTGCATGGGATGTGCTGCATGGCTGTGCATGGGATGTGCTGCATGGCTGTGCAATGGATATGCTGCACTGCTGTGCATGGGATGTGCTGCATGGCTGTGCAATGGATGTGCTGCACTGCTGTGCATGGGATGTGCTGCATGGCTGTGCAATGGATGTGCTGCACTGCTGTGCATGGGATGTGCTGCATGGCTGTGCAATGGATGTGCTGCACTGCTGTGCATGGGATGTGCTGGATGGCTGTGCAATGGATGTGCTGCACTGCTGTGCATGGGATGTGCTGCATGGCTGTGCAATGGATGTGCTGCACTGCTGTGCATGGGATGTGCTGCATGGCTGTGGAATGGATGTGCTGCATGGCTGTGCAATGGATGTGCTGCATGGCTGTGCAATGGATGTGCTGCACTGCTGTGCATGGGATGTGCTGCATGGCTGTGCAATGGATGTGCTGCACTGCTGTGCATGGGATGTGCTGCATGGCGGTGCAATGGATGTGCTGCATGGCTGTGCAATGGATGTGCTGCATGGCTGTGCAATGGATGTGCTGCACTGCTGTGCATGGGATGTGCTGCATGGCTGTGCAATGGATGTGCTGCACTGCTGTGCATGGGATGTGCTGCATGGCTGTGGAATGGATGTGCTGCATGGCTGTGGAATGGATGTGCTGCATGGCTGTGCAATGGATGTGCTGCATGGCGGTGCAATGGATGTGCTGCACTGCTGTGCATGGGATGTGCTACACTGCTGTGCATGGGATGTGCTGCATGGCTGTGCCATGGATGTGCTGCATGGCTGTGCAATGGATGTGCTGCACTGCTGTGCATGGGATGTGCTGTATGGCTGTGCAATGGATGTGCTGCATGGCTGTGCAATGGATGTGCTGTATGGCTGTGCAATGGATGTGCTGCACAGCTGTGCATGGGATGTGCTGCATGGCGGTGCAATGGATGTGCTGCACTGCTGTGCAATGGATGTGCTGCATGGCGGTGCAATGGATGTGCTGTACTGCTGTGCAATGGATGTGCTGCATGGCTGTGCAATGGATGTGCTGTACTGCTGTGCAATGGATGTGCTGTATGGCTGTGGAATGGATGTGCTGCATGGCTGTGCAATGGATGTGCTGCATGGCTGTGCAATGGATGTGCTGCATGGCGGTGCAATGGATGTGCTGCACTGCTGTCCATGGGATGTGCTACACTGCTGTGCATAGGATGTGCTGCATGGCTGTGCCATGGATGTGCTGCATGGCTGTGCAATGGATGTGCTGCACTGCTGTGCATGGGATGTGCTGCATGGCTGTGCCATGGATGTGCTGCATGGCTGTGCAATGGATGTGCTGCACTGCTGTGCGATGGATGTGCTGCACTGCTGTGCATGGGATGTGCTGCATGGCTGTGCAATGGATGTGCTGCACTGCTGTGCATGGGATGTGCTGCATGGCTGTGTGATGGATGTGCTGCACTGCTGTGCATGGGATGTGCTGCATGGCTGTGCCATGGATGTGCTGCATGGCTGTGCAATGGATGTGCTGCACTGCTGTGCATGGGATGTGCTGCATGGCTGTGCAATGGATGTGCTGCACTGCTGTGCATGGGATGTGCTGCATGGCTGTGCAATGGATGTGCTGCACTGCTGTGCATGGGATGTGCTGCATGGCTGTGCAATGGATGTGCTGCACTGCTGTGCATGGGATGTGCTGCATGGCTGTGCAATGGATGTGCTGCACTGCTGTGCATGGGATGTGCTGCATGGCGGTGCATTGGATGTGCTGCACTGCTGTGCAATGGATGTGCTGCACGGCGGTGCAATGGATGTGCTGCATGGCTGTGCGTGGGATGTGCTGCATGGCTGTGCAATGGATGTGCTGTACTGCTGTGCAATGGATGTGCTGTATGGCTGTGGAATGGATGTGCTGCATGGCTGTGCAATGGATATGCTGCATGGCTGTGCAATGGATGTGCTGCATGGCGGTGCAATGGATGTGCTGCACTGCTGTGCATGGGATGTGCTACACTGCTGTGCATGGGATGTGCTGCATGGCTGTGCAATGGATGTGCTGTACTGCTGTGCAATGGATGTGCTGTATGGCTGTGGAATGGATGTGCTGCATGGCTGTGCAATGGATATGCTGCATGGCTCTGCCATGGATGTGCTGCATGGCGGTGCAATGGATGTGCTGCACTGCTGTGCATGGGATGTGCTGCATGGCTGTGCCATGGATGTGCTGCATGGCTGTGCAATGGATGTGCTGCACTGCTGTGCGATGGATGTGCTGCACTGCTGTGCATGGGATGTGCTGCATGGCTGTGCAATGGATGTGCTGCACTGCTGTGCATGGGATGTGCTGCATGGCTGTGCGATGGATGTGCTGCACTGCTGTGCATGGGATGTGCTGCATGGCTGTGCATGGGATGTGCTGCATGGCTGTGCAATGGATGTGCTGCACTGCTGTGCATGGGATGTGCTGCATGGCTGTGCAATGGATGTGCTGCACTGCTGTGCATGGGATGTGCTGCATGGCTGTGCAATGGATGTGCTGCACTGCTGTGCATGGGATGTGCTGCACTGCTGTGCATGGGATGTGCTGCATGGCTGTGCAATGGATGTGCTGCATGGCTGTGCAATGGATGTGCTGCACTGCTGTGCATGGGATGTGCTGCATGGCTGTGCAATGGATGTGCTGCACTGCTGTGCATGGGATGTGCTGCATGGCGGTGCAATGGATGTGCTGCATGGCTGTGCAATGGATGTGCTGCATGGCTGTGCAATGGATGTGCTGCACTGCTGTGCATGGGATGTGCTGCATGGCTGTGCAATGGATGTGCTGCACTGCTGTGCATGGGATGTGCTGCATGGCTGTGCCATGGATGTGCTGCATGGCTGTGCAATGGATGTGCTGCACTGCTGTGCGATGGATGTGCTGCACTGCTGTGCATGGGATGTGCTGCATGGCTGTGCAATGGATGTGCTGCACTGCTGTGCATGGGATGTGCTGCATGGCTGTGCGATGGATGTGCTGCACTGCTGTGCATGGGATGTGCTGCATGGCTGTGCATGGGATGTGCTGCATGGCTGTGCAATGGATGTGCTGCACTGCTGTGCATGGGATGTGCTGCATGGCTGTGCAATGGATGTGCTGCACTGCTGTGCATGGGATGTGCTGCATGGCTGTGCAATGGATGTGCTGCACTGCTGTGCATGGGATGTGCTGCATGGCGGTGCAATGGATGTGCTGCATGGCTGTGCAATGGATGTGCTGCATGGCTGTGCAATGGATGTGCTGCACTGCTGTGCATGGGATGTGCTGCATGGCTGTGCAATGGATGTGCTGCACTGCTGTGCATGGGATGTGCTGCATGGCGGTGCAATGGATCTGCTGCATGGCTGTGCAATGGATGTGCTGCACTACTGTGCATGGGATGTGCTGCATGGCGGTGCAATGGATGTGCTGCATGGCTGTGCAATGGATGTGCTGCATGGCTGTGCAATGGATGTGCTGCACTGCTGTGCATGGGATGTGCTGCATGGCTGTGCAATGGATGTGCTGCACTGCTGTGCATGGGATGTGCTGCACTGCTGTGCATGGGATGTGCTGCATGGCTGTGCAATGGACGTGCTGCACTGCTGTGCATGGGATGTGCTGCAAGGCTGTGCAATGGATGTGCTGCACTGCTGTGCATGGGATGTGCTGCATGGCTGTGCAATGGATGTGCTGCATGGCTGTGCAATAGATGTGCTTCATGGCGGTGCAATGGATGTGCTGCATGGCTGTGCAATGGATGTGCTGCACTGCTGTGCCATGGATGTGCTGTATGGCTGTGCAATGGATGTGCTGCATGGCTGTGCAATGGATGTGCTGCACTGCTGTGCAATGGATGTGCTGCATGGCGGTGCAATGGATGTGCTGCACTGCTGTGCATGGGATGTGCTGCATGGCTGTGCAATGGATGTGCTGCATGGCTGTGCGTGGGATGTGCTGCATGGCTGTGCAATGGATGTGCTGCACTCCTGTGCCATGGATGTGCTGTATGGCTGTGCAATGGATGTGCTGCATGGCTGTGCAATGGATGTGCTGCACTGCTGTGCATGGGATGTGCTGCATGGCTGTGCAATGGATGTGCTGCACTGCTGTGCATGGGATGTGCTGCATGGCTGTGCATGGATGTGCTGCATGGCTGTGCAATGGATGTGCTGCATGGCTGTGCAATGGATGTGCTGCACTGCTGTGCATGGGATGTGCTGCATGGCTGTGCCATGGATGTGCTGCATGGCTGTGCAATGGAAGTGCTGCACTGCTGTGCAATGGATGTGCTGCAAGGCTGTGCAATGGATGTGCTGCACTACTGTGTGATGGATGTGCTGCACTGCTGTGCATGGGATGTGCTGCATGGCTGTGCAATGGAAGTGCTGCACTGCTGTGCAATGGATGTGCTGCATGGCTGTGCATGGGATGTGCTGCACTGCTGTGCATGGGGTGTGCTGCATGGCTGTGCCATGGATGTGCTGCATGGCTGTGCCATGGATGTGCTGCATGGCTGTGCAATGGATGTGCTGCACTGCTGTGCATGGGATGTGCTGCATGGCTGTGCAATGGATGTGCTGCATGGCTGTGCAATGGATGTGCTGCATGGCTGTGCAATGGATGTGCTGCACTGCTGTGCATGGGATGTGCTGCATGGCTGTGCAATGGATGTGCTGCACTGCTGTGCACGGGATGTGCTGCATGGCTGTGCCATGGATGTGCTGCATGGCTGTGCAATGGATGTGCTGCACTGCTGTGCGATGGATGTGCTGCACTGCTGTGCATGGGATGTGCTGCATGGCTGTGCAATGGATGTGCTGCACTGCTGTGCATGGGATGTGCTGCATGGCTGTGCGATGGATGTGCTGCACTGCTGTGCATGGGATGTGCTGCATGGCTGTGCATGGGATGTGCTGCATGGCTGTGCAATGGATGTGCTGCACTGCTGTGCATGGGATGTGCTGCATGGCTGTGCAATGGATGTGCTGCACTGCTGTGCATGGGATGTGCTGCATGGCTGTGCAATGGATGTGCTGCACTGCTGTGCATGGGATGTGCTGCATGGCGGTGCAATGGATGTGCTGCATGGCTGTGCAATGGATGTGCTGCATGGCTGTGCAATGGATGTGCTGCACTGCTGTGCATGGGATGTGCTGCATGGCTGTGCAATGGATGTGCTGCACTGCTGTGCATGGGATGTGCTGCATGGCGGTGCAATGGATCTGCTGCATGGCTGTGCAATGGATGTGCTGCACTACTGTGCATGGGATGTGCTGCATGGCGGTGCAATGGATGTGCTGCATGGCTGTGCAATGGATGTGCTGCATGGCTGTGCAATGGATGTGCTGCACTGCTGTGCATGGGATGTGCTGCATGGCTGTGCAATGGATGTGCTGCACTGCTGTGCATGGGATGTGCTGCATGGCTGTGCAATGGACGTGCTGCACTGCTGTGCATGGGATGTGCTGCAAGGCTGTGCAATGGATGTGCTGCACTGCTGTGCGATGGATGTGCTGCACTGCTGTGCATGGGATGTGCTGCATGGCTGTGCAATGGATGTGCTGCATGGCTGTGCAATAGATGTGCTGCATGGCGGTGCAATGGATGTGCTGCATGGCTGTGCAATGGATGTGCTGCACTGCTGTGCCATGGATGTGCTGTATGGCTGTGCAATGGATGTGCTGCATGGCTGTGCAATGGATGTGCTGCACTGCTGTGCAATGGATGTGCTGCATGGCGGTGCAATGGATGTGCTGCACTGCTGTGCATGGGATGTGCTGCATGGCTGTGCAATGGATGTGCTGCATGGCTGTGCGTGGGATGTGCTGCATGGCTGTGCAATGGATGTGCTGCACTCCTGTGCCATGGATGTGCTGTATGGCTGTGCAATGGATGTGCTGCATGGCTGTGCAATGGATGTGCTGCACTGCTGTGCATGGGATGTGCTGCATGGCTGTGCAATGGATGTGCTGCACTGCTGTGCATGGGATGTGCTGCATGGCTGTGCCATGGATGTGCTGCATGGCTGTGCAATGGATGTGCTGCATGGCTGTGCAATGGATGTGCTGCACTGCTGTGCATGGGATGTGCTGCATGGCTGTGCCATGGATGTGCTGCATGGCTGTGCAATGGAAGTGCTGCACTGCTGTGCAATGGATGTGCTGCAAGGCTGTGCAATGGATGTGCTGCACTACTGTGTGATGGATGTGCTGCACTGCTGTGCATGGGATGTGCTGCATGGCTGTGCAATGGAAGTGCTGCACTGCTGTGCAATGGATGTGCTGCATGGCTGTGCATGGGATGTGCTGCACTGCTGTGCATGGGGTGTGCTGCATGGCTGTGCCATGGATGTGCTGCATGGCTGTGCAATGGATGTGCTGCATGGCTGTGCAATGGATGTGCTGCACTGCTGTGCATGGGATGTGCTGCATGGCTGTGCAATGGATGTGCTGCATGGCTGTGCATGGGATGTGCTGCACTGCTGTGCATGGGATGTGCTGCACTGCTGTGCATGGGATGTGCTGCATGGCTGTGCAATTGATGTGCTGCACTGCTGTGCGATGGATGTGCTGCACTGCTGTGCGATGGGATGTGCTGTATGGCTGTGCCATGGATGTGCTGCATGGTTGTGCCATGGATGTGCTGCATGGCTGTGCAATGGATGTGCTGCATGGCGGTGCAAGGGATGTGGTGCATGGCTGTGCAATGGATGTGCTGCACTGCTGTGCATGGGATGTGCTGCATGGCTGTGCCATGGATGTGCTGCATGGCTGTGCAATGGATGTGCTGCATGGCTGTGCAATGGATGTGCTGCATGGCTGTGCAATGGATGTGCTGCACTGCTGTGCAATGGATGTGCTGCATGGCTGTGCAATGGATGTGCTGCACTGCTGTGCGATGGATGTGCTGCGCTGCTGTGCATGGGATGTGCTGCACTGCTGTGCATGGGATGTGCTGCATGGCTGTGCAATGGATGTGCTGCACTGCTGTGCATGGGATGTGCTGCATGGCTGTGCAATGGATGTGCTGCACTGCTGTGCGATGGATGTGCTGCACTGCTGTGCATGGGATGTGCTGCATGGCTGTGCAATGGATATGCTGCACTGCTGTGCATGGGATGTGCTGCATGGCTGTGCCATGGATGTGCTGCATGGCTGTGCAATGGATGTGCTGCATGGCTGTGCGTGGGATGTGCTGCACTGCTGTGCATGGGATGTGCTGCATGGCTGTGCCATGGATGTGCTGCATGGCTGTGCAATGGATGTGCTGCATGGCTGTGCAATGGATGTGCTGCACTGCTGTGCATGGGATGTGCTGCATGGCTGTGCAATGGATGTGCTGCACTGCTGTGCGATGGATGTGCTGCACTGCTGTGCATGGGATGTGCTGCATGGCCGTGCAATGGATGTGCTGCACTGCTGTGCGATGGATGTGCTGCACTGCTGTGCATGGGATGTGCTGCATGGCTGTGCCATGGATGTGCTGCATGGCTGTGCAATGGATGTGCTGCACTGCTGTGCATGGGATGTGGTGCATGGCTGTGCATGGGATGTGCTGCACTGCTGTGCATGGGATGTGCTGCATGGCTGTGCCATGGATGTGCTGCATGGCTGTGCATGGGATGTGCTGCATGGCTGTGCCATGGATGTGCTGCATGGCTGTGCAATGGATGTGCTGCATGGCGGTGCAATGGATGTGCTGCACTGCTGTGCATGGGATGTGCTGCATGGCTGTGCAATGGATGTGCTGCACTGCTTTGCGTGGGATGTGCGTGAGGCGGGCTCGTGCTCTCGCGAGCGTGCACGGGAGCGAGTGCCTGCCGTCAGCCGCGGGAGCTGTCGATCCCGGCCGCGCCGTGCGGGCGGTGCCGGTTTGGCTCCAGAGCCTTTGGGCTGTGTGCAAAAAAAGATAAAAAAAAAAAATTATTTGTTTGTTTGTTTTTGTTTTCACTCATACGCTGCACCATGGTCATTACTCGGACCAAGGGTAGAAAAACAGCATCTACCCAGACAGAGTTGTTTCTCCAGCATGCTGGAGTCCAGGCTGCCAGCTGTAGAGAGTGCTTCAGCCTGGCACTTGGAACAGAGGGGGAGGGAGAGGACACCTGTGTCAGGTGTGAGCAGGTGAGCTTTCTCCTCAGCCTGGTGGCTGAGCTGAAGGATGAAGTGGCTGAGCTGAATGAGGAGGTGTCTAGGCTGAGGTCAATAAGGGAAAGTGAAAGGGAGTTAGATTTTTGGGAGAAGGCTCTGCAGATCTCCCCTGCTGAGGGAAGGGCCCCTGGAAACGGAGAGGGATGGACACAGGTCCCTGCCAAGGGTGGCAAGAGAAATCCACCCCGGCCCTCTCCTCCTCCTACGCTGCCCTTGCATAATAAGTATGAGGCCCTGCAGGCCGAGGGCAGTGGGGATGAGAGGGCTGAGGAGCAGCCATCCAGAGGGGAGACCAAGGCCAAGCGGTCCCCACCGGCTGTAACAACCAGCTCCGGAGAGGAGCCTAAGGCCAAGCTTAAGGCCAAGCGGCCACCACCAGCTATAACAACCAGCTCTGGAGAGCAGCCTAAGGCCAAGCCTAAGGCCAAGCAGTCCCCACCAGCTATAATGACCAGCTCCACACAGAAAAGAAGGGTTATAGTTGTTGGGGACTCTCTCCTGGTGGGTACTGAGGGACTCTCTCCTGGGGGGGTACATATGCCGTCCCGACCCATCCCACAGGGAGCTCTGCTCCCTGCCCGGGGCACGGGTAAGGGACATTGCAAGGGCAATCCCCAAGCTCATCAGTCCCTCTGACTGTTACCCTCTGCTGGTAATACAGGCTGGGAGTGATGAGATCGACAGGAAGGGCACCAGGGCGATTAAAAAGGAGTTCAGGGCCCTTGGGCAATTGGTTGATGGGGCAGGAGCTCAAGTGGTGTTCTGCTCAGTTCCCTCAGTGGCAGGGGAGTACACTGAGAGGAACAGAACCCACACCATCAACAAGTGGCTCAGGGGATGCTGCCAGTGGAGGAACTTTGGCTTCTTCGATCATGGGACAACTTTTACTGCACCTGACCTGCTGGGTCCTGATGGGGTGCAGTTATCTAGAAGGGGCAAGAGAGTCCTAGCACTAGAGTTGGCAGGGCTCATTAGGAGGGCTTTAAACTAGGTCTGAAGGGGGTGGGTGAGGATATCGGTCCCTCTGCAGAGGAAAGAGTAGGGCACAAGGTAGGGTCAGTTGAGAGGTGGGGAGCCCAGCTGCAGTGCATGTACACCAATGCAGGCAGCATGGGCAATAAGCAAGATGAGCTGGAGGTCCTAATCCCCCAGGGCAACTATGATATAGTCACCATCTCAGAAACATGGTGGGACAACAGGCATGATTGGAGTGCTACACTGGGGCGCTACAGGCTCTTTAGGAGGGATAGGCGAGGGAGGAGAAGAGGAGGGGTGGCTTTGTATATTAGGGAGACACTTTCTGCCACAGAGCTTGAGGTGGAAGATGAGGGAATTGAGAGCCTGTGGGTTAAAATCAGAGGGCAGCCCAACAAATCTGACATCCTGGTTGGAGTCTGTTACAGACCACCCAGCCAGGATGAGGAGGTTGATGAATTATTTTACAAACAACTGGAGGCTGTCTCAAGATCATCAGATCTTGTCCTCGTGGGGGACTTCAACCTGCCCTTTTTTTTTTTTTAAATAACATACAAGTCCATAGGAACATTTTTTCTAATCATACAACAATCAAACAACTCTAATATTCAATCCTTATTCACACGGTGCTATGGTACATTCTTCTGATTGATGCTTTTGATCCCAGATTATCATAACAGTTATTGTGATCGATGTTTGAAATGCTTCTTCCTCATAGTCTTGATTCTTCTGCACATAAACTAAAGAAAACTTTTAAAAATTAATACCTATATACTACAAATCTTAACTATATCACACGGAGCTCCTTTGAAATACCTAAGCACACAACTAAGAAGGTTCGAACCAAAAGAAAATCTTATAATTTGAACTCATTACTAAGTAGGTATACCTTGCTACAATTACTATGTACTAAGTACCTGTAAATACCAAATGCTTACTATTCATTATTCTTATCAGAAAAACTTAGCAAAACTCTAAATAACAACTCTCTGAAAGACATTACAACCAGAAATGATAAAATTAGCACTGTTGCTTAAATCAGAGCAGAGTCGTGGCTGAAGCCACTGGGAAGGGGGTCACTGGTGCGAGCCTCTGCAGGGGAAAGGGGTGGGGGCTGCTGCCGTGGCCGCCGCCACTGTCGGTGCTGCCGGTGTTGTCGTCTTCCAAATCCGAGCCCTCGCTGGCGATATCAGAGGAAGATGTTGAGGAACGGGATCATCATCCGGCTGCAACTCAGATAGAACTGGGGCTGCATCTTGTCCTGACAACTTTGCTGTAACTGCAGCAGCCATTCACTGTTCTAGCTTATATTTTTTAATACAGTTTATGCATTCTCGCCACGGCTTTTGCAGCTTGATGGTGACCCAGTCCCACAGTCTGTTTCCATAGTCTCTCCAAACAAGTTTCATCAAAATAACTAAGCCCGAAAATTATCTTAGCTGATAGGTCTGCCTTTTGTTCTTCTAAACAACAATGAAGCAATGAGAACGCTGCCTCTTTTTCCATAATCAGCAGTATTTGTCCTTCCACGCCGGTGTCCTTAAGGCTCTTCTGTGCCACAAGCTTCCCTAATTGTTCTAAATAAAGCAAGCCTCATTTCTCAAGGAAACATTAAAAGGGCTACTTCGCTCTCCGTACCCCGGCCGGGGATTTCCTTAAGTGCAGCCTTGAACCTGAGCCGGCAGCCCTTACCCGGACGGCGAGCAGAATTCTTCCTAGTGAATCCTTGCCCAGGCACGGTACGAACCCCCTACGCCAGCGTTGGGTTCATACTTTGCCCATCGATCGCTGCACAGACCTGGGAATACCCTATCAACGCACTCCGGCCCCACCCGCGCCTCCTTCCTTCAGCAGCCGTAGACCCCGATCCTGCTGAAGCAGCCGTCGGATACTCTTCTGTTCCTATTGAGCCTTCATGTCCCTGTGTTTGGGCACCAGATGTCAGGAAGAGAAATCCATCGGCGAGATGGGTGAGGGAAAGACTTGCAGCAATCAATATGATTGATAAGCAAGCTTCAACTTTATTGTTAGAAAGGACGGCTTATAAATCATCTCAGCTAAATATGCACAGATGTCATTATTTAATTTGCCATTAGTCCAGGGTTACATCATAATATCCAGCCTACTTACAGTTAGATCTACGTGCAAGCTCCTCTCTAATTAGTTCTTTGTTTTACTTATGCTTTATCTATACTTGCAGCTGCAAGCACAGCTTCAAGGTCACGATGATCCCCTACATCAGCACACCTGCTCACTGCGAGCAGCAAACATCTAGATGGAGTCCGGCCTACACACTTTGTTCAAGCAGCTGTTCCATAGGACTATGCCCCTGCAATTCAAGCCATTCCTCAACAACAAACCTGTACAGCAGTGCACCACAAACCCTGCACAGCAGTGCACCACATTCCATGCACAGCAATGCATCCAGTGAACCACATCCTATGCATAGCATTGCACCACATCCCAACCTTGAAGCTGCGGATGCTAGGCCCAACAGCAACAGCAGCCCGCTACCCACCCCCCCAACCCCCCCGCCACTGGGCCCCCCCGCCACTGGACCCCCCCACCGCTGAGTCTTTGTTGAAGAAATATCCAACGGCGAGATGGGTGAGGGAAAGACTCGCAGCAATCAATATGATTGATAAGCAAGCTTCAACTTTATTGTTCCACACTTCCTTATTTATAGTCTTATCTTATACATAGTTAATTCTATTCTAATTTAACACACACTATTGGTCTCTCTCTAAAAGGGTTACATCATTGTTTGCACTACTCTGTGGAATTTCTAGCTCAGTCTAATTGCTCCTTTTCTCAGCTCCTTATCTTGTTTGCCTCCCTGCTAAGGGGCAGCTTGACTTCAGCATACCAAGCATCAGAACTTTTCCACAACTCCTACTCCATTGCTATATTAACAACAGAAAGTCCTTCAAGGCCTAATTTGCACAGATGTTCAAACCATTTCCCAACAAGTCTTGAAAGTTCTCCAGCGTGTTTTGATTGTGGACAGAAGGGACATTCGAAGTTCAAAGATCACAACTCAGTTTTGAGACTATGTGAAGAAAGGAAATCTAGATCGGACAAGGTGAGTGACTTTTGCTCTGCTAAACAGCCATAGAAGGAGAACAAAAAGGACAGCAGGAGACAAAACAACAGTTAAGCTCAAACCACCGCTGTTACTATCTATTGATATGGCCCTGCCTTCGAGGAAAAGCTACCTTCGGCTGTGAATTCAGCGGCGACCCCCCCCTTCTATCCCCCATTCTGTACCCACGGTGGCTTTGCTGAGACAGCCACCCTTTCCCCCACTCCTTCTCTTTCTGATAAGACTCTAGTTTATGAAAGTTGTGTTCTGATTTCAAGCAACAGTACTAATTTCATCATTTCTGATTGTAATGTGGTTTAGAGATTTGTTATTTTGGTGTTAAGTTTTACCAGTAAGCATAATGAATAGTAAGTGTTTAGTAATCAGAAGTATTTAGTAATTATAGTAAGGTATAGGTATTTAGTAATGAGTTCAAATTTTAAGTCTTTCTTTTGGTTTGAACCTTCTTGTCTTTGTTTTTTTTGTGTGTGCCTAGGCATTGCAAAGGAACTGCATGGAATATAGTTAAGGATTGTAGTAAACAGGTTTTAATTTTAGAAAGTGTTCTTTAGTTAATGTAACAACTTTCTTATTTCTTTTTAGACATTGATTTGATGGATTCATTTTAACATAGTTCTTTGAGTTTTTAGGGATTGTTGGTATTAGCATAAGTTAAGAGTCTGATATAGGTATATTATAGAATGAAAATTTGTAGTGCTTTCTTTGTATTCATAATAGCTTGAAGATAAGGATAACATATATTAAAAACAACCAACCCACCCCGCAGTACTGCAATCATCTCAACAACAGCACAAGAATCAAGAAGAGGAAAAAACAGCATTTCCCATGAAGCTGGAAATCACCAGAAATACCTAACACTGACCACAGTGACTGTTGTAATAATCTGAGACCAAAAGCAACAAGGAGAAGAATGTACCAAAAAACATCTGAATTAAGACTGAGTATTCTGATGTACTTAATTATTGTGGGATTAATTATTGTGGGATTTGAGAAAATGTTCACATGGATTTATAAGCTAACTCACCAGTTTGTTGTAATTTAAAATAGTTAAAGGGAAAGTCAAAATCAATTATAGCACAAAATCCATTGTCATTTTAGGTTATAAAAACAAAAGGGGAATTCAGGTATTATGCTGCAAGAAAGAATGGTTGAAGCATGTTGTATTCTCCAGTTTTCATTTTATATGTGATTTTACATGTGATTTAACAAAATTTATAGAGGATATAAGAATTATGGAAGTTTTAGCTAGGAGAAATTTGAAAGAAAAAGAAACAGCATTGGGCCAACGTGAGCATCCATAGGACCCAGTACCTTTCCTTAGCAAAGCCAAAACATCAACAGAGCAATATTGTTAGGATGAGTAAAAATGCATTGTGTTATGTTGGATTTCATATTAGGCAGAACCATGAACATTCAGGATGCTATCTCTGAACCAGCCAAGGAGCCTTTTCATTCTTGCTGCTAGCCTGCAAGTATTTTCTTTCTTTATGGAGATGGAGTCTGGCCAGATCTATCTTCATGGATCAAGGAGAATCTTGCTAACATTAAACCACTTATGATTTTTGACCATCTTAGAAAAGTAAAGATGTAACATACATTTAGAGCAGATTGTGAAAGACTGTACTGAAAATCAGGTTTGTTGTGTTTTGTTTATGTCTGGCTACTGCCTCTCCTGATAATCCTTTTTCTACTTGCCTTATGGGATAGCCTTTGGATACCTGGCCAGTCCCATCATCTCTTTCTTA
Organism: Dryobates pubescens; assembly: GCF_014839835.1. NCBI lineage: Eukaryota > Metazoa > Chordata > Aves > Piciformes > Picidae > Dryobates > Dryobates pubescens. The sequence continues at coordinate 152,204 of NW_026530776.1, forward strand.
TGTGATAATGCAGCTTTCTTAAAACAATCATTTATGTTTTGGTTGCTTTACTTTTTGGTACTTTTGTTACCTTGTATATGGCAATGCTTACAACGCTTGCTTGATCATTCTCTTAAGAAGGTTCTTGTGCAACAGGAAGGGGGAAATGACGGAATGAATTTAGGGAGAAGAACCTCAAGCAATGCTCAGCTGATAGAAGGAAATGTTTTAGCTCTTGTGAGCCACAGACTTTGGGAGCAAACTGCAACTGTGTAGAGAGAAAAAAAGCATTTAGCTGATTACCAAGGACCGTTGTGACTCACACAATGACCTGAGAATAAGAGCTGGCAAACATTGCAACAGAGTCTTTTGTCTTCTCTCTGAACTTACATAAGAGATGCGTGATCATTTGCCGTTTGTCTAACACCTGTCTGAGCCCTGCCAAGGGATGTCTGTTCCCTGGCATTTTCTCGGCAGCCAATCATGAGTCTGTAACTGTCACACTGACACAACTAATAACAACTCAAAGTTCCTTTTGATTATGTTAGCTTATATAAAGAAAAGACTTTGTACAAAAAAATAGACACTTTGCTTGCATCACGCTTTGTCCCAACTCCCAGTCGCGGTACCAGGCTTTTGCCTTTAGGTTTTACCCCAAGCATGTTTTGGTTATATTCAAATTGTCCCAGGAACACGCAGTTTGCAAATACACTGAACAGCAGGGGAAAGCCTAGCACAAAATTGTATTTTCCCTACTATATCCCATCTGGAGGCAGTCAAAAAGAGCATTTGAATTCTGGCCTACCTCTTTCCTGTGCTGAGATACATGATGGAATCTGCAGTGGCAAACTGCACGTTTCTGAGACAATTTGAAGATAACTAAAACATTGTTGGGGTAAAAGCTAAAGGGAAAAGGCTAGCACCAAATTGCATGTTCCAAATGATTTGCCTTCTGGAGTCAGTGAAAATGAGAATTTGAATTCTGGCCTACCACTTTCCTGTGCTGAGATACATGCTGTTCAAAGCAGAAGCAAAATGCTTGATTTTGAGATTAATTGAAACTAATGAGAACATTGTTAGAGGTAAAACCTAAAGGGAAAAGGCTAGTACCAAATTGCATGTTCCAAATGATTTGCCTTCTGGAGTAAATGAAAATGAGCATTTGAATTCTGGTCTACCTCTTTCCTGTGCTGAGATACATGCTGCACTCTGCAGTGGCAAACTGCTCGTTTCTGAGACAACACGAATATAATCCTGGCCAAGCTGTCAGCCCATGGCTTGGATGGGAGCACACTGCGATGGGTTGGGAACTGGCTGGAGGGCCAAGCCCAGAGAGTGGTGGTGAATGGTGCCACATCCAGCTGGCAGCCAGTCACCAGTGGTGTGCCCCAGGGATCAGTGCTGGGCCCCATGCTCTTTAACATCTTTATTGATGATCTGGACGAGGGCATCGAGTCCATCATCAGTAAATTTGCTGACGACACCAAGCTGGGGGCAGGAGTTGATCTGCTGGAGGGTAGAGAGGCTCTGCAGAGGGACCTCGACAGGCTGGGCAGATGGGCAGAGTCCAATGGCATGAGATTTAACACATCCAAGTGCCGGGTTCTGCACATTGGCCACAGCAACCCCATGCAGAGCTACAGGCTGGGGTCAGAGTGGCTGGAGAGCAGTCAGGCTGAGAGGGACCTGGGGGTGCTGGTCGACGGTAGACTGAACATGAGCCTACAGTGTGCCCAGGCAGCTAAGAGGGCCAATGGCATCCTGGCCTGCATCAGGAACAGTGTGGCCAGCAGGAGCAGGGAGGTCATTCTGCCCCTGTACACTGCACTGGTTAGGCCGCACCTCGAATACTGTGTCCAGTTCTGGGCCCCTCAGTTTAGGAAGGATGTTGACTTGCTGGAACGAGTCCAGAGAAGAGCAACAAAGTTGGTGAGGGGTTTGGAACATAAGCCCTACGAGGAGAGGCTGAGGGAGCTGGGGTTGCTTAGCCTGGAGAAGAGGAGACTCAGGGGTGACCTTATTACTCTCTACAACTACCTGAAGGGAGGTTGTAGACAGACGGATGTTGGTCTCTTCTCCCAGGCAAGCAGTACCAGAACAAGAGGACACAGTCTCAGGCTGTGCCAGGGGAGGTTCAGGCTGGATGTTAGAAAAAAGTTCTATACAGAAAGAGTGATTGCACATTGGAATGGGCTGCCTGGGGAGGTGGTGGAGTCGCCATCACTGGGGGTTTTTAGGAGAAGACTTGACAGGGTGCTTGGTGCCGTGGGTTAGTTGTTTGGGCGGTGTTGGATTGGTTGATGGGTTGGACGCGATGATCTTGAAGGTCTCTTCCAACCTGGTTTATTCTATGTATTCTATGTATTCTATGTATTGTTGGGGTAAAACCTAAAGGAAAAAGGCTAGCACCAAATTTCGTGTTCCAAAGGAACTCCCTTGTGGAGAGAGTGAAAATGAGCATTTGAATCCTGGCCTACCTCTTCCAGTGCTGAGACACATGCTGTACTCTGCAGATGAAAAATGCTTTATTTTGAGATTAATCGATACTAATGAAAACAAATTACATTTTCCCTTTGCAATTGAAGAGTACAGCATGTATTTCAGCACAGGAAAGAGGTAGGCCAGAATTCAAATGCTCATTTTCACTCATTCCAGAAGGCAAATCATTTCGAACATGCAATTTGGTGCTAGCCTTTTCCTCTTAGGTTTTACCCCCACAATCTTTTGGTTATATTCACAGTGTCTCAGAAATGTGCAGTTTGCCACTGCAGAGTACAGCATGTATCTCAGCACAGGAAAGAGGTAGGCCAGAATTCAAATGCTCATTTTCACTCCCACCAGAAGTGAGATCATTTGGAACATCCAATTTGGTGCTAGCCTTTTCCCTTTAGCTTTTACCCCAACACTGTTTTCATTAGTTTTGATTAATCTCGATATCAAGCATTTTGCATCTGCAGAGTACAGCATGTATCTCAGTACAGGAAAGAGGTAGGCCAGAATTCAAATGCTCATTTTCACTGACTCCAGAAGGCAGATCATTTGGAACATGCAATGTGGTGCTAGACTTTTTCTTTTAGGTTTCACCCTAACAATGTATTCGTTATATTCAAATTGTCTCAGAAAAGTGCAGTTTGCCATTGCAGAGTACAGCATGTATCTCAGCACAGGAAAGAGGTAGGCCAGAATTCAAATGCTCATTTTCTATCATTCCAGAAGGCAAATCATTTGGAACATGGAATTTGGTGCTACCTTTTCCCTTTAGGTTTTACCCCAACACTGTTTTCATTAGTTTCGTTTAATCTTGAAATCAAGCATTTTGCATCTACAGAGTACAGTATGTATCTCAGCAGAGGAAAGAGGTAGGCCAGAATTCAAATTCTCATTTTCAGTGACTCCAGAAGGGAGGTCATTTGGAACATGCAATTTGGTGCTAGCCTTTTCCTTTTAGGTTTTACCCCAACAATGTTTTGGTTATATTTGAATTGTCTCAGAAACCTGCAGTTTGCCACTGCAGAGTACAGCATGTATCTCAGCACAGGAAAGAGGTAGGCCAGAATTCAAATGCCCATTTTCACTCACTCCAAAAGGGACATCATTTGGAACATGAAGTTTCGTGCTAGCCTTTTCCCTTTAGGTTTTTGTCGCAAGAAGGGGTCGCCAACGATCAATATGATCCACGAAATCCAACTTTATTGAGCATCAGACACTTCTTATATACAGCAGCCTAGCTGACAACCCCACCTTCTGCGGTTAAACATCCTGCTTTCCCATCCTGATGAGATAATCACAAGAATTCTGTTTTACATTCTTCTTTACTTGTTATCGCCTGTAAGGGCTTAGTGACCTTGCTTTGGTATCCTGTTATCCTTTGCAGGCAGCTGCAAGCACAGCTACAAGGCCATGGTGGCCTGGCTGCATCAACACACTAGCTTACTGTGAGCAGTAAATAACAAGATGGAGTCTGGCCTACATACTCTGTTCAAACCATTGTTCCGTAGAACCATGTCTTTGCAAGCCATTCCGCAACAATTCCCCCGTTTTTATTTTTTACAAATAAGGCCTTAAGGGTTATTCTTTGAACACTTTACATAATACAATCAGGCTTAACAATAATCAAAATTAATACAATAATACCTAAAAACCTTAAAACTTCTTTTATCAATTGTATAACCCACTGTCTACAAGCTCTAACAAAATTTGTTACTGCCTGTCATGCTGGCCCATGTCACCCATACAAGGCACGGTGCTTAAGTTGAACTGGTTAGAATGTTCTAACAGCATTGGCATAACACATGGTCATTGTAAAGAAGAACTTAGATCTTAATAGTTCCAGTCTTTACATTTCACTTATTGACAGAGAAGACTTGATTATGCCTGAACACATTGCACACAGAGATTAAGACACAAATGCAATCCTTAGCACTATCTTTTACAATCTGCTTTAGGGGTATGTTGCATTTTTATTTTCTCTAAGATGGTCAAAAATCATCAATTGTTTAATGGCAGCAAGATTTCTTTAATCTGTAAAGGCAGATCTGGCCAGGCTCTAGCTTCACAGGCAGAAATCTGCAGGCAAACAGCAAGAGCAAAAAGCTTCATTGCTTTGCCCAATATAAAATTACACAAAATAACGTGTTTTTGCTCATCCTAGTAATTCCAATCTCTTAATGTTCACGCAACAGTTAAGCAGTCACGACACTCGGTTAGAAGTTAGATGCTTTCTGTTGACATCTTGGATCATCGTGAGTTATTGAAGTCAGCGCTAAGCAGGTTTGCTGATTGTCATTTTCATGACAGTTGTGCTGTGTGTCTTGTGGTGAGAGGGTTACAGCACTTCTAGGGTTGATGTTTCTAGGGTTACAGCATCTCTAGGGTTACCATGAGCTAATTTTTTTCTGCTATGGGGGGATTCTCTCTATTCCCCCCCTTTTTTTTGTTTTGATTTTGTTTTGGTTCAGTTTTTGTTTGGCGAAATGTAAAGATGAAACTTTATCCCCTAGGATGTTTGCATTCAGAGGCACACTTAGTTAATAAAAGAGAAAAGACAAAGTTATCAAACAACCATAATATTCAGTCCTAATTCACATGGTGCCATGGTACATTCTTCTGAATGACGTTTGTGATCCCAGATGATCGATGTTCAGCTTCATGGGCAATGCTGTGTCCTCACGGTCTTGATTCTTCTGCCGTTGTTCATTGCGATGATCGCAGGTAGCAGGAAAGAAGGCTCGAGGCGACCTACTTGTCAATTTTTTTTTCTTACTTTCCTAATTATTATTTGTATTTTGTTGTTGTAATTTTTAATCTGTATTTTGTTATTCTAATTACCGTTTTAATTTTAATGTATTTAATCTTTTATTTTGTTTGATCCTATATTCTTCAATTTTTTAAATTTTTTTTTCATGTTTAGTTCATTTAATCTATTTTCTATTTTTATTTTGTATTTTTGCTTTTTTATTATATTTTATAACCTGCTTTTCTATTAATTCTTTTTGTTATTATTGTGCATTTTAAATTTCTTGATGTCTTCTTTCTATAGAGTTTGTTTTAGTCTAGTAGTTTTGATAATCCTTATTTTTTATTTATTACTAGCAATTCTTACATTTTGTTAAAAGCTATTTTGTCAGCAATCCTTATGATTTTTTAGTTTGTCATATTTTGTTTTTAATATTCTTATTTTTATTGTTGCTCTTCTTGTTTATTACTCTGTCATTTAGTACTCTATTCTTTGTTTATTATTCTGTTATATAGTACTCTATTTTTTGTATCCAGAGTTTTTGTACCTGTTATTTTTTGTTTGTTTAAACTTTTTCTTTGCACTTGTCACCTTTTGGTTTACCATTTTAAAATTTCTTGTTCTTTGCATTTGTTACCCTTTTTTTTTTTTATTTTTTGTAATCTATGTCTAAGAAGGAAATCTAAAGACGTTACATTAGCTAAAGAATACCGTTGAAAATTGATACCTATTCACTACAAACCTTAACATTATTGCAATATTACATGGAGCTCCTTTGAAATGCTTAGGCACACAACTGAGAAGGTTTGAAACAAAAGAAAATCTCACAAGGTGAACTCATCACCAAGTACTCACACCTCAGTACAATCACCGTGCATTAACTTCCCACAAGTACTAAATGCATACCATTCACTATGCTCACCAGGAAAACCCAGCAAAACTCTAAATAACAAATCTTCACACCTTAGCACAATGGCTATGTATTAACCACCCACAAGTGCCAAATGCGTACCAATCATCATTCTTATTACAAAAACTTAGCAAAACTCTAAATAACAAATCTCTGAAAGACATTACAACCAGAAATGAGAAAACTAGCACTGTTGCTTTAAATCAAAGCAGAGTTGCGGCTAAAGCCACTGGGAAGGGGGGTCGCTGGTGCAAGCCTCTGCGGGGGAAAGAGGTGGGGGCCGGGCAAGCGGCCGCCGCTGGGCTGCTGCTGCTGTCAGTGCTGCCGGTATCAGTGGTGCGTCAGTCGGTACTGCCTTGGTCGGAGCCGTCGGTTTCCGCAGGGGCCGGCAGGGCTGGCGGGCGGGGTGCGGTGGTAAGAACGCCGTCACTGCGAGCCCCCAAGCGCTCCGCTGCTACTCAGAGGGGCTGTAAAGCAAAGTCGGCGCTGTTTGAATTCCTCGCTGCCAGTGTTGTGGTCTCCGAATCCGAGCCCTCGCTGGCGATATCAGAGGAAGGTGTTGATGAACGAGATCGAACGCACTGAGCTGCCTTTTCTCGGCTTTTTCCCCGCTGGGTGCAGACAGCAGTGCTGGTGGCTGGCAAAACGCGATGTGGCCGCCGCAAGATGTATCGGGGGCGGCCCCGGTCGATCGGTCGATACTTTGAAACACATCGTCCGGCTGCAACTCGTCCTGACAACTTTGCTGTAACTGCAGCAGGCATTTGCTGTTCTAGTTTATATTTTTTAATACAGTTTATGCATTCTCGCCACGGCTTTTGCAGCTTGATGGTGACCCAGTCCCACAGTCTGTTTCCATAGTCTCTCCAAACAAGTTCCATCAAAATAACTATCTCCGCTCGGGAAATCCCCTAAAGCGGATCCATGGGCCACAAGCCCAGGAATTACTTTGGGCGATATCTGCGCCTTACTCTGTTCTAAAAAGCACTGAAATAAGGAGAGCGCTGCCTCTTGTTCCGTATTCACCGACGTCCACGAACTTCACTGCCGCGATCCGTTACCCGTCGGTGTCCGCTGCTCCTTTCCTCAGGCCCGCCGATGCCGGCCCGCCCGAGTTTGCCGTCGGCCTGCCGACTCTGCCCCTCGCTCCTCTTCCCCATTTGGTTGTAATTTTTGCCATGCCTGAATAGCAGCTTTTTGTTCTGCAGCATGCTGATCGAGTGTTACCATAACCGCTCTCCATGGCTTACTATTCTTCTTAGCAGCCTTATCATCATCTATACTTTTCATCCATAAATCTTGTCCTAATTCCTTCCACAGTGTTCTATCAAAAACATGGTTGGGATCTTTAAAATATCCCAACTTCTCAGCATATTCTAACAAAGGCTCTTTCTTTAAATCAATGCCTTTAATATTTCGCTTTTCTAAAAAGCACTTGAGTAATACGCTGCCTGCCTGCCCATATTAACGTTAATACCTGTGCGCACAGTCTCAGCAGTTCCAGGTCTACAGCGTCTTCGGCTCCCAGGCTGTCCTCCTTCTCTTTGTCCGAGTGATCAGCCTCCGGTACTGCTATCCCGGGCCGGCTTCTTGCCTCCGCGCTCATGAACGTACACTTAGTCCTCAAGGAACTTTCAGCCTTCTCTGTGAGTCTATGACCCTCTCTGTGGGGTCCCTTGTTCAGGCGCCATTTGTCGCAAGAAGGGGTCGACAACGATCAATATGATCCACGAAATCCAACTTTATTGAGCATCAGACACTTCTTATATACAGTAGCCTAGCTGCCAGCCCCACCTTCTGCGGTTAAACATCCTGCTTTCCCATCCTGATGAGATAATCACAAGAATTCTGTTTTACATTCTTCTTTACTTGTTATCGCCTGTAAGGGCGTAGTGACCTTGCTTTGGTATCCTGTTATCCTTTGCAGGCAGCTGCAAGCACAGCTACAAGGCCATGGTGGCCTGGCTGCATCAACACACTAGCTTACTGTGAGCAGTAAATAACAAGATGGAGTCTGGCCTACATACTCTGTTCAAACCATTGTTCCGTAGAACCATGTCTTTGCAAGCCATTCCGCAACAGGTTTTACCCCAACACTGTTTTCATTAGTTTCGATTAATCTCAAAATCAAGCATTTTTCAATCTCCTGAGTACAGCATGTATCTCAGCACAGGAGATTGCATGTTCCAAATGATTTGCCTTCTGGAGTGAGTCAAAATGAGCATTTGAATGCTGGCCTTCCTCTTCCCTGTGCTGAGATACATGCTGTACTCTGCAGATGCAAAATGCTTGATATTGAGATTAATCAAAGCTAATGAAAACAGTGTTGGGGTAAAACCTCAAGGGAAAAGGCTAGCGCCAAATTGCATGTTCCAAATGATGTTCCTTCTGTAGTGAGTGGAAATGAGCATTTGAATTCTGGCCTACCTCTTTCCTGTGCTGAGGTACATGCTGGACTTTTCAGTTGCAAAATGCTTCATTTCGAGATTAATTGAAACTAATGAAGACATTGCTGGGGTAAAACCTAAAGGGAAAAGGCTAGCACCAAATTGCATGTTCCAAATGATTTGACTTCTGGAGTCAGTGAAAATGAGCATTTGAAATCTGGCCTACCTCTTACCTGTGCTGAGATACATGCTGTAATCTGCAGATGCAAAATGCTTTATTTTGAGATTAATTGAAGCTAATGAAAACATTGCTGGGGTAAAACCTAAAGGGAAAATGCTAGCACCAAATTGCATGTTCCAAATGATCTCCCTTCTGGAGTGAGTGAAAATGAGCATTTGAATTCTGGCCTACCTCTTACCTGTGCTGAGATACATGCTGTATTCTGCAGTGGCAAACTGCACGTTTCTGAGAGAATTCACATATAACCAAAACATTGTTGGGGTACAACCTAAAGGGAACAGGCTAGCACCAAATTGCATGTCCCAAATGATCTGCCTTGTCTCTGTGACTATGGCTGTGTCTGTTTGCTGTCTCTCTAATTCTCTCGCTAACTCGCTCTGCGCCCAGCGCTGTGTTGCCTTTATTGATAATAAACTGGTTATAAATTTCAGCAGTGAGTCGTTTCTCCCACAGGGCACCTTCCTGCCCCACAGCACCTTCCAGGGCACCCTCCTGCTCCAGGGCACTGGACAGCAGCTGCAAACCAAGCACCAAGGGCTGCAGTGAGCAAGTGGCTGCTCTGGGTGAGAGCACTGCTGCAGGCTCCAGCACCTCATCAAGCCAGGGGCAGCTGAGCTGGGAGCTGGGAGCAAATCAAGTCTGGCTGTGCCCATGGCATCTGCTAAGTGCGGGCAGTGGCCGTGCCAGGGCTCAGCACCACAAAGGTGAAGGGCAGCTTCCCACTGTTCTGCAGGGTAACCTCTGCCTCCATGACCGAGTCCCACAGCTGCAGAGAGGACAGAGGAGTGGGCAGTTAGGCCTGGCACTGGGCACCTCCTGCAGCTGGCACTGGCGTAAGAGCAAAGGCAGGCAGCACAGCAGAGGAGCAGGAGAGGAGGGCACTTGACTCTCCCAGCTTCACCTGGGGACCCCCAGCCACAAGGGAGCTCTGAGCCCTGCACAGGAGCTGAGCTTTGTGGCACCCTGCAGAGGCACAGCACCAAGCATGAAAGCAGAGAGCAGCCAAGTGCCTTGAGAAGGACTTACCATAGAATGGTCCAGGCTGGAAGGGACCTCCAGAGGTCACCCAGTCCATCCTGCCCCCAGTCAGACCTCCCCAGCCAGACTTCCCAGCTTTGGTGGGGTGGTGATGGCCATGCCAGACTAGCTTGGAAGCAGAATGCATCACTCAAAGGTGGTGCTTCCAAGCCCTGGAGCCAACACAGCAGCTGGCCCTAGAGCTCAGTGGGCAGCCCCCAGCAGAGAGGGCTCCAGACAAGGAGAAGCCTGCGGTATCTGCAGCCCAAAGTCCAGCTCTGTGGTGTCCAGCAGGTAGCTGATGAGCGAGGCCTCCCCACGCAGCCTGAGCTCGTAGCTGGGGCCTCCCTGCACCCTGCAGAGGGCCCTGGCACAGGCCACAACGTTGGGGTGGCCAAAGAAGCTGAAGGTGACCTACTGGCTCTGGCCTGGCTGCAGCAGCCCATACAGAGGCAGCACATCAAACACCTGAGGAGGAGAGGCTGAGCAGGGGAGGGGGCTGCGTGGGGGGAGAGGCTGAGCAGGGGAGGGGGCTGCGTGGGGGGAGAGGCTGAGCAGGGGAGGGGGCTGAGCATTTTCATTGGGAAGACCTTAATCAATGCACCACACTAAAGTCATTTGGGAGGGATCCTGGCACCAAGAAATTCTCTCTGCTGCACAACTTGGCTTTAAAACCTTCCTCACTGGCTGGAGGATCACACCAGGTGCTAAGCTGAGAGGCCTTGCAGCCAGGGGGCCTCCAGCCCAGCTCCTCTGACTCCTGATGCTCCTCACTCTCTGATTTGCACTCTGCTGTCTCTCCAGATGCTACAACAGAAGCCACTGGCAAATGGCCTCTCCAGCACTTGATTAGTGACAAGATGAATAAGATGTGCAGCTTGTGGCCAGCAGGCCAGGGGACATTCTCCTGCCCCTCTGTCCCAGTGAGGCTACCTCTGGAGTCCTGGCTCCAGTGCTGGGCTCCCCAGTTCCAGAGAGACAGGGAACAGCTGGAGAGGGTCCAGGGGAGGCTGCAGAGATGCTGAGAGGCCTGGAGCAGCTCTGTGAGGAGTCCTGGGGCTGTTAAGCCTGGAGAAGAGCAGCCCCAGAGGGCAGCTGAGCAATGCTCAACAAGACACAAAGGAGCTGTGGGGCGCAAGAGGCTGGGGCCAGGCTCTGCTCAGTGGTGCCCAGGGACAGGACAAAGGGCAGTGGGCACAAAGTGGACCCCAGGAGGTTCCATGTGAAGAGGAGGAGAAAGGAGTCTCCTTGTGTGGAGAGCTTCCAACCCCCCCTGGGCATTGTGCTGCTGGGCAAGCTGCTGTGGGTGCCCTGCTGGAGCAGGGGCTTGGACTGATGATGCCCAGAGGTCCCTTCCAACCCCACCATGCTGGGGTGCTGTGAGTGCCTCCAGAGCTGCTGCACAAGGAGGATTTTGGCTCAGCCCTACACCATGTCCTGCATGGCCTCTCCATGCCCAGCTGCTTGGAGGGATGTGAGGCCACTCTGTGAGCAGTGCTGAGGGCCACCAGTGGCAGTCACAGCTGTGGAACTGCTTCTCACCCTGCAAAGCTGGAAGCCAGGCAGCTTCCCTCTTACCTCCTCCAATCCCAGCCTGTGGGGCTCTGTCTCCTTCGGTTTCTTCAGCTGCCTCATCCCAACTGGGCTGGGAGCTTCCACAGCACCTTCCAGGGCACCATCCTGCCCCACAGCACCTTCCAGGGCACCAACCTGCCCCACAGCACCTTCCAGGGCACCTTCCTGCCCCACAGCACCTTCCAAGGCACCTTCCTGCTCCATGGCACTGGACAGCAGCTGCAAACCAAGCACCAAGGGCTGCAGTGAGCAAGTGGCTGCTCTGGGTGAGAGCACTGCTGCAGGCTCCAGCACCTCATCAAGCCAGGGGCAGCTGAGCTGGGAGCTGGGAGCAAATCAAGTCTGGCTATGCCCATGGTATCTGCTGAGTGTGGCTCCAAGCCCAGCCACAGGTGAGGCCTGGGCTCCATCCTCACCTCCTACACACAAGCTTGCAGGAGCCTGGCAGAGACCCCAAGGGGGCAGCTGGCACCCTCCTGCCAGTCCAGCTCTGCTCCCTCCTGCCCAAAGAACATGTTGAGAAGCTCCTGCCTGGACAGCTTAGGTTCTCCAGGACCAAACCAGGGACACAGCTGCCCCTCAGACTCCCCAAAACAGGCAAAGGACTGAGGAAGTGCTTGGCCCAGCTCTCCAGCTTCAGACGGTGCTTTGGTTTCATTTCATGCCCTCCTGGCTGCTGCAGAGCTGAGGATCTCCACCAGGCCATTATTCTCCAGACACCTTCCTGAAGAAGGCAGCTGTTCTCCTGCCCTGCAGCAGCTGGCAGCTTGCCTTTAACCTCAGAGGTGCCACCTTGCAAAAGGAGCCCTGGCTCTGGCCTTCAGAGCCCTGTTTCCGAGAGAGGCTTCTGGGATTGCTCCCCCAGCTCCAGAGGCTCTGCTGCTCCAGGAAGCTAAGAAGTGCTTTGTGCTGGGGCCTGGACACCAGCAGGGGCTGCAGGAACGGTGCTGGGACATCCTTGGGCCTAAGCACAGCTACAGCTCCCTGGCAGATAAAGCACTGGGCAGGGCTGAGTCTTCCCTTGTGTCAATGCCCTTCCTGACCCCTGACAGCTCTGGGGCTGTCTCTGCAGTCCCAGCCCTTGGCTAAGGCCAGGATGTGCCAATGGCTGGGGCTGAGCAGGTGACCCATGGGGATCGGTGCTGGGCTTGGCACAGAAGGAAGCTCAAAGCCTTCCAGCAGCATGCAGATAAAAGCCTCATTTTACACTGGGAAACAACCCAGCCCAAACTCTCCAGAGGCCAGGAGGAGCTGAGGGAGGCTTCCCCAAGCCAGCCTGTCCTGTTTGTCCCTCCCCAGGAGCCCTGTGGCCAGCTGCTGGCCCTGCTGCCCTTCCTGCTCTCAGGTGGCCGCGGGGCCATGAGAAGGGAGGTTGGCAGCAGCATGGCTCTGCTGGCAAACTGGGAGGTGTCCCAGGAAACAGGGGGCAGATGTTCTTCAAGGAAAGAGGCTGGACCAGGGGAGTTAGGACATCCCCTGCTTGCTGCAACCACAGGAGAGAAGCATCAACCAACCTCAAGGGCCCACGCACCTCCTGCCCCTTCTGATGCCTTTCCAACCCTTCAGCCCCCAGCGCTCACCACAGCTCCTCTGGACTCTTTGGCTTTGTTTCTGCCCTTCTGGAAGGGCTTCCTCTAAGCACAGCAGATGCTGCTGGTGGCTGCACACCACAGCATTGCCCAGGGGACAGGGGAACAGCCTCCTGGGCCAGGCAGGGAACGGGACCCCGAGAGGAGGCAGCTGCTGCCAAAAGATCAAGCCCAGAAGGTGAGGCCAGAGCATCTGCCTCCGGTTGTGTGTCCTCTCTTGGGGACAGCAGCACAAGAGGAGTTCCAGTCACCTAGGCTGCACTCCTTGCAACCTTTCCAGCTCCAGGAGCCTCCTAAAAGCAGGGCTGCTGGGCAGGAGGCAGTGGAGAGCCTGCAGTAGCCTGAGGTTGCCTTTGACCAGGCACAGCCAGCCAGAAGCCTCCAGGCACCTGCTGCCCCTGCTGCAGTGACAAGCTGCTGAGGGGCAGCTGCCTGAGGAGCAAAGGCTGAGAGCCCGGGGGCTGCTGAGCCTGGAGAAGAGCAGCCCCAGAGGGCAGCTGAGCAATGCTCAGCAAGAGCCAAAGAGACAAGGGGATGGGGCCAGACTCTTCTCAGTGGTGCTACACCACCAAGGGCAGAGTTGAGCTGCTGAGGCTGTTCCCAGCCCCAGGGCAGCCAAGGAGGTCCTCAGTGCTAATGGCCAAAGCTTGGTCCTGCTGCAGTCATCAGCCAAAGCCCTGGGGACTCGGAGCAGCTCTGTCCCCTCCTGCTTGGAAGCCAAGCACAGGCAGCCCCCAGCTTCCAGCCAGCAGCCAGGGCTTCAGTGCCAGGATGCCAGCCAGAGGCTCACCTTCCCCACGTGGAAAGAGATTGCTGTGGAGGTGTCTCGGTCCGGAGAGGGAAGGAGACTAATTCTTTTGAATATTCCTGTGCTGTGAAATTAATCGGCACAAACGAGGCCAAAATATCAACAGCTAGACTATTTATTACATAGAGAAAATGGAAATAAGAAGGGGAGAGGGAGAAGATAGAGAGGGAAAGAGAGAAGAGAGAGAGAAGAGGAAAGGAGTTATATTAGAAAATGGAAATAAGAAGGGGAGAGGGAGAAGATAGAGAGGGAAAGAGAGAAGAGAGAGAGAAGAGGAAAGGAGTTATATTACCACACCCCTCACCCACCCCAAGACAGTTTGAGTCTGTGGAGGAGAGGTGCTGCATGAGGTGCTGGGTTTGTGCTGAGGCTTTGGCTGGAGATGCGATGTGATCCCTCTGGGCAGCCTGGGTCTGTAGAGAAAGGGTGCTGAGGCTTTGGCTGGAGAACAGATGAGGTCCCTCTGGGCAGCATGGGTCAGCTCCATGAGTAGAGGACATGGAGAGAGGGTTCAGTCTGCTTCCTTCCTTCTCAGCGGCATGGTCCTCCTTCAGCGTTTTTCTCTCTGCGTTTTTCTTCCCTTCATTGCGGTTTTCTTCCTCTGCGGTTTTCTTCCCAACTGAGCCAGTAGTGGTCAAGTCTTTTATACAGTTTTTAGTCCTTAGGTATGTGTCCAAGCATTGTCCCTCAGGAATTCAGGAGCCAGGAAATCATAAGTATCCAGATATCGTTCCCCAGGAAGTCTTTCAGTGTATTCATGTGAGTTTGGACAGTGGTCTGGATGGAGTGGGGGGGGGCCTCCGCCTCCTTCCTCTCCATCTCCCTGCCTACCCACTTATCACACATCAGGAGACAGGTGGAGAGTCCATTGACTCATCACCCTCCCTTCCTGGGGGTATCTGATAGCTGTCTTGAAGGCGTGATGGCTGGGTCCTTGGGTCATTGTTATAGGCCAGCTGCAGTCCAGTGTTATCACGATGCAATCACAAGGTGATTTGCATCCAGGATTGGTACTGTCTGGGCAAGCAGCAAGTGATTTTATCTTTGTTGAGTCACACCAGGAGTAGACTCTTACACCACCCCGTCAATCAAAGATAAAAGCAAGAAAGAAAGAAAGAAAAGAAAGGAAAGGAAAGAAGTTTTAAACAATTTTTTTCAATAGACATAAGTTTTGGTTGGCTAATGGCACAAATCTGTTGTACACCATCATTAGACACAAATTGCATATTGGACACTACACAAGGTGAAAGATTAACAATACTAGCAAAATAGAACAAAATTAAAACAGTTAATTACACAAGGTGAAAGCATCCTTGTTCCTCCTGGAAGCCAAGAGAACAAACCCATACCCCCCCCACCCTGTCAGTCCTTCAGTTTGGAATTGAAGTGAGAGCTTCCTTCCAGATCTGAATGTCTGCGGGGCTATGGAAAGTACAGTCCTTGAAGAGATGTCTTCTGCGATGCAAAACTTGAGAGGTCTTCTATATTGTAACAAGACAAGTCCTTCTGACAATACATCAAGTAGAATTCAGCATTATAACTTAAACAACAGGTAATTTTAGCATTAGACTTAAATAAGAAACTCAACCTTAAAACGTACAAAACTGGTATTTCCAGGTTCCCATACAGTCACCCTCTCAGGTGATGTCCCTTGAAAGAGTTTGCTTAATTACTTTGAATGGGCCTGGAAGTATCGTTGATTGTTTCAGGTTCTCTCAAAGCCAAGTTAAACACAAACAAAAACACAAACAAAAGCTTTGTCCCGAGCCACGTACAATTTTCATTTGGTGATCTTCTGACTCATGCTTCACCCCCGACTCACCACTGAGAAGTGAAGCCCTTAGTTGCCCTGGGGGCATACCCCTCCCCTCACCAAATGGTTTCACAAAGAGAGGAGCAGTGGCCTCAGCCCTCTTTTTAGGCTCAGGCCAGCATTTCACAATGATTTCTAATTGCCTCGTGGGTACCCCATCAACCACCTCTTTTGGGATACCTTTCTTCTGACCCACCCCCCACCAATATTGCCGGGTATTCAAGTGTTCCCTGCCCCTAGCCAGGTGCCTACTAGGAATACGGCGCGACTGGCCCTGGGGGCTTGGTGGGTGAATCATTTTCACATGTCTCAAGCCTCTAGTTTGAGGTTTTTTACTTTCCTCAGGAATATCATACTGCCTGGCATAATCTAATAACTCCCTTCCCAAATCTTCCCATGTCCTGGAAGAAAGTGGGGTATTAGCTATTTCTTTTTGGAGCTCGATACCTCTTATTTTAAGCGAGTCAGGGAGACCCCTGATCAAAGGAGTCATTCTGTTTGCATCCACCAGAAGAGAAAGGGGGGATTCAAAATGATGTTTTAGTTCTCTTTCATAGATCATTTGCAGGCATGCAGCCTTTTGCACATTCTCCATTATCTGATTCATCCCTCCCTGCAGAACTACAGGTTCTCCTCTCTCCTTTGGATCAAACCCCCCTGCCCAATAGGCAGCTCGCTGGGTAAGGCTCCAGGGTCCACTCCTGTTTTTCGTGGTTAGAAAAACATTATCACTCCAATAGCCCATGGCTTCAGCTTCTGTTAACATAATCTGATCACCTCCAGTTTGTGAAACTCGCCACACATATTCCACCTCAGACTCCCCAGCAGAGCGTGCAAATTCGTTACGAATTTTGGCCAGCACAGTGTAGGAGAAAGGTGCATCTTTAGTTGTGACAGTGGGGGTAGTTTCCCCATCCTCATATAAAACTTTAGTTTTAATGAGAGGTCTCACATGCACAGCAGCTTCCTTAGCTGTTGCCAATTCTGCCCGAGGGTACACAGGGGCAGACTCCAGGTAATTCACACCCTGTTTTGAGTCCAAATACGAATTTTGCCTCCTCTCCTTTTCCAATCGAATTTTAAGGTCTGCCACTACGTCTTTCAAAGTGGCAACATGGCTTTGTAGTGACGAAACCAAGTCCTGCAAAGAGGAGATAGTTGTATTGTCCCGCTCATGCCATTCCTCTTTCTCCTTCACTGAAGCAGCTAAACAGGCGCCTAAAACCGCACAAATAAAACCTTTGCCTTTTCCGGCTTTTGCTCTTGCATCTTTCTGCAGGGCCACAATTCTATCAGCCACACTCTGGAAATTATGCCAATTTTCACGGGCCCAGTCAAGTACCGGTACAGATGGGCGGGCACCGTGAGCTTCTAAAAGGTTAAAAAGCCTCTCACTCCGGGCCATCTCTTTTGTTTCACAAAGCATTTCTTAATAGGGCAGTAAGTTTCACAGGGAGTCAGATCAAAACACTGTTTGTACGAACAAAATCTTCCCTGGAAAAATTTACACCTTTAAAAGCTTACTCCAAACTAATCTTCCCCAGGAAAAATGCACAATAGATTTTTCAGGAGAGGTCACACACAAGAAAAAACAACCAATCTGGGCTTCTCAAGGAGGTAACACGATTTCCCTGAGAGAACCCACACTTGCAAAAGCTTCTCGGCTTTTGTACCTCAAATTTTCTGTTACACCGGGACAAGAAACCCTATGTTTCTCAGGGAAGAGTCACTCTGTTTCCCTGAGAGAACACACACTTTATCACAAAAAACTGGGTTTCCCAAAACAGGGTACTGAGAATCCTCGAGGAGGCCACACTATAAAATCAACGTTTGTACCCCAGTTAATCTTCCCCGGGAAAGCACACACATTTAAAGCAGGGTACAGAGGATTCTCAAGGAGGTCACACTATAAATTCAACATTTGTACCCCAGATAATCTTCCTCGAGAAAGCACACACATAGAAAGCTTTTGAGAACTCCCACACAGTCTCTCTGAAAATTTCGCTTCGTCCTTCTCCAGCCACTTCCCTCGCGGGAGAGTGAAAACGCGAATCTGGACTCCGCACTCACTTCGTACTCAGAGTACGTCTCAGACACACACACACATTCCGGGGTTCTCAGAAATACAGGAGTTTTGCTGTGATACTTTCACTGCACGGGAATCCTGCCGACTACGCCAATTAAATGTCTCGGTCCGGAGAGGGAAGGAGACTAGTTCTTTTGAATATTCCCGTGTTGTGAAATTAAAGGCATAAGCGAAGCCAAAATATCAACAGCTAGACTATTTATTACATAGAGAAAATGGAAATAAGAAAGGGAGAGGGTGAAGAAAATAGAGAGAGAGAGAGAGAGAGAAGAGGAAAGGAGTTAGGGAAGGGATTATATTACCAACGGTCAGAGGTAGAGGGGAGGTTTTCAGAGTCCAAGATCCGTTGTGTTGCCCCGTGATGTTTCCAGCGTGTGGTGCCGTCTTCTTTCTTCTAACTTGACAGTGTTGCTCAGGTCTTTTTATACAGTTTTTTAGCCCTTAGGCAAGTGTCCAGGTGTTGGTCCCCAGGACATTGTTCTGGGAAATCATCCTTAGGTAAGCGTCCAGGTATTGTCCCCCATCAAATCTTTCCAGGAGATCATAAGTATCCAGGTATCGTTCCCCAGGAAGTCTTTTTGTGTATTCATGTGAGTTTGAACAGTGGTCTGGATGGAGGGGGGGGGGGCCTCCGCCTCCTACCTCTCCATCTCCCTGTTTACCCACTTCTCAAACATCAGGAGACAGGTGGAGAGTCCATTGACTCATCACGCTCCCTTCCTGGGGGTATCTGATAGCTAGGAATGATCTTGTCTTGAATGCGTGATGGCGGGGTCCTTGGGCTATTGTGGTAGTCCAGCTGCAGTCCAGTTATCCTTTGTTGGGGCACCTCTTGATCCACGATGTAATCACAAGGTGATTTGCATCCAGGATTGGTAGACAGGATTCCTACACCTAGTGTCACAATGCCTGAGTGTCACAGTGCCAAAGAGTCACAGTGCCTGAGTGTCACATTGCCAGAGAGTCACAGTGCCAGAGTGTCACAATGCTTGAGTGTCACAGTGCCAGAGTGTCACAATGGTTGACTGTCACAAAGCCTGAATCTCACAGTGCCTCAGTGTCACAGTCCCTGCATGTCACAGTGCAGGAATGTCACAAGGCCTTAGTGTAACAGTGCCAGAGAGTCAAAGTGCCTGAGTGTCACCGAGCCTGATTGTCACAATGCCTGAGTGACACAATGCCTGAGAGTCACAGAGCCTGATTGTCACAATGCCTGAGTGTCACAGTGCCTGAGTGTCACAGTGCCTGAGAGTCACAGTGCCTGAGAGTCACAACGCCTGAGAGTCACATTGCCAGAGAGTTACAGTACCAGAGAGTCACAGTGCCTTATGTCACAATGCCTGAGTGTCACAGTGCCTGAGCGTTACAGTGCCTCAGTCACAATGCCTGTGTGTCAGTGGCAGAGGTGCACAGGGCCTGACAGTCACTTCCTGAGTGTCAGAATGCCTTAGTGAGAAAGTGTCACAGTGCCTGAGTGTCATCGTTCCTGAGTGTCACAGTGCCAGAGTCTCATAATGCTTGAGTGTCACAGTGCCTGAGTGTCACAGTGCCAGAGAGTCACAATGCCTAAGTGTCACAGTGCCAGAGTCTCATAATGCTTGAGTGTCAGAGTGCCTGAGTGTCACAGTCCCTGCATGTTACGGTGCCAGACTGTCAGAATGCCTGAGTGTCACAGTGCCTGAGTGTCACAGTGCTTGAGTGTCACAGTACCAGAGAGTCACAGTGCCTGAGCATCACAGTGCCTGATTGTCAAAGTGCCTGAGAGTCACTAGTGCCTGAGTGTCACAGTGCCTGAGTGTCACGGAGCCTGAGTGTCACACTGCCTGAATCTCACAGTGACAGAGTGCTACAGTCCCTGTGTGTCACAGTGCCAGAGTGTCACAATGCCTGAGAGTCACATTGCCTGAGTGTCACAATGCCTGAGTGTCACAGTGTCAGAGTCACAATGCCTGAATGTCGCAATGCCTGAGAGTCACAGTGCATGAGATTCACTGTACCTGAGTGTCACAATGCCTGAGTGTCACAGTGCCTGAGTGTCACAGTGCCTGAGGGTCACACTGCCTGAATGTCACAATGCCTGAGTGTCACAGTGCCTGGGTGTCACAGTAGCAGAGTCACATTGCCTGAGAGTCACATTGCCTGAGTGTCACAGTGATAGAGTCACAATACCTGAATGTCACAATGCCTGAGAGTCACAGTGCATGATATCACTGTCGGAGTGTCACCGTGCCAGAGTGTCACCATGCCAGAATGCCACCGTGACAGAGTGCCACAGTTCCAGAGTGTCACAGTACCTTAGTGTCACAATGCTTGAGTGTCACAGTGCCTGAATCTCACAGTGACTTAGTATCACAGTGCCTGAGTGTCACAGTGCCAGGGAGTCACAGTGCCAGAGAGTCACAGTGCCTGAGCATCACAGTGCCTGAGTGTCACAGTGCCTGAGTGTCACAGTGCCTGAGCGTCACAGTGTCTGTGTGTCAAAGAGCCGAAGAGTCACAGTGCCAGAGTGTCACAGTGCCTGAGAGCTACACTGCCTGTGTCTCACAATGCCTGAGTGTCACAGCACCTGAGAGTCACAGTGCATGAGTGTCACAATGCCTGAGTGTCACAGCACCTGAGAGTCACAGTGCATGAGTGTCACAATGCCTGAGTGTCACAGTGCCAAAGAGTCACAGTGCCTGAGTGTCACATTGCCAGAGAGTCACAGTGCCAGAGTGTCACAATGCTTGAGTGTCACAGTGCCAGAGTGTCACAATGGTTGACTGTCACAGAGCCTGAATCTCACAGTGCCTCAGTGTCACAGTCCCTGCATGTCACAGTGCAGGAATGTCACAAGGCCTTAGTGTAACAGTGCTAGAGAGTCAAAGTGCTTGAGTGTCACAGAGCCTGATTGTCACAATGCCTGAGTGTCACAGTGCCTGAGTGTCACAGTGCCTGAGAGTCACAGTGCCAGAGAGTCACAGTGCCTTATGTCACAATGCCTGAGTGTCACAGTGCCTGAGCGTTACAGTGCCTCAGTCACAATGCCTGTGTGTCAGTGGCAGAGGTGCACAGGGCCTGACAGTCACTTCCTGAGTGTCAGAATGCCTTAGTGAGAAAGTGTCACAGTGCCTGAGTGTCATCGTTCCTGAGTGCCACAGTGCCAGAGTCTCATAATGCTTGAGTGTCACAGTGCCTGAGTGTCACAGTGCCTGAGTGTCACAGTGCCAGAGAGTCACAATGCCTAAGTGTCACAGTGCCAGAGTCTCATAATGCTTGAGTGTCACAGTGCCTGAGTGTCACAGTCCCTGCATGTTACGGTGCCAGACTGTCAGAATGCCTGAGTGTCACAGTGCCTGAGTGTCACAGTGCCAGAGAGTCACAGTGCCAGAGAGTCACAGTACCTGAGTGTCACAATGCCTGAGTGTCACAGTGCCTGAGTGTCACAGTGCTTGAGTGTCACAGTGCCAGAGAGTCACAGTGCCTGAGCATCACAGTGCCTGATTGTCAAAGTGCCTGAGAGTCACAGTGCCTGAATGTCACAATGCCTGAGTGTCACAGTGGCAAAGAGTCACTAGTGCCTGAGTGTCACAGTGCCTGAGTGTCACGGAGCCTGAGTGTCACACTGCCTGAATCTCACAGTGACAGAGTGCTACAGTCCCTGTGTGTCACAGTGCCAGAGTGTCACAATGCCTTAGTGCCACAGTGCCAGACTGTCACAATGACTGAGAGTCACATTGCCTGAGTGTCACAATGCCTGAGTGTCACAGTGTCAGAGTCACAATGCCTGAATGTCACAATGCCTGAGAGTCACAGTGCATGAGATTCACTGTACCTGAGTGTCACAATGCCTGAGTGTCACAATGCCTGAGTGTCACAGTGCCTGAGTGTCACAGTGTCAAAGTGTCACGGTGCCTGAGTGTCATGGTGCCTGAGTGTCACAGTGCCTGAGAGTCACAGAGCCAGAGAGTCACAGTGCCTGAGTGTCACAGTGCCTGAGGGTCACACTGCCTGAATGTCACAATGCCTGAGTGTCACAGTGCCTGGGTGTCACAGTAGCAGAGTCACATTGCCTGAGAGTCACATTGCCTGAGTGTCACAGTGATAGAGTCGCAATACCTGAATGTCACAATGCCTGAGAGTCACAGTGCATGAGAGTCACTGTGTCTGAGTGTCACCGTGCCAGAGTGTCACCATGCCAGAATGCCACCGTGACAGAGTGCCACAGTTCCAGAGTGTCACAGTACCTTAGTGTCACAATGCTTGAGTGTCACAGTGCCTGAATCTCACAGTGACTGAGTATCACAGTGCCTGAGTGTCACAATGCCAGAGTGTCACACAGCCTGAGAGCTACAGTGCCTGTATGTCACAATGCCTGAATGTCACAGCACCTGAGAGTCACAGTGCCTGAGATCTGCAGTGCTGAGCGTCACAGTGCCTGAGTGTCACAGTGCCTGAGTGTCACAGTGCCTGAGACCTACAGTGCCTGAGTGTCGCAGTGCCTGAGTGTCACAGTGCCTGAGTGTCGTAGTGCCTAGAGAGCTACAGTGGCTGAGAGTCACAGTGCCTGGGTGTCACAATGCCTGAGAGCTACAGTGCCTGAGTGTCACAGTGACTGAGTTTCATGGTGCCTGAGAGTCACAATGCCTGAGTGTCGCAGTGCCTGAGAGCTACAGTGCCTGAGTATCACAGTGCCTGAGTGTCACAGTTCCTGAGAGCTACAGTGCCTGAGAGCTACAGTGCCTGAGTGTCACAGTGCAAGAGTGTCACATTGCCAGAGAGTCACAGTGCCTGAGTGTCACAGTGCCAGGGAGTCACAGTGCCTGAGCGTCACAGTGCCTGAGTGTCACAGTGCCTGAGCGTCACAGTGCCTGAGTGTCACATTGCCAGAGAGTCACAGTGCCTGAGTGTCACAGTGCCTGAGTGTCACAGTGCCTGAGTGTCACATTGCCAGAGAGTCACAGTACCTGAGTGTCACAGTGCCTGAGTGTCACATTGCCAGAGAGTCACAGTGCCTGAGTGTCACAGTGCCTGAGTGTCACAGTGCCAGGGAGTCACAGTGCCTGAGTGTCACAGTGCCTGAGTGTCATAGTGCCAAAGAGTCACAGTGCCTGAGTGTCACAGTGCCAGGGAGTCACAGTGCCAGAGAGTCACAGTGCCTGAGCGTCACAGTGCCTGAGTGTCACATTGCCAGAGAGTCACAGTGCCTGAGTGTCACAGTGCCTGAGTGTCACAGTGCCAGGGAGTCACAGTGCCTGAGCGTCACAGTGCCTGAGTGTCACAGTGCCTGAGCGTCACAGTGCCTGAGTGTCACATTGCCAGAGAGTCACAGTGCCTGAGTGTCACAGTGCCTGAGTGTCACAGTGCCTGAGTGTCACATTGCCAGAGAGTCACAGTACCTGAGTGTCACAGTGCCTGAGTGTCACATTGCCAGAGAGTCACAGTGCCTGAGTGTCACAGTGCCAGGGAGTCACAGTGCCAGAGAGTCACAGTACCTGACTGTGACAATGCTTGAGTGTCACAGTGCCTGAGTGTCACAGTGCCTGAGTGTCACAGTGCTTGAGTGTCAGAGTACCAGAGAGTCACAGTGCCTGAGCGTCACAGTGTCTGAGTGTCAAAGAGCCTAAGAGTCACAGTGCCAGAGTGTCACAGTGCCTGAGAGCTACACTGCCTGAGTCTCACAATGCCTGAGTGTCACAGCAACTGAGTCACAGTGCCTGAGTGTCATAGTGCCTGAGTGCTACAGTGCCAGAGAGTCACAGTGTCCTAGTGTCACAATGCCTGAGTGTCACAGTGCCAAAGAGTCACAGTGCCTGAGTGTCACATTGCCAGAGAGTCACAGTGCCAGAGTGTCACAATGCTTTTGTGTCACAGTGCCAGAGTGTCACAATGGTTGACTGTCACAGAGCCTGAATCTCACAGTGCCTCAGTGTCACAGTCCCTGCGTGTCACAGTGCAGGAATGTCACAAGGCCTTAGTGTAACAGTGCCAGAGAGTCAAAGTGCCTGAGTGTCACCGAGCCTGATTGTCCCAATGCCTGAGTGACACAATGCCTGAGAGTCACAGAGCCTGATTGTCACAATGCCTGAGTGTCACAGTGCCTGAGCGTCACAGTGCCTGAGAGTCACAGTGCCAGAGAGTCACAACGCCTGAGAGTCACATTGCCAGAGAGTTACAGTACCAGAGAGTCACAGTGCCTTATGTCACAGTGCCTGAGTGTCACAGTGCCTGAGTGTCACAGTCCCTGCATGTTACGGTGCCAGACTGTCAGAATGCCTGAGTGTCACAGTGCCTGAGTGTCACAATGCCTGAGTGTCACAGTGCCTGAGTGTCACAATGCCAGTGTCACTGTGCCAGAGTGTCATATTCCCTGAGTGTCACAGTGCCTGAGAGTCACAATTCCAGTGTGTCACAGTGCCACAGTGTCACAGGGCATGAGAGTCACAATGCCAGAGTGTCACAAGGCCTGAGAGTCACAGTGCCTGAGAGTCACAGTGCCTGAGTGTCACAGTGCCTGAGTGTCACAGTGCCAGAGAGTCACAATGCCTAAGTGTCACAGTGCCAGAGTCTCATAATGCTTGAGTGTCACAGTGCCTGAATGTCACAGTGCCTGAGTGTCACAATGTCTGAGTGTCACATTGCCTGAGTGTCATATTCCCTGAGTGTCACAGTGCCTGAGTGTCACAGTGCCTGAGTGTCACAATGCCTGAGTGTCACAGTGCCTGAGTGTCACAATGCCAGTGTCACAGTGCCTGAGTGTCATATTCCCTGAGTGTCACAGTGCCTGAGAGTCACAATTCCAGTGTGTCACAGTGCCACAGGGTCACAGGGCATGAGAGTCACAATGCCAGACTGTCACAAGGCCTGAGAGTCACAGTGCCTGAGAGTCACAGTGCCTGAGTGTCACAATGCCTGAGTGTCACAGTGCCTGAGAGTCACAGTGCCTGAATGTCACAATGCCTGAGTGTCACAGTGGCAAAGAGTCACAGTGCCTGAGTGTCATGGTGGCTGAGTGTCACAGTGCCTGAGAGTCACAGTGCCTGAGAGCTACAGTGCCTGAGTGTCACATTGCCAGAGAGTCACAGTGCCTGACCGTCACAGTGCCTGAGTGTCACAGTGCCTGAGTGTCACACTGCCTTTATCTCACAGTGATTGAGTGCTACAGTCCCTGCGTGTCACAGTACCAGATTGTCAAAATGCCTTAGTGCCACAGTGCCAGACTGTCACAATGCCTGAGAGTCACATTGCCTTAGTGTCACATTGCCTGAGTGTCACAGTGTCAGAGTCACAATGCCTGAATGTCACAATGTCTGAGAGTCACAGTGCCTGAGAGTCACAACGCCTGAGAGTCACATTGCCAGAGAGTTACAGTGCCAGAGAGTCACAGTGCCTTATGTCACAATGCCTGAGTGTCACAGTGCCTGAGCGTTACAGTGCCTCAGTCACAATGCCTGTGTGTCAGTGGCAGAGGTGCACAGGGCCTGACAGTCACTTCCTGAGTGTCAGAATGCCTTAGTGAGAAAGTGTCACAGTGCCTGAGTGTCATCGTGCCTGAGTGTCACAGTGCCAGAGTCTCATAATGCTTGAGTGTCACAGTGCCTGAGTGTCACAGTCCCTGCATGTTACGGTGCCAGACTGTCAGAATGCCTGAGTGTCACAGTGCCTGAGTGTCACAGTGCCAGAGAGTCACAATGCCTTAGCATCACAGTGCAAGATTGATACAATGCCTGAGAGTCACAGTGCCTGAGTGTCACAGTGCCTGAGAGTCACAATGCAGAGTGACACTCTGCCAGGGAGTCACAGTGCAAGAGAGGTACAGTGCCTGAGTGTCACAGTGCCTGATAGTCACAGTGCCAGAGAGTCACTTTGCCTGAGTGTCACAGTGTCTGAGTGTCACAAAGCCTTAGTGTCACATTGCCAGAGAGTCACAGTGCCAGAGAGTCACAGTGCCTGAGTTTCACAGTGCCTGTGGGTCATAGTGCCAGAGAGTCAGAGTGCCTGAGTTTAACAAAGCCTGAGTGTCACAGTGTCAGAAATTTACAGTGCCAGAGTGTCACAGTGCTTGAGTGTCACAGTCCCTGAGAGTCACGGTCCCTGACCGTTACAGTGCCTGACCGTCACAGTGCCTGAGTGTCAAAGTGCCTGAGTGTGAAAATGCCTTAGTGTCACATTGCCAGAGAGTCACAGTGCCAGGGAGTCACAATGCCTGAGCGTCACAATGCCTGAGTGTCACAGTGCCTGAGTGTCACAGTGTCAAAGAGTCACAGTGCCTGACTCTCATGGTGCCTGAGTGTCACAGTGCCTGAGCGTCATAGAGCCTTAGTGTCACAGTGCCTGAGTGTCACAGTGTCAGAGAGTCACAGTGCCTGAGTGTCACAATGCCTTAGTGTCACTGTGCCAGACTGGTACAATGCCTGAGAGTCACAAAGCCTGAGTGTCACAGTGCCTGAGTGCCACCGTACCAGAGTGCCACAATGCCTGAGTCTCACTGTGCCAGATAGTCACAGTGCCTTAGTGTCACAGTGCCAGGTTGTCACAATGCCTGAGTGTCACAGTGCCTGAGTGTCACAGTGCCTGAGTGTCACAGTGTCAAAGAGTCAGAGTGCCTGAGTGTCAAGCTGCCTTAATGTCACAGCGCCAGGGAGTCACAGTGCCAGAGAGACTCAGTGCCTGAGTGTCACAATGTCTCTGTGTTACAGTGCCTGAGTGTCACTGCACCTGAGAGTCACAATGCCCGAGTGTCACAATGCCAGGGAGTCTCAGTGTCTGAGTGTCACAGTGCCAGAGAATCACAGTGCCTGAGTGTCACAGTGCGAGACAGTCACAGTGCCAGAGTGTCACATTGCTTGAGTGTCACAGTGCGAGACAGTCACAGTGCCAGAGTGTCACATTGCTTGAGTGTCACAGTACCAGAGAGTCACAGTGCCTGTGTGTCACAGTGCCAGAGAGTCACAGTGCCAGAGAGTCACAATGCCTGAGTGTCACAGTGCCTGAGCGTCACAGTGCCTGAGAATCACCATGCCGAATGTCACAATGCCTGAGTGTCACTGTGCCAGAGAGTCACAGTGTCCGAGTGTCTCAGCGCCTCAGAGTCACAATGCCTGAGAGTCACAGTGCCTCAGCGTCACAGTGCCAGGGAGTAACAGAGACTGACAGTCACAGTTCCAGAGAGTCACAGTGCCTGAGTGTCACAGTGCCTCAGTGTCATAGTGCCAGAGAGTTGCAGTCCTAGAGAGTCACAATGCCTGAGCGTCACAATGCCTGAGTGTCACAGTGCCTGAGAGTCAAAGTGCCTGAGTGTCACAGTGCCTGAGTGTCACAGTGTCAAAGAGTCACAGTGCCTGACTGTCACAATGCCTTAGTGTCACTGTGCCAGACTGGTACAATGCCTGAGAGGCACAAAGCCTGAGTGTCACAGTGCCTGAGTACCACCGTACCAGAGTGCCACAAAGCCTCAGAGTCACAGTGCCTGAGTGTCACAGTGCCAGAGAGTCACAGTGCCTGAGTGTCACCGTGCCTGAGAGTCACAATGCCCGTGTGTCACAGTGCCAGGGAGTCACAGTGCAGGAGAGGTACAGTGCCTGAGTGTAAAAGTGCCTGAGAGTCACAATGCCAGAGAGTCACTTTGCCTGAGTGTCACAGTGTCTGAGTGTCACAATGCCTTAGTGTCACAGTGCCAGAGTGTCACAGTGCCAGGGTGTTAAGGTGCCTGAGTATCACAGTGCCAGAGAGTCACAGTGCCTGAGTATCACAGTGCCTGAGTGTCACAGTGCCAGAGACTCACAGTGCCTGAGTTTCACAATGCCTGAGTGTCACAGTGCCAGAAATTTACAGTGCCAGAGTGTCACAGTGCTTGAGTGTCACAGTTCCAGAGAGTCACAGTGCCTGTGTGTCACAGTGCCTGAGTATCAAAGTGCCTGAGAGTCACAGTGCCTGAGTGTCACAGTGCCAGAGAGTCACAGTGCCAGAGAGTCACAATGCCTGAGTGTCACAATGCCTGAGTGTCACAGTGCCCGAGTGTCACAGTGTCAAAGATTCACAGTGCCTGAGTGTCCCTGTGCCTGAGAGTCACAGTGCCTGAATGTCATAGTGCCTGAGTGTCACAGTGCCAGAGAGTCACAGTGCCAGAGAGTCACAGAGCCTGAGTGTCACAATGCCTGAGTGTCACAGTGCCTGAGTGTAACAGTGCCTGAGTGTCACAGTGCCAGAGAGTCACACTGCCAGAGAGACACAGTGCCTGAGTGTCACAATTCCTGAGTGTCACAGTGCCTGAGTGTCACAGTGCCAGAGAGTCACAGTGCCTGAGTGTCAAAATGCCTGAGTGTCACAGTGCCTGAGTGAGAAAGTGCCTGAGAGTCGCACTGCCAGAGAGTCACAGTGCCTGAGTGTCACAATGATTGAGTGTCACAGTGCCTGAGTGTAGCAGTGCCTGAGTGTCACAGTGCCTGAGTGTCACAATACCTGAGTGTCACCGTGCCTCAGTGTCTAAGTGCCAGAGTCACACTGCCAGAGAGTCACACTGCCTGAATGTCACAATGCCTGAGTTTCACTGTGCCTCAGTGTCAAAGTGCCAGAGAGTCACAATGCCAGAGAGTCACACTGCCTGAGTGTCACAATACCTGAGTGTCACAGTGCCAGAGAGTCACAGTGCCAGAGAGTCACAGAGCCTGAGTGTCACAATGCCTGAGTGTCACAATGCCTCTGTGTTACAGTGCCTGAGTGTCACAGTGCCAGAGAGTCACAGTGCCAGGGAGTCTCAGTGTCTGAGTGTCACAGTGCCAGAGAATCACAGTGCCTCAGTGTCACAGTGCCAGGGAGTCACAGTGCCTGAGAGTCACAGTTCCAGAGAGTCACAGTGCCTGAGTGTCAGAGTGCCTGAGTGTCATAGTGCCAGAGAGTCACAGTGCCAGAGAGTCACAATGCCTGAGCGTCACAATGCCTGAGTGTCACAGTGCCTGAGTGTCACAGTGTCAAATAGTCACAGTGCCTGACTCTCATGGTGCCTGAGTGTCACAGTGCCTGGAAGTCACAGTGCCTGAGTGTCACAGTGCCTGAGTGTCACAGTGCCTGAGAGTCACAGTGCCTGAGTGTCACAGTGCCTGAGTGTCAAAGTGCCTGTGTGTCACAGTGTCTGAGTGTCACAGTGCCAGAGAGTGACAGTGCCTGAGTGTCACATTGCCAGAGAGTCACAGTGCCAGCGAGTCACAATGCCTGAGTGTCACAGTGCCAGAGATTCACAGTGCCTGAGTGTCACAGTGCCAGAGAGTCACAGTGCCAGAGAGTCACAGTTACCGAGTGTCACAGTGCCTGACTGTCACAGTGCCAGAGAGTCACAGTGCCTGAGTGTCACAATGCCAGGGAGTCACAGTGCCAGAGAGGTACAATGCCTCAGTGTCACAGTGCCAGATTGGCACAATGCCTGAGCGTCACAGTGCCTGAGTGTCACAGTGCCTGAGTGTCACAGTGCCTGTGTGTCACAGTGTCAAGGAGTCACAGTGCCTGAGTGTCATGGTGCCTGAATGTCACAGTGCCAGAGAGTCACAGTGCATGAGTGTCACAGTGCCAGAGAGTCACAGTGCCACAGAGTGACAGTGCCTGAGTGTCACAATGCCTGAGTGTCACCGTGCCTGAGTGTCACAGTGTCAAAAAGTCACAGTGCCTGAGTGTCATGGTGCCTGAATGCCACAGTGCCAGAGAGTCACAGAGTCACAGTGCCTGAGTGTCACAATGCCTGAGTGTCACAGTGCCTGACTGTCACAGTGTCAAAGAGTCACAGTGCCTGAGTGTCACAATGCCTTAGTGTCACATTGCCAGAGAGTCACAGTGCCAGAGAGTCAAGGTGCCTGAGTGTAACAGTGCCACAGAGTCACAGTGCCTGAGTGTCACAATGCCTGAGTGTCACAGTGTCAATGAGTCAGACTGCCTGAGTGGCATGGTGCCTGAATGCCACAGTGCCAGAGAGTCACAGTGCCACAGAGTCACAATGCCTCAGTGTCACCTTGCCTGAGTGTCACAGTGTCAAAGAGTCACAGTGCCTGAGTGTCGTGGTGCCTGAATGCCACAGTGCCACAGAGTCACAGTGCCACAGAGTCACAGTGCCTGACTGTCACAGTGCCAGGGAGTCACAGTGCCTGAGTGTCACAGTGCCAGGGAGTCACAGTGCCAGAGAGGTACAGTGCCTGAGTGTCACAGCGCCTGAGAGACACAATACCTTAGTGTCACATTGCCAGAGAGTAACAGTGCCAGCGAGTCACAGTGCCTGAGTGTCACAATGCCTGAGTGTCACAATGTCTTAGAGCCACATTTGCAGAGATTCACTGTGCCTGAAGTGTCACAGTGCCAGAGAGTCACAGTGCCAGAGAGACACAGTGCCTGATTGTCACAGTGCGCGAGTATCACAGTGCCTGTGTGTCACAATGCCTGTGTGTCACAGTGCCTGTGTGTCACAGTGCCTGAGTGTCACAGTGTCAAACATTCACAGTGCCTGAGTGTCACGGTGCCTGAGAGTCACAGTGCCGGAGTGTCAGAGTGCCTGAGTGTCACAGTGTCAAGAGTCACAGTGCCAGAGTTCCACAATGCCTGAGAGTCACAGTGCCTGAGAGTCTCAGCGCCAGGGAGTCACAGTGCCAGAGAGGTGCAGTGCCTGAGTGTCATAGTGCCTGAGTGTCATAGTGCCTGAGAGTCACAGTGCCTGAGTGTCACAGTGCCTGAATGTCATAGTGCCTGAGAGTCACAGTGCCTGAGTGTCACAGTGCCTGAGTGTCACAGTGTCAAAGAGTCACAGTGCCAGAGTACCACAATGCCTGAGAGTCCCAGTGCCTGAGTGCCACAATGCCTGAGAGTCACAGTGCCTGAGTGTATCAGTGCCAGGGAGTCACAGTGCCAGAGAGGTGCAGTGCCTGAGTGTCATAGTGCCTGAGTGTCATAGTGCCTGAGAGTCACAGTGCCTGAGTGTCACAGTGCCTGAATGTCATAGTGCCTGAGAGTCACAGTGCCTGAGAGTCACAATGCCTTACTGTCAAGGTGCCAGATTGGCACAATGCCTGAGACTCACCATGCAAGAGTGTCACAATGCCAGAGAGTCACAGTGCCTGAGCATCACAGTGCCCGAGTGTCACAGTGCCTGAGTGTCACAGTGCCAGAGAGTGAGAGTGCCAGAGAGTCACACAGCCTGAGTGTCGCAATGCCTGAGTGTCACAGTGCCTGAGTGCCGCAGTGTCAGAGTCACAGTGCCTGAGTGTCACAGTACCTGAGAGTCACAGTGCCTGAGTGTCACAGTGCCTGAGTGTCACAGTGTCAAAGAGTCACAGTGCCAGAGTGCCACAATGCCAGGGAGTTACAGTGCCAGAGAGGTGCAGTGCCTGAATGTCACAGTGCCAGAGAGTCGCAGTGCCTGAGTGTCACAGTGCCTGAGTGTCACAGTGCCTGAGTGTCACAGTGCCAGGGAGTCACAGTGCCAGAGAGGTACAGTGCCTGAGTGTCACAGTGCCTGAGAGACAGAATGCCTTAGTGTCACATTGCCAGAGAGTCACAGTGCCAGGGAGTCACAGTGCCTGAGTGTCACAATGCCTGAGTGTCACAATGCCCGAGTGTGAGAGTGCCAGAGTGCCACAATGCCTGAGAGTCACAGTGCCTGAGTGTCACAGTGCCAGGGAGTCACAGTGCCAGAGAGGTGCAGTGCCTGAGTGTCACAGTGCCAGAGAGTCACAGTGCCTGAGTGTCACAGTGCCTGAGTGTCATAATGCCTTAATATCACATTGCCAGAGAGTCACAGTGCCAGGGAGTAACAGTGCCTGAGTGTCACATTGCCAGGTAGTCACAGTGCCTGAGTGTCACAGTGCCTGAGTGTCGCAATGCCTTAGTGTCACAGTGCCTGAGTGTCACTGTGCCTGAGAGTCACAGTGCCTGAATGTCACAGTGCCTGAGTGTCACAGTGTCAAAGAGTCACAGTGCCAGAGTACCACAATGCCTGAGAGTCCCAGTGCCTGAGTGCCACAATGCCTGAGAGTCACAGTGCCTGAGTGTCTCAGTGCCAGGGAGTCACAGTGCCAGAGAGGTGCAGTGCCTGAGTGTCATAGTGCCTGAGTGTCATAGTGCCTGAGAGTCACAGTGCCTGAGTGTCACAGTGCCTGAATGTCATAGTGCCTGAGTGTCACAGTGCCTGAGTGTCACAGTGCCAGGTAGTCACAGTGCCTGAGTGTCACAGTGCCAGAGAGTCACAGTGCCAGAGAGTCACAGTGCCTGAGTGTCACAGTGCCAGAGAGTGACAGTGCCAGAGAGTCAGAGTGCCTGAGTGTCACAGTGTCTGTGTGTAACAGTGCCTGAGTGTCACAGTGCCTGAGTGTCACAGTGCCAGGGAGTCCCAGTGCCTGAGTGTCACAGTTCCTGAGTGTCACTGTGCCTGAGAGTCACAGTGCATGAGTGTCACAATGCCTTAGTGTCTCAGTGCCAGATTGGCACAATGCCTGAGAGTCACAGTGCCTGCGTGTCACAGTGCCAGAGTGCCACAGTGCCTTATGTCACAATGCCTGAGTGTCACAGTGCCTGAGCGTTACAGTGCCTCAGTCACAATGCCTGTGTGTCAGTGGCAGACGTGCACAGGGCCTGACGGTCACTTCCTGAGTGTCAGAATGCCTTAGTGAGAAAGTGTCACAGTGCCTGAGTGTCATCGTGCCTGAGTGTCACCGTGCCAGAGTCTCATAATGCTTGAGTGTCACAGTGCCTGAGTGTCACAGTGCCAGAGAGTCACAATGCCTAAGTGTCACAGTGCCAGAGTCTCATAATGCTTGAGTGTCACAGTGCCTGAGTGTCACAGTCCCTGCATGTTACGGTGCCAGACTGTCAGAATGCCTGAGTGTCACAGTGCCTGAGTGTCACAGTGCCAGAGAGTCACAGTGCCAGAGAGTCACAGTACCTGAGTGTCACAATGCCTGAGTGTCACAGTGCCTGAGTGTCACAGTGCTTGAGTGTCACAGTGCCAGAGAGTCACAGTGCCTGAGCATCACAGTGCCTGATTGTCAAAGTGCCTGAGAGTCACAGTGCCTGAATGTCACAATGCCTGAGTGTCACAGTGGCAAAGAGTCACTAGTGCCTGAGTGTCACAGTGCCTGAGTGTCACGGAGCCTGAGTGTCACACTGCCTGAATCTCACAGTGACAGAGTGCTACAGTCCCTGTGTGTCACAGTGCCAGAGTGTCACAATGCCTTAGTGCCACAGTGCCAGACTGTCACAATGACTGAGAGTCACATTGCCTGAGTGTCACAATGCCTGAGTGTCACAGTGTCAGAGTCACAATGCCTGAATGTCACAATGCCTGAGAGTCACAGTGCATGAGATTCACTGTACCTGAGTGTCACAATGCCTGAGTGTCACAATGCCTGAGTGTCACAGTGCCTGAGTGTCACAGTGTCAAAGTGTCACGGTGCCTGAGTGTCATGGTGCCTGAGTGTCACAGTGCATGAGAGTCACAGTGCCTGAGTGTCACAGTGCCTGAGAGTCACAGAGCCAGAGAGTCACAGTGCCTGAGTGTCACAGTGCCTGAGGGTCACACTGCCTGAATGTCACAATGCCTGAGTGTCACAGTGCCTGGGTGTCACAGTAGCAGAGTCACATTGCCTGAGAGTCACATTGCCTGAGTGTCACAGTGATAGAGTCGCAATACCTGAATGTCACAATGCCTGAGAGTCACAGTGCATGAGAGTCACTGTGTCTGAGTGTCACCGTGCCAGAGTGTCACCATGCCAGAATGCCACCGTGACAGAGTGCCACAGTTCCAGAGTGTCACAGTACCTTAGTGTCACAATGCTTGAGTGTCACAGTGCCTGAATCTCACAGTGACTGAGTATCACAGTGCCTGAGTGTCACAATGCCAGAGTGTCACACAGCCTGAGAGCTACAGTGCCTGTATGTCACAATGCCTGAATGTCACAGCACCTGAGAGTCACAGTGCCTGAGATCTGCAGTGCTGAGCGTCACAGTGCCTGAGTGTCACAGTGCCTGAGACCTACAGTGCCTGAGTGTCACAGTGCCTGAGTGTCGTAGTGCCTAGAGAGCTACAGTGGCTGAGAGTCACAGTGCCTGGGTGTCACAATGCCTGAGAGCTACAGTGCCTGAGTGTCACAGTGACTGAGTTTCATGGTGCCTGAGAGTCACAATGCCTGAGTGTCGCAGTGCCTGAGAGCTACAGTGCCTGAGTATCACAGTGCCTGAGTGTCACAGTTCCTGAGAGCTACAGTGCCTGAGAGCTACAGTGCCTGAGTGTCACAGTGCAAGAGTGTCATAGTGCCAAAGAGTCACAGTGCCTGAGTGTCACAGTGCCTGAGACCTACAGTGCCTGAGTGTCACAGTGCCTGAGTGTCGTAGTGCCTAGAGAGCTACAGTGGCTGAGAGTCACAGTGCCTGGGTGTCACAATGCCTGAGAGCTACAGTGCCTGAGTGTCACAGTGACTGAGTTTCATGGTGCCTGAGAGTCACAATGCCTGAGTGTCGCAGTGCCTGAGAGCTACAGTGCCTGAGAGCTACAGTGCCTGAGTGTCACAGTGCAAGAGTGTCATAGTGCCAAAGAGTCACAGTGCCTGAGTGTCACAGTGCCAGGGAGTCACAGTGCCAGAGAGTCACAGTGCCTGAGCGTCACAGTGCCTGAGTGTCACATTGCCAGAGAGTCACAGTGCCTGAGTGTCACAGTGCCTGAGTGTCACATTGCCAGAGAGTCACAGTGCCTGAGTGTCACAGTGCCAGGGAGTCACAGTGCCTGAGCGTCACAGTGCCTGAGTGTCACAGTGCCTGAGCGTCACAGTGCCTGAGTGTCACATTGCCAGAGAGTCACAGTGCCTGAGTGTCACAGTGCCTGAGTGTCACAGTGCCTGAGTGTCACATTGCCAGAGAGTCACAGTACCTGAGTGTCACAGTGCCTGAGTGTCACATTGCCAGAGAGTCACAGTGCCTGAGTGTCACAGTGCCAGGGAGTCACAGTGCCAGAGAATCACAGTACCTGACTGTGACAATGCTTGAGTGTCACAGTGCCTGAGTGTCACAGTGCCTGAGTGTCACAGTGCTTGAGTGTCAGAGTACCAGAGAGTCACAGTGCCTGAGCGTCACAGTGTCTGAGTGTCAAAGAGCCTAAGAGTCACAGTGCCAGAGTGTCACAGTGCCTGAGAGCTACACTGCCTGAGTCTCACAATGCCTGAGTGTCACAGCAACTGAGTCACAGTGCCTGAGTGTCATAGTGCCTGAGTGCTACAGTGCCAGAGAGTCACAGTGTCCTAGTGTCACAATGCCTGAGTGTCACAGTGCCAAAGAGTCACAGTGCCTGAGTGTCACATTGCCAGAGAGTCACAGTGCCAGAGTGTCACAATGCTTTTGTGTCACAGTGCCAGAGTGTCACAATGGTTGACTGTCACAGAGCCTGAATCTCACAGTGCCTCAGTGTCACAGTCCCTGCGTGTCACAGTGCAGGAATGTCACAAGGCCTTAGTGTAACAGTGCCAGAGAGTCAAAGTGCCTGAGTGTCACCGAGCCTGATTGTCCCAATGCCTGAGTGACACAATGCCTGAGAGTCACAGAGCCTGATTGTCACAATGCCTGAGTGTCACAGTGCCTGAGCGTCACAGTGCCTGAGAGTCACAGTGCCAGAGAGTCACAACGCCTGAGAGTCACATTGCCAGAGAGTTACAGTACCAGAGAGTCACAGTGCCTTATGTCACAGTGCCTGAGTGTCACAGTGCCTGAGTGTCACAGTCCCTGCATGTTACGGTGCCAGACTGTCAGAATGCCTGAGTGTCACAGTGCCTGAGTGTCACAATGCCAGTGTCACTGTGCCAGAGTGTCATATTCCCTGAGTGTCACAGTGCCTGAGAGTCACAATTCCAGTGTGTCACAGTGCCACAGTGTCACAGGGCATGAGAGTCACAATGCCAGAGTGTCACAAGGCCTGAGAGTCACAGTGCCTGAGAGTCACAGTGCCTGAGTGTCACAGTGCCTGAGTGTCACAGTGCCAGAGAGTCACAATGCCTAAGTGTCACAGTGCCAGAGTCTCATAATGCTTGAGTGTCACAGTGCCTGAATGTCACAGTGCCTGAGTGTCACAATGTCTGAGTGTCACATTGCCTGAGTGTCATATTCCCTGAGTGTCACAGTGCCTGAGTGTCACAGTGCCTGAGTGTCACAATGCCTGAGTGTCACAGTGCCTGAGTGTCACAATGCCTGAGTGTCACAGTGCCTGAGTGTCACAATGCCAGTGTCACAGTGCCTGAGTGTCATATTCCCTGAGTGTCACAGTGCCTGAGAGTCACAATTCCAGTGTGTCACAGTGCCACAGGGTCACAGGGCATGAGAGTCACAATGCCAGACTGTCACAAGGCCTGAGAGTCACAGTGCCTGAGAGTCACAGTGCCTGAGAGTCACAGTGCCTGAGTGTCACAATGCCTGAGTGTCACAGTGCCTGAGAGTCACAGTGCCTGAATGTCACAATGCCTGAGTGTCACAGTGGCAAAGAGTCACAGTGCCTGAGTGTCATGATGGCTGAGTGTCACAGTGCCTGAGAGTCACAGTGCCTGAGAGCTACAGTGCCTGAGTGTCACATTGCCAGAGAGTCACAGTGTCTGAGTGTCACAGTGCCTGAGTGTCACAATGTCTGAGTGTCACATTGCCTGAGTGTCATATTCCCTGAGTGTCACAATGCCTGAGTGTCACAGTGCCTGAGTGTCACAATGCCAGTGTCACAGTGCCTGAGTGTCATATTCCCTGAGTGTCACAGTGCCTGAGAGTCACAATTCCAGTGTGTCACAGTG
Source organism: Dryobates pubescens (assembly GCF_014839835.1). Classification (NCBI taxonomy): domain Eukaryota; kingdom Metazoa; phylum Chordata; class Aves; order Piciformes; family Picidae; genus Dryobates; species Dryobates pubescens. Next base: position 188,612 of record NW_026530776.1, read on the forward strand.
CCACAGGGTCACAGGGCATGAGAGTCACAATGCCAGACTGTCACAAGGCCTGAGAGTCACAGTGCCTGAGAGTCACAGTGCCTGAGTGTCACAATGCCTGAGTGTCACAGTGCCTGAGAGTCACAGTGCCTGAATGTCACAATGCCTGAGTGTCACAGTGGCAAAGAGTCACAGTGCCTGAGTGTCATGGTGGCTGAGTGTCACAGTGCCTGAGAGTCACAGTGCCTGAGAGCTACAGTGCCTGAGTGTCACATTGCCAGAGAGTCACAGTGCCTGAGTGTCACAGTACCAGATTGTCAAAATGCCTTAGTGCCACAGTGCCAGACTGTCACAATGCCTGAGAGTCACATTGCCTTAGTGTCACATTGCCTGAGTGTCACAGTGTCAGAGTCACAATGCCTGAATGTCACAATGTCTGAGAGTCACAGTGCCTGAGAGTCACAACGCCTGAGAGTCACATTGCCAGAGAGTTACAGTGCCAGAGAGTCACAGTGCCTTATGTCACAATGCCTGAGTGTCACAGTGCCTGAGCGTTACAGTGCCTCAGTCACAATGCCTGTGTGTCAGTGGCAGAGGTGCACAGGGCCTGACAGTCACTTCCTGAGTGTCAGAATGCCTTAGTGAGAAAGTGTCACAGTGCCTGAGTGTCATCGTGCCTGAGTGTCACAGTGCCAGAGTCTCATAATGCTTGAGTGTCACAGTGCCTGAGTGTCACAGTCCCTGCATGTTACGGTGCCAGACTGTCAGAATGCCTGAGTGTCACAGTGCCTGAGTGTCACAGTGCCAGAGAGTCACAATGCCTTAGCATCACAGTGCAAGATTGATACAATGCCTGAGAGTCACAGTGCCTGAGTGTCACAGTGCCTGAGAGTCACAATGCAGAGTGACACTCTGCCAGGGAGTCACAGTGCAAGAGAGGTACAGTGCCTGAGTGTCACAGTGCCTGATAGTCACAGTGCCAGAGAGTCACTTTGCCTGAGTGTCACAGTGTCTGAGTGTCACAAAGCCTTAGTGTCACATTGCCAGAGAGTCACAGTGCCAGAGAGTCACAGTGCCTGAGTTTCACAGTGCCTGTGGGTCATAGTGCCAGAGAGTCAGAGTGCCTGAGTTTAACAAAGCCTGAGTGTCACAGTGTCAGAAATTTACAGTGCCAGAGTGTCACAGTGCTTGAGTGTCACAGTCCCTGAGAGTCACGGTCCCTGACCGTTACAGTGCCTGACCGTCACAGTGCCTGAGTGTCAAAGTGCCTGAGTGTGAAAATGCCTTAGTGTCACATTGCCAGAGAGTCACAGTGCCAGGGAGTCACAATGCCTGAGCGTCACAATGCCTGAGTGTCACAGTGCCTGAGTGTCACAGTGTCAAAGAGTCAGAGTGCCTGAGTGTCAAGCTGCCTTAATGTCACAGCGCCAGGGAGTCACAGTGCCAGAGAGACTCAGTGCCTGAGTGTCACAATGTCTCTGTGTTACAGTGCCTGAGTGTCACTGCACCTGAGAGTCACAATGCCCGAGTGTCACAATGCCAGGGAGTCTCAGTGTCTGAGTGTCACAGTGCCAGAGAATCACAGTGCCTGAGTGTCACAGTGCGAGACAGTCACAGTGCCAGAGTGTCACATTGCTTGAGTGTCACAGTGCGAGACAGTCACAGTGCCAGAGTGTCACATTGCTTGAGTGTCACAGTACCAGAGAGTCACAGTGCCTGTGTGTCACAGTGCCAGAGAGTCACAGTGCCAGAGAGTCACAATGCCTGAGTGTCACAGTGCCTGAGCGTCACAGTGCCTGAGAATCACCATGCCGAATGTCACAATGCCTGAGTGTCACTGTGCCAGAGAGTCACAGTGTCCGAGTGTCTCAGCGCCTCAGAGTCACAATGCCTGAGAGTCACAGTGCCTCAGCGTCACAGTGCCAGGGAGTAACAGAGACTGACAGTCACAGTTCCAGAGAGTCACAGTGCCTGAGTGTCACAGTGCCTCAGTGTCATAGTGCCAGAGAGTTGCAGTCCTAGAGAGTCACAATGCCTGAGCGTCACAATGCCTGAGTGTCACAGTGCCTGAGACTCAAAGTGCCTGAGTGTCACAGTGCCTGAGTGTCACAGTGTCAAAGAGTCACAGTGCCTGACTGTCACAATGCCTTAGTGTCACTGTGCCAGACTGGTACAATGCCTGAGAGGCACAAAGCCTGAGTGTCACAGTGCCTGAGTACCACCGTACCAGAGTGCCACAAAGCCTCAGAGTCACAGTGCCTGAGTGTCACAGTGCCAGAGAGTCACAGTGCCTGAGTGTCACCGTGCCTGAGAGTCACAATGCCCGTGTGTCACAGTGCCAGGGAGTCACAGTGCAGGAGAGGTACAGTGCCTGAGTGTAAAAGTGCCTGAGAGTCACAATGCCAGAGAGTCACTTTGCCTGAGTGTCACAGTGTCTGAGTGTCACAATGCCTTAGTGTCACAGTGCCAGAGTGTCACAGTGCCAGGGTGTTAAGGTGCCTGAGTATCACAGTGCCAGAGAGTCACAGTGCCTGAGTATCACAGTGCCTGAGTGTCACAGTGCCAGAGACTCACAGTGCCTGAGTTTCACAATGCCTGAGTGTCACAGTGCCAGAAATTTACAGTGCCATAGTGTCACAGTGCTTGAGTGTCACAGTTCCAGAGAGTCACAGTGCCTGTGTGTCACAGTGCCTGAGTATCAAAGTGCCTGAGAGTCACAGTGCCTGAGTGTCACAGTGCCAGAGAGTCACAGTGCCAGAGAGTCACAATGCCTGAGTGTCACAATGCCTGAGTGTCACAGTGCCCGAGTGTCACAGTGTCAAAGATTCACAGTGCCTGAGTGTCCCTGTGCCTGAGAGTCACAGTGCCTGAATGTCATAGTGCCTGAGTGTCACAGTGCCAGAGAGTCACAGTGCCAGAGAGTCACAGAGCCTGAGTGTCACAATGCCTGAGTGTCACAGTGCCTGAGTGTAACAGTGCCTGAGTGTAAAAGTGCCAGAGAGTCACACTGCCAGAGAGACACAGTGCCTGAGTGACACAAGGCCTGAGTGTCACAGTGCCTGAGTGTCACAGTGCCAGAGAGTCACAGTGCCTGAGTGTCAAAATGCCTGAGTGTCACAGTGCCTGAGTGAGAAAGTGCCTGAGAGTCGCACTGCCAGAGAGTCACAGTGCCTGAGTGTCACAATGATTGAGTGTCACAGTGCCTGAGTGTAGCAGTGCCTGAGTGTCACAGTGCCTGAGTGTCACAATACCTGAGTGTCACCGTGCCTCAGTGTCTAAGTGCCAGAGTCACACTGCCAGAGAGTCACACTGCCTGAATGTCACAATGCCTGAGTTTCACTGTGCCTCAGTGTCAAAGTGCCAGAGAGTCACAATGCCAGAGAGTCACACTGCCTGAGTGTCACAATACCTGAGTGTCACAGTGCCAGAGAGTCACAGTGCCAGAGAGTCACAGAGCCTGAGTGTCACAATGCCTGAGTGTCACAATGCCTCTGTGTTACAGTGCCTGAGTGTCACAGTGCCAGAGAGTCACAGTGCCAGGGAGTCTCAGTGTCTGAGTGTCACAGTGCCAGAGAATCACAGTGCCTCAGTGTCACAGTGCCAGGGAGTCACAGTGCCTGAGAGTCACAGTTCCAGAGAGTCACAGTGCCTGAGTGTCAGAGTGCCTGAGTGTCATAGTGCCAGAGAGTCACAGTGCCAGAGAGTCACAATGCCTGAGCGTCACAATGCCTGAGTGTCACAGTGCCTGAGTGTCACAGTGTCAAATAGTCACAGTGCCTGACTCTCATGGTGCCTGAGTGTCACAGTGCCTGGAAGTCACAGTGCCTGAGTGTCACAGTGCTTGAGTGTCACAGTGCCTGAGAGTCACAGTGCCTGAGTGTCACAGTGCCTGAGTGTCAAAGTGCCTGTGTGTCACAGTGTCTGAGTGTCACAGTGCCAGAGAGTGACAGTGCCTGAGTGTCACAGTGCCAGAGAGTCACAGTGCCTGCGTGTCACAATGCCTGAGTGTCACAGTGCCAGAGATTCACAGTGCCTGAGTGTCACAGTGCCAGAGAGTCACAGTGCCAGAGAGTCACAGTTACCGAGTGTCACAGTGCCTGACTGTCACAGTGCCAGAGAGTCACAGTGCCTGAGTGTCACAATGCCAGGGAGTCACAGTGCCAGAGAGGTACAATGCCTCAGTGTCACAGTGCCAGATTGGCACAATGCCTGAGCGTCACAGTGCCTGAGTGTCACAGTGCCTGAGTGTCACAGTGCCTGTGTGTCACAGTGTCAAGGAGTCACAGTGCCTGAGTGTCATGGTGCCTGAATGTCACAGTGCCAGAGAGTCACAGTGCATGAGTGTCACAGTGCCAGAGAGTCTCAGTGCCACAGAGTGACAGTGCCTGAGTGTCACAATGCCTGAGTGTCACCGTGCCTGAGTGTCACAGTGTCAAAAAGTCACAGTGCCTGAGTGTCATGGTGCCTGAATGCCACAGTGCCAGAGAGTCACAGAGTCACAGTGCCTGAGTGTCACAATGCCTGAGTGTCACAGTGCCTGACTGTCACAGTGTCAAAGAGTCACAGTGCCTGAGTGTCACAATGCCTTAGTGTCACATTGCCAGAGAGTCACAGTGCCAGAGAGTCAAGGTGCCTGAGTGTAACAGTGCCACAGAGTCACAGTGCCTGAGTGTCACAATGCCTGAGTGTCACAGTGTCAATGAGTCAGACTGCCTGAGTGGCATGGTGCCTGAATGCCACAGTGCCAGAGAGTCACAGTGCCACAGAGTCACAATGCCTCAGTGTCACCTTGCCTGAGTGTCACAGTGTCAAAGAGTCACAGTGCCTGAGTGTCGTGGTGCCTGAATGCCACAGTGCCACAGAGTCACAGTGCCACAGAGTCACAGTGCCTGACTGTCACAGTGCCAGGGAGTCACAGTGCCTGAGTGTCACAGTGCCAGGGAGTCAGAGTGCCAGAGAGGTACAGTGCCTGAGTGTCACAGCGCCTGAGAGACACAATACCTTAGTGTCACATTGCCAGAGAGTAACAGTGCCAGCGAGTCACAGTGCCTGAGTGTCACAATGTCTTAGTGCCACATTGCCAGAGATTCACAGTGCCAGAGAGTCACAGTGCCAGAGAGTCACAGTTACTGAGTGTCACAGTGCCTGAGTGTCACAGTGCCAGAGAGTCACAGTGCCTGAGTGTCACCGTGCCTGAGTGTCACAGTGTCAAAGAGTCACAGTACCATAGAGTCACTGAGCCTGAGTGTCACAGTTACTGAGAGTTACAGTGCCTGATTGTCACAGTGCCAGAGAGTGACAGTGCCAGAGAGTCACAGTGCCTGATTGTCGCAATGCCTGAGTGTCACAATGCCTGAGTGTCACAGTGCCTGAGTGTAACAGTGCCTGAGTGTAAAAGTGCCAGAGAGTCACACTGCCAGAGAGACACAGTGCCTGAGTGACACAAGGCCTGAGTGTCACAGTGCCTGAGTGTCACAGTGCCAGAGAGTCACAGTGCCTGAGTGTCAAAATGCCTGAGTGTCACAGTGCCTGAGTGAGAAAGTGCCTGAGAGTCGCACTGCCAGAGAGTCACAGTGCCTGAGTGTCACAATGATTGAGTGTCACAGTGCCTGAGTGTAGCAGTGCCTGAGTGTCACAGTGCCTGAGTGTCACAATACCTGAGTGTCACCGTGCCTCAGTGTCTAAGTGCCAGAGTCACACTGCCAGAGAGTCACACTGCCTGAATGTCACAATGCCTGAGTTTCACTGTGCCTCAGTGTCAAAGTGCCAGAGAGTCACAATGCCAGAGAGTCACACTGCCTGAGTGTCACAATACCTGAGTGTCACAGTGCCAGAGAGTCACAGTGCCAGAGAGTCACAGAGCCTGAGTGTCACAATGCCTGAGTGTCACAATGCCTCTGTGTTACAGTGCCTGAGTGTCACAGTGCCAGAGAGTCACAGTGCCAGGGAGTCTCAGTGTCTGAGTGTCACAGTGCCAGAGAATCACAGTGCCTCAGTGTCACAGTGCCAGGGAGTCACAGTGCCTGAGAGTCACAGTTCCAGAGAGTCACAGTGCCTGAGTGTCAGAGTGCCTGAGTGTCATAGTGCCAGAGAGTCACAGTGCCAGAGAGTCACAATGCCTGAGCGTCACAATGCCTGAGTGTCACAGTGCCTGAGTGTCACAGTGTCAAATAGTCACAGTGCCTGACTCTCATGGTGCCTGAGTGTCACAGTGCCTGGAAGTCACAGTGCCTGAGTGTCACAGTGCTTGAGTGTCACAGTGCCTGAGAGTCACAGTGCCTGAGTGTCACAGTGCCTGAGTGTCAAAGTGCCTGTGTGTCACAGTGTCTGAGTGTCACAGTGCCAGAGAGTGACAGTGCCAGCGAGTCACAATGCCTGAGTGTCACAGTGCCAGAGATTCACAGTGCCTGAGTGTCACAGTGCCAGAGAGTCACAGTGCCAGAGAGTCACAGTTACCGAGTGTCACAGTGCCTGACTGTCACAGTGCCAGAGAGTCACAGTGCCTGAGTGTCACAATGCCAGGGAGTCACAGTGCCAGAGAGGTACAATGCCTCAGTGTCACAGTGCCAGATTGGCACAATGCCTGAGCGTCACAGTGCCTGAGTGTCACAGTGCCTGTGTGTCACAGTGTCAAGGAGTCACAGTGCCTGAGTGTCATGGTGCCTGAATGTCACAGTGCCAGAGAGTCACAGTACATGAGTGTCACAGTGCCAGAGAGTCTCAGTGCCACAGAGTGACAGTGCCTGAGTGTCACAATGCCTGAGTGTCACCGTGCCTGAGTGTCACAGTGTCAAAAAGTCACAGTGCCTGAGTGTCATGGTGCCTGAATGCCACAGTGCCAGAGAGTCACAGAGTCACAGTGCCTGAGTGTCACAATGCCTGAGTGTCACAGTGCCTGACTGTCACAGTGTCAAAGAGTCACAGTGCCTGAGTGTCACAATGCCTTAGTGTCACATTGCCAGAGAGTCACAGTGCCAGAGAGTCAAGGTGCCTGAGTGTAACAGTGCCACAGAGTCACAGTGCCTGAGTGTCACAATGCCTGAGTGTCACAGTGTCAATGAGTCAGACTGCCTGAGTGGCATGGTGCCTGAATGCCACAGTGCCAGAGAGTCACAGTGCCACAGAGTCACAATGCCTCAGTGTCACCTTGCCTGAGTGTCACAGTGTCAAAGAGTCACAGTGCCTGAGTGTCGTGGTGCCTGAATGCCACAGTGCCACAGAGTCACAGTGCCACAGAGTCACAGTGCCTGACTGTCACAGTGCCAGGGAGTCACAGTGCCTGAGTGTCACAGTGCCAGGGAGTCACAGTGCCAGAGAGGTACAGTGCCTGAGTGTCACAGCGCCTGAGAGACACAATACCTTAGTGTCACATTGCCAGAGAGTAACAGTGCCAGCGAGTCACAGTGCCTGAGTGTCACAATGCCTGAGTGTCACAATGTCTTAGAGCCACATTTGCAGAGATTCACTGTGCCTGAAGTGTCACAGTGCCAGAGAGTCACAGTGCCAGAGAGACACAGTGCCTGATTGTCACAGTGCGCGAGTATCACAGTGCCTGTGTGTCACAATGCCTGTGTGTCACAGTGCCTGTGTGTCACAGTGCCTGTGTGTCACAGTGCCTGAGTGTCACAGTGTCAAACATTCACAGTGCCTGAGTGTCACGGTGCCTGAGAGTCACAGTGCCGGAGTGTCAGAGTGCCTGAGTGTCACAGTGTCAAGAGTCACAGTGCCAGAGTTCCACAATGCCTGAGAGTCACAGTGCCTGAGTTCCACAATGCCTGAGAGTCACAGTGCCTGAGTGTCTCAGTGCCAGGGAGTCACAGTGCCAGAGAGGTGCAGTGCCTGAGTGTCATAGTGCCTGAGTGTCATAGTGCCTGAGAGTCACAGTGCCTGAGTGTCACAGTGCCTGAATGTCATAGTGCCTGAGAGTCACAGTGCCTGAGTGTCACAATGCCTGAGTGTCACAGTGTCAAACATTCACAGTGCCTGAGTGTCACGGTGCCTGAGAGTCACACTGCCGGTGTGTCACAGTGCCTGAGTGTCACAGTGTCAAAGAGTCACAGTGCCAGAGTACCACAATGCCTGAGAGTCCCAGTGCCTGAGTGCCACAATGCCTGAGAGTCACAGTGCCTGAGTGTATCAGTGCCAGGGAGTCACAGTGCCAGAGAGGTGCAGTGCCTGAGTGTCATAGTGCCTGAGTGTCATAGTGCCTGAGAGTCACAGTGCCTGAGTGTCACAGTGCCTGAATGTCAGAGTGCCTGAGAGTCACAGTGCCTGAGAGTCACAATGCCTTACTGTCAAGGTGCCAGATTGGCACAATGCCTGAGACTCACCATGCAAGAGTGTCACAATGCCAGAGAGTCACAGTGCCTGAGCATCACAGTGCCTGAGTGTCACAGTGCCTGAGTGTCACAGTGCCAGAGAGTGAGAGTGCCAGAGAGTCACACAGCCTGAGTGTCGCAATGCCTGAGTGTCACAGTGCCTGAGTGCCGCAGTGTCAGAGTCACAGTGCCTGAGTGTCACAGTACCTGAGAGTCACAGTGCCTGAGTGTCACAGTGCCTGAGTGTCACAGTGTCAAAGAGTCACAGTGCCAGAGTGCCACAATGCCAGGGAGTTACAGTGCCAGAGAGGTGCAGTGCCTGAATGTCACAGTGCCAGAGAGTCGCAGTGCCTGAGTGTCACAGTGCCTGAGTGTCACAGTGCCTGAGTGTCACAGTGCCAGGGAGTCACAGTGCCAGAGAGGTACAGTGCCTGAGTGTCACAGTGCCTGAGAGACAGAATGCCTTAGTGTCACATTGCCAGAGAGTCACAGTGCCAGGGAGTCACAGTGCCTGAGTGTCACAATGCCTGAGTGTCACAATGCCCGAGTGTCAGAGTGCCAGAGTGCCACAATGCCTGAGAGTCACAGTGCCTGAGTGTCACAGTGCCAGGGAGTCACAGTGCCAGAGAGGTGCAGTGCCTGAGTGTCACAGTGCCAGAGAGTCACAGTGCCTGAGTGTCACAGTGCCTGAGTGTCATAATGCCTTAATATCACATTGCCAGAGAGTCACAGTGCCAGGGAGTAACAGTGCCTGAGTGTCACATTGCCAGGTAGTCACAGTGCCTGAGTGTCACAGTGCCTGAGTGTCGCAATGCCTTAGTGTCACAGTGCCTGAGTGTCACTGTGCCTGAGAGTCACAGTGCCTGAATGTCACAGTGCCTGAGTGTCACAGTGTCAAAGAGTCACAGTGCCAGAGTACCACAATGCCTGAGAGTCCCAGTGCCTGAGTGCCACAATGCCTGAGAGTCACAGTGCCGGAGTGTCACAGTGCCTGTGTGTCACAGTGCCAGAGAGTCACAGTGCCCGAGTGTCACAGTGCCTGAGTGTCACAGTGCCAGAGAGTGAGAGTGCCAGAGAGTCACAGTGCCTTAGTGTCGCAATGCCTGAGTGTCAGAGTGCCTGAGTGTCACAGTGCCTGAGTGTCACAGTGTCAAAGAGTCACAGTGCCAGAGTGCCACAATGCCAGGGAGTCACAGTGCCAGAGAGGTGCAGTGCCTGAGTGTCACAGTGCCAGAGAGTCACAGTGCCTGTGTGTCACAGTGCCAGGGAGTCACAGTGCCTGAGTGTCACAGTTCCAGGGAGTCACAGTGCCAGAGATGTACAGTGCCTGAGTGTCACAGTGCCTGAGTGTCACAGTTCCAGGGAGTCACAGTGCCAGAGATGTACAGTGCCTGAGTGTCACAGTGCCTGCGAGACACAATACCTTAGTGTCACATTGCCAGAGAGTAACAGTGCCAGCGAGTCACAGTGCCTGAGTGTCACAATGCCTGAGTGTCACAATGTCTTACTGCCACATTTGCAGAGATTCACAGTGCCTGAAGTGTCACAGTGCCAGAGAGTCACAGTGCCAGAGAGACACAGTGCCTGAATGTCACAGTGCGCGAGTGTCACAGTGCCTGTGTGTCACAATGCCTGTGTGTCACAGTGCCTGTGTGTCACAGTGCCTGAGTGTCACAGTGCCTGTGTGTCACAGTGCCTGTTTGTCACAGTGCCTGAGTGTCACAGTGCCTGAGTGTCACAGTGTCAAACATTCACAGTGCCTGAGTGTCACGGTGCCTGAGAGTCACAGTGCCGGAGTGTCAGAGTGCCTGAGTGTCACAGTGTCAAGAGTCACAGTGCCTGAGTTCCACAATGCCTGAGAGTCACAGTGCCTGAGTGCCACAATGCCTGAGAGTCACAGTGCCTGAGTGTCTCAGTGCCAGGGAGTCACAGTGCCAGAGAGGTGCAGTGCCTGAGTGTCATAGGGCCTGAGTGTCATAGTGCCTGAGAGTCACAGTGACTGAGTGTCACAGTGCCTGAATGTCACAATAACTGAGTGTCACAGTGCCAGAGTGCCACAATGCCTGAGAGCGACAGTGCCTGAGTGCCACAATGCCTGAGAGTCACAGTGCCTGTGTGTCACAGTGCCAGGGAGTCACAGTGCCTGAGAGGTGCAGTGCCTGAGTGTCACAGTGCCAGAGAGTCAGAGTGCCTGAGTGTCACAGTGCCTGAGTGTCAAAGTGCCTGAATGTCGGAATGCCTGAGTGTCACAGAGCCTGAGTGTCACAGTGCCTGAGAGTCACAGTGCCTGAGTGTCACAATGCCTTAGTGTCTCAGTGCCAGATTGGCACAATGCCTGAGAGTCACAATGCCTGAGTGTCACAGTGCCAGAGTGCCACAATGCCTGAGAGTCACAGTGCCTGAGTGTCACAATGCCTTACTGTCTCAGCGCCAGATTGGCACAATGCCTGAGTGCCACAATGCCTGAGTGTCACAGTGCCAGAGTGCCACAATGCCAGGGAGTCACAGTGCCAGAGAGGTGCAGTGCCTGAGTGTCACAGTGCCAGAGAGTCATAGTGCCTGAGTGTCACAGTGCCTGAGTGTCACAGTGCCAGGGAGTCACAGTGCTAGGGAGGTGCAGTGCCTTAGTGTCACATTGCCAGAGAGTCGCAGTGCCTGAGTGTCACAGTGCCTGAGTGTATCAGTGCCAGGGAGTCACAGTGCCAGAGAGGTGCAGTGCCTGAGTGTCATAGTGCCTGAGTGTCATAGTGCCTGAGAGTCACAGTGCCTGAGTGTCACAGTGCCTGAATGTCATAGTGCCTGAGTGTCACAGTGCCTGAGAGTCACAATGCCTTACTGTCAAGGTGCCAGATTGGCACAATGCCTGAGACTCACCATGCAAGAGTGTCACAATGCCAGAGAGTCACAGTGCCTGAGCATCACAGTGCCCGAGTGTCACAGTGCCAGAGAGTGAGAGTGCCAGAGAGTCACACAGCCTGAGTGTCGCAATGCCTGAGTGTCACAGTGCCTGAGTGCCGCAGTGTCAGAGTCACAGTGCCTGAGTGTCACAGTACCTGAGAGTCACAGTGCCTGAGTGTCACAGTGCCTGAGTGTCACAGTGTCAAAGAGTCACAGTGCCAGAGTGCCACAATGCCAGGGAGTTACAGTGCCAGAGAGGTGCAGTGCCTGAGTGTCACAGTGCCAGAGAGTCACAGTGCCTGAGTGTCACAGTGCCTGAGTGTCACAGTGCCAGGGAGTCACAGTGCTAGAGAGGTACAGTGCCTTAGTGTCACATTGCCAGAGAGTCACAGTGCCAGGGAGTCACAGTGCCTGAATGTCACAGTGCCAGAGAGTCACAGTGCCTGAGTGTCACAGTGCCTGAGTGTCACAGTGCCTGAGTGTCACAGTGCCAGGGAGTCACAGTGCCAGAGAGGTACAGTGCCTGAGTGTCACAGTGCCTGAGAGACAGAATGCCTTAGTGTCACATTGCCAGAGAGTCACAGTGCCAGGGAGTCACAGTGCCTGAGTGTCACAATGCCTGAGTGTCACAATGCCCGAGTGTCAGAGTGCCAGAGTGCCACAATGCCTGAGAGTCACAGTGCCTGAGTGCCACAATGCCAGGGAGTTACAGTGCCAGAGAGGTGCAGTGCCTGAGTGTCACAGTGCCAGAGAGTCACAGTGCCTGAGTGTCACAGTGCCTGAGTGTCATAATGCCTTAATATCACATTGCCAGAGAGTCACAGTGCCAGGGAGTAACAGTGCCTGAGTGTCACATTGCCAGGTAGTCACAGTGCCTGAGTGTCACAGTGCCTGAGTGTCGCAATGCCTTAGTGTCACAGTGCCTGAGTGTCACTGTGCCTGAGAGTCACAGTGCCTGAGTGTCACAGTGCCTGAGTGTCACAGTGTCAAAGAGTCACAGTGCCAGAGTACCACAATGACTGAGAGTCCCAGTGCCTGAGTGCCACAATGCCTGAGAGTCACAGTGCCTGAGTGTCTCAGTGCCAGGGAGTCACAGTGCCAGAGAGGTGCAGTGCCTGAGTGTCACAGTGCCTGAGAGTCACAGTGCCTGAGTGTCACAGTGCCTGAGTGTCACAGTGCCTGAGTGTCACAGTGTCAAACATTCACAGTGCCTGAGTGTCACGGTGCCTGAGAGTCACACTGCCGGAGTGTCACAGTGCCTGAATGTCACAGTGTCAAAGAGTCACAGTGCCAGAGTGCCACAATGCCTGAGAGTCCCAGTGCCTGAGTGCCACAATGCCTGAGAGTCACAGTGCCTGAGTGTCTCAGTGCCAGGGAGTCACAGTGCCAGAGAGGTGCAGTGCCTGAGTGTCATAGTGCTTGAGTGTCATAGTTCCTGAGAGTCACAGTGCCTGAGTGTCACAGTGCCTGAATGTCACAATGCCTTACTGTCAAGGTGCCAGATTGGCACAATGCCTGAGACTCACCATGCAAGAGTGTCACAATGCCAGAGAGTCACAGTGCCTGAGCATCACAGTGCCTGAGTGTCACAGTACCTGAGAGTCACCGTGCCTTATCTCACAATGCCTGAGTGTCACGGTGCCAGAGATTCACAGTGTCCGAGTGTCACAGCGCCTGAGAGTCACAGTGCCTGAGAGTCACAGTGCCTCAGTGTGACAGTGCCACAGAGTCACAGTGCCACAGAGTCACAGTGCCAGAAAGTCACAGTGCCTGAGAGTCACAATGCCTGAGTGTCACAGTGCCAGAGAGTGACAGTGCCAGAGAGTCAGAGTGCCTGAGTGTCACAGTGCCTGAGTGTCACAAAGCCTGAGTGTCACAGTGCCTGAGTGTCACAGTGCCAGGTAGTCACAGTGCCTGAGTGTCACAGTGCCAGAGAGTCACAGTGCCAGAGAGTCACAGTGCCTGTGTGTCACAGTGCATTAGTGTCGCAGTGCCTGAGTGTCGCAGTGCCTGAGAGTCACTATGCCTGAGTGTCACAGTGCCAGAGAGTGACAGTGCCAGAGAGTCAGAGTGCCTGAGTGTCACAGTGTCTGTGTGTAACAGTGCCTGAGTGTCACAGTGCCTGAGTGTCACAGTGCCAGGGAGTCACAGTTCCTGAGTGTCACTGTGCCTGAGAGTCACAGTGCATGAGTGTCACAATGCCTTAGTGTCTCAGTGCCAGATTGGCACAATGCCTGAGAGTCACAATGCCTGAGTGTCACTGTGCCAGAGTGCCACAATGCCTGAGAGTCACAGTGCCTGAGTGTCATAGTGCCTGAGAGTCACAATGCCCGAGTGTCACATTGCCAGAGAGTCACAACGCCTGGTAGTCACAGTGCCTGCGTGTCACAGTGCCAGAGAGTCACAGTGCCAGAGAGTCACACTGCCTGAGTGTCACAGTTGCCAGAGAGTCACAGTGCCGGAGTGTCACAGTGCCTGAGTGTCACAGTGCGAGGGAGTTACAGTGCCAGAGAGGTACTGTGCCTGAGTGTCACAGTGCCTGAGTGTAACAATGTCTTAGTGCCACATTGTCAGAGATTCACAGTGCCTGAGTGTCACAGTGCCAGAGAGTCACTGTGCCAGAGATTCACAGTGCCTGAGTGTCACAGTGCCAGAGAGTCACAGTGCCTGAGTGTCACAATGCCTGAGTGTCACAGTGCCTGAGTGTCACAGTGCCAGAGAGTCACAGTGCCTGAGTGTCACAGTTCCTGAGTGTCACAGTGCCTGAGAGTCACAGTGCCAGAGAGTCACAGTGCCTGAGTGTCACAGTTCCTGAGTGTCACAGTGCCAGGGAGTCACAGTGCCTGAGTGTCACAGTGCCAGGGAGTCACAGTGCCAGAGAGGTGCAGTGCCTGAGTGTCACAGTGCCTGAGTGTCACAGTGCCTGAATGTCGCAATGCCTGAGTGTCACAGTGCCTGAGTGTCACAGTGCCTGAGAGTCACAGTGCCTGAGTGTCACAGTATCAGAGAGTGACAGTGCCTGAGTGTCACAGTGCCAGAGAGTCACAGTGCCAGGGAGTCACAGTGCCTGAATGTCGCAATGCCTGAGTGTCACAGTTCCTGACTGTCACAGTGTAAAAGAGTCACAGTGCCTGAGTGTCATGGTGCCTGAATGTCACCGTGCCAGAGAGTCACAGTGCCTGAGCGTCACCGTGCCTGAGTGTCACCGTGCCTGAGTGTCACAGTGCCTGAGCGTCACCGTGCCTGAGTGTCACAATGCCTCAGTGTCACAGTGACAGATTGGCTCAATGCCTGAGCGTCACAGTGCCTGAGCGTCACAGTGCCTGAGAGTCACAGAGCCTGAGAGTCACAATGCCCGAGTGTCACAGTGACAGGGAGCCACAGTGCCAGGGAGTCTCATTGCCAGAGAGCTACAGTTCCTGAGTGTCACAGTGCCTGAGAGTCACAGTGCCAGAGAGTCACAGTGCCTGGGTGTCACAGTGCCTGAGTGTCATAGTGACAGGGAGTCACAGTGCCAGAGAGTCACAGTGCCTGAGTGTCACAGTGCCTGAGAGTCACAGTGCCTGAGTGTCACAGTTCCTGAGTGTCACAGTGCCAGGGAGTCACAGTGCCTGAGTGTCACAGTGCCAGGGAGTCACAGTGCCAGAGAGGTGCAGTGCCTGAGTGTCACAGTGCCTGAGTGTCACAGTGCCTGAATGTCGCAATGCCTGAGTGTCACAGTGCCTGAGTGTCACAGTGCCTGACAGTCACAGTGCCTGAGTGTCACAATGCCTTAGTGTCTCAGTGCCAGATTGGCACAATGCCTGAGAGTCACAATGCCCGAGTGTCACATTGCCAGAGAGTCACAGTGCCGGAGTGTCACAGTGCCAGAGAGTCACAGTGCCCGAGTGTCACAGTGCCTGAGTGTCACAGTGCCAGAGAGTGAGAGTGCCAGAGAGTCACAGTGCCTGAGTGTCGCAATGCCTGAGTGTCAGAGTGCCTGAGTGCCGCAGTGTCAAAGAGTCACAGTGCCTGAGAGTCACAGTGCCTGAGTGTCACAGTGCCTGAGTGTCACAGTGTCAAAGAGTCACAGTGCCAGAGTGCCACAATGCCAGGGAGTCACAGTGCCAGAGAGGTGCAGTGCCTGAGTGTCACAGTGCCAGAGAGTCACAGTGCCTGTGTGTCACAGTGCCAGGGAGTCACAGTGCCTGAGTGTCACAGTGCCAGGGAGTCACAGTGCCAGAGATGTACAGTGCCTGAGTGTCACAGTGCCTGCGAGACACAATACCTTAGTGTCACATTGCCAGAGAGTAACAGTGCCAGCGAGTCACAGTGCTTGAGTGTCACAATGCCTGAGTGTCACAATGTCTTACTGCCACATTTGCAGAGATTCACAGTGCCTGAAGTGTCACAGTGCCAGAGAGTCACAGTGCCAGAGAGACACAGTGCCTGAATGTCACAGTGCGCGAGTGTCACAGTGCCTGTGTGTCACAATGCCTGTGTGTCACAGTGCCTGTGTGTCACAGTGCCTGAGTGTCACAGTGCCTGAGTGTCACAGTGTCAAACATTCACAGTGCCTGAGTGTCACGGTGCCTGAGAGTCACAGTGCCGGAGTGTCAGAGTGCCTGAGTGTCACAGTGTCAAGAGTCACAGTGCCTGAGTGCCACAATGCCTGAGAGTCACAGTGCCTGAGTGCCACAATGCCTGAGAGTCACAGTGCCTGAGTGTCTCAGTGCCAGGGAGTCACAGTGCCAGAGAGGTGCAGTGCCTGAGTGTCATAGGGCCTGAGTGTCATAGTGCCTGAGAGTCACAGTGCCTGAGTGTCACAATGCCTTACTGTCAAGGTGCCAGATTGGCACAATGCCTGAGACTCACCATGCAAGAGTGTCACAATGCCAGAGAGTCACAGTGCCTGAGCATCACAGTGCCTGAGTGTCACAGTGCCTGAGAGTCACCGTGCCTTATCTCACAATGCCTGAGTGTCACGGTGCCAGAGAGTCACAGTGTCCGAGTGTCACAGCGCCTGAGAGTCACAGTGCCTGAGAGTCACAGTGCCTCAGTGTCACAGTGCCACAGAGTCACAGTGCCACAGAGTCACAGTGCCAGAGAGTCACAGTGCCTGAGTGTCACAGTGCCTGAGAGTCACCGTGCCTTATCTCACAATGCCTGAGTGTCACGGTGCCAGAGAGTCACAGTGTCCGAGTGTCACAGCGCCTGAGAGTCACAGTGCCTGAGAGTCACAGTGCCACAGAGTCACAGTGCCACAGAGTCACAGTGCCAGAAAGTCACAGTGCCTAAGAGTCACAATGCCTGAGTGTCACAGTGCCAGAGAGCGACAGTGCCAGAGAGTCAGAGTGCCTGAGTGTCACAGTGCCTGAGTGTCACAGAGCCTGAGTGTCACAGAGCCTGAGTGTCACAGTGCCTGAGTGTCACAGTGCCAGAGAGTCACAGTGCGAGAGAGTCACAGTGCCTGTGTGTCACAGTGCATTAGTGTCGCAGTGCCTGAGTGTCGCAGTGCCTGAGTGTCACAGTGCCAGGGAGTCCCAGTGCCTGAGTGTCACAGTGCCAGGTAGTCACAGTGCCAGAGAGGTACAGTGCCTGAGTGTCACAGTGACTGAGAGAAACAATGACTTAGTGTCACATTGCCAGAGAGTCACAGTGCCAGGGAGTCACTGTGCCTGAGTGTCACAGTGCCAGAGATTCACAGTGCCTGAGTGTCACAATGTCTTAGTGCCACATTGCCAGAGATTCACAGTGCCAGAGAGTCACAGTGCCAGAGAGTCACAGTTACTGAGTGTCACAGTGCCTGAGTGTCACAGTGCCAGAGAGTCACAGTGCCTGAGTGTCACCGTGCCTGAGTGTCACAGTGTCAAAGAGTCACAGTACCATAGAGTCACTGAGCCTGAGTGTCACAGTTACTGAGAGTTACAGTGCCTGATTGTCACAGTGCCAGAGAGTGACAGTGCCAGAGAGTCACAGTGCCTGATTGTCGCAATGCCTGAGTGTCACAATGCCTGAGTGTCACAGTGCCTGAGTGTAACAGTGCCTGAGTGTAAAAGTGCCAGAGAGTCACACTGCCAGAGAGACACAGTGCCTGAGTGACACAAGGCCTGAGTGTCACAGTGCCTGAGTGTCACAGTGCCAGAGAGTCACAGTGCCTGAGTGTCAAAATGCCTGAGTGTCACAGTGCCTGAGTGAGAAAGTGCCTGAGAGTCGCACTGCCAGAGAGTCACAGTGCCTGAGTGTCACAATGATTGAGTGTCACAGTGCCTGAGTGTAGCAGTGCCTGAGTGTCACAGTGCCTGAGTGTCACAATACCTGAGTGTCACCGTGCCTCAGTGTCTAAGTGCCAGAGTCACACTGCCAGAGAGTCACACTGCCTGAATGTCACAATGCCTGAGTTTCACTGTGCCTCAGTGACAAAGTGCCAGAGAGTCACAATGCCAGAGAGTCACACTGCCTGAGTGTCACAATACCTGAGTGTCACAGTGCCAGAGAGTCACAGTGCCAGAGAGTCACAGAGCCTGAGTGTCACAATGCCTGAGTGTCACAATGCCTCTGTGTTACAGTGCCTGAGTGTCACAGTGCCAGAGAGTCACAGTGCCAGGGAGTCTCAGTGTCTGAGTGTCACAGTGCCAGAGAATCACAGTGCCTCAGTGTCACAGTGCCAGGGAGTCACAGTGCCTGAGAGTCACAGTTCCAGAGAGTCACAGTGCCTGAGTGTCAGAGTGCCTGAGTGTCATAGTGCCAGAGAGTCACAGTGCCAGAGAGTCACAATGCCTGAGCGTCACAATGCCTGAGTGTCACAGTGCCTGAGTGTCACAGTGTCAAATAGTCACAGTGCCTGACTCTCATGGTGCCTGAGTGTCACAGTGCCTGGAAGTCACAGTGCCTGAGTGTCACAGTGCTTGAGTGTCACAGTGCCTGAGAGTCACAGTGCCTGAGTGTCACAGTGCCTGAGTGTCAAAGTGCCTGTGTGTCACAGTGTCTGAGTGTCACAGTGCCAGAGAGTGACAGTGCCTGAGTGTCACATTGCCAGAGAGTCACAGTGCCAGCGAGTCACAATGCCTGAGTGTCACAGTGCCAGAGATTCACAGTGCCTGAGTGTCACAGTGCCAGAGAGTCACAGTGCCAGAGAGTCACAGTTACCGAGTGTCACAGTGCCTGACTGTCACAGTGCCAGAGAGTCACAGTGCCTGAGTGTCACAATGCCAGGGAGTCACAGTGCCAGAGAGGTACAATGCCTCAGTGTCACAGTGCCAGATTGGCACAATGCCTGAGCGTCACAGTGCCTGAGTGTCACAGTGCCTGTGTGTCACAGTGTCAAGGAGTCACAGTGCCTGAGTGTCATGGTGCCTGAATGTCACAGTGCCAGAGAGTCACAGTACATGAGTGTCACAGTGCCAGAGAGTCTCAGTGCCACAGAGTGACAGTGCCTGAGTGTCACAATGCCTGAGTGTCACCGTGCCTGAGTGTCACAGTGTCAAAAAGTCACAGTGCCTGAGTGTCATGGTGCCTGAATGCCACAGTGCCAGAGAGTCACAGAGTCACAGTGCCTGAGTGTCACAATGCCTGAGTGTCACAGTGCCTGACTGTCACAGTGTCAAAGAGTCACAGTGCCTGTGTGTCACAATGCCTTAGTGTCACATTGCCAGAGAGTCACAGTGCCAGAGAGTCAAGGTGCCTGAGTGTAACAGTGCCACAGAGTCACAGTGCCTGAGTGTCACAATGCCTGAGTGTCACAGTGTCAATGAGTCAGACTGCCTGAGTGGCATGGTGCCTGAATGCCACAGTGCCAGAGAGTCACAGTGCCACAGAGTCACAATGCCTCAGTGTCACCTTGCCTGAGTGTCACAGTGTCAAAGAGTCACAGTGCCTGAGTGTCGTGGTGCCTGAATGCCACAGTGCCACAGAGTCACAGTGCCACAGAGTCACAGTGCCTGACTGTCACAGTGCCAGGGAGTCACAGTGCCTGAGTGTCACAGTGCCAGGGAGTCACAGTGCCAGAGAGGTACAGTGCCTGAGTGTCACAGCGCCTGAGAGACACAATACCTTAGTGTCACATTGCCAGAGAGTAACAGTGCCAGCGAGTCACAGTGCCTGAGTGTCACAATGCCTGAGTGTCACAATGTCTTAGAGCCACATTTGCAGAGATTCACTGTGCCTGAAGTGTCACAGTGCCAGAGAGTCACAGTGCCAGAGAGACACAGTGCCTGATTGTCACAGTGCGCGAGTATCACAGTGCCTGTGTGTCACAATGCCTGTGTGTCACAGTGCCTGTGTGTCACAGTGCCTGAGTGTCACAGTGTCAAACATTCACAGTGCCTGAGTGTCACGGTGCCTGAGAGTCACAGTGCCGGAGTGTCAGAGTGCCTGAGTGTCACAGTGTCAAGAGTCACAGTGCCAGAGTTCCACAATGCCTGAGAGTCACAGTGCCTGAGAGTCTCAGCGCCAGGGAGTCACAGTGCCAGAGAGGTGCAGTGCCTGAGTGTCATAGTGCCTGAGTGTCATAGTGCCTGAGAGTCACAGTGCCTGAGTGTCACAGTGCCTGAATGTCATAGTGCCTGAGAGTCACAGTGCCTGAGTGTCACAATGCCTGAGTGTCACAGTGTCAAACATTCACAGTGCCTGAGTGTCACGGTGCCTGAGAGTCACACTGCCGGTGTGTCACAGTGCCTGAGTGTCACAGTGTCAAAGAGTCACAGTGCCAGAGTACCACAATGCCTGAGAGTCCCAGTGCCTGAGTGCCACAATGCCTGAGAGTCACAGTGCCTGAGTGTATCAGTGCCAGGGAGTCACAGTGCCAGAGAGGTGCAGTGCCTGAGTGTCATAGTGCCTGAGTGTCATAGTGCCTGAGAGTCACAGTGCCTGAGTGTCACAGTGCCTGAATGTCAGAGTGCCTGAGAGTCACAGTGCCTGAGAGTCACAATGCCTTACTGTCAAGGTGCCAGATTGGCACAATGCCTGAGACTCACCATGCAAGAGTGTCACAATGCCAGAGAGTCACAGTGCCTGAGCATCACAGTGCCCGAGTGTCACAGTGCCTGAGTGTCACAGTGCCAGAGAGTGAGAGTGCCAGAGAGTCACACAGCCTGAGTGTCGCAATGCCTGAGTGTCACAGTGCCTGAGTGCCGCAGTGTCAGAGTCACAGTGCCTGAGTGTCACAGTACCTGAGAGTCACAGTGCCTGAGTGTCACAGTGCCTGAGTGTCACAGTGTCAAAGAGTCACAGTGCCAGAGTGCCACAATGCCAGGGAGTTACAGTGCCAGAGAGGTGCAGTGCCTGAATGTCACAGTGCCAGAGAGTCGCAGTGCCTGAGTGTCACAGTGCCAGAGAGTCACAGTGCCTGAGTGTCACAGTGCCAGGGAGTCACAGTGCCAGAGAGGTACAGTGCCTGAGTGTCACAGTGCCTGAGAGACAGAATGCCTTAGTGTCACATTGCCAGAGAGTCACAGTGCCAGGGAGTCACAGTGCCTGAGTGTCACAATGCCTGAGTGTCACAATGCCTGAGTGTCACAGTGCCAGAGTGCCACAATGCCTGAGAGTCACAGTGCCTGAGTGTCACAGTGCCAGGGAGTCACAGTGCCAGAGAGGTGCAGTGCCTGAGTGTCACAGTGCCAGAGAGTCACAGTGCCTGAGTGTCACAGTGCCTGAGTGTCACAATGCCTTAATATCACATTGCCAGAGAGTCACAGTGCCAGGGAGTAACAGTGCCTGAGTGTCACATTGCCAGGTAGTCACAGTGCCTGAGTGTCACAGTGCCTGAGTGTCGCAATGCCTTAGTGTCACAGTGCCTGAGTGTCACTGTGCCTGAGAGTCACAGTGCCTGAATGTCACAGTGCCTGAGTGTCACAGTGTCAAAGAGTCACAGTGCCAGAGTACCACAATGCCTGAGAGTCCCAGTGCCTGAGTGCCACAATGCCTGAGAGTCACAGTGCCGGAGTGTCACAGTGCCTGTGTGTCACAGTGCCAGAGAGTCACAGTGCCCGAGTGTCACAGTGCCTGAGTGTCACAGTGCCAGAGAGTGAGAGTGCCAGAGAGTCACAGTGCCTTAGTGTCGCAATGCCTGAGTGTCAGAGTGCCTGAGTGCCGCAGTGTCAAAGAGTCACAGTGCCTGAGTGTCACAGTGCCTGAGAGTCACAGTGCCTGAGTGTCACAGTGCCTGAGTGTCACAGTGTCAAAGAGTCACAGTGCCAGAGTGCCACAATGCCAGGGAGTCACAGTGCCAGAGAGGTGCAGTGCCTGAGTGTCACAGTGCCAGAGAGTCACAGTGCCTGTGTGTCACAGTGCCAGGGAGTCACAGTGCCTGAGTGTCACAGTTCCAGGGAGTCACAGTGCCAGAGATGTACAGTGCCTGAGTGTCACAGTGCCTGCGAGACACAATACCTTAGTGTCACATTGCCAGAGAGTAACAGTGCCAGCGAGTCACAGTGCCTGAGTGTCACAATGCCTGAGTGTCACAATGTCTTACTGCCACATTTGCAGAGATTCACAGTGCCTGAAGTGTCACAGTGCCAGAGAGTCACAGTGCCAGAGAGACACAGTGCCTGAATGTCACAGTGCGCGAGTGTCACAGTGCCTGTGTGTCACAATGCCTGTGTGTCACAGTGCCTGTGTGTCACAGTGCCTGAGTGTCACAGTGCCTGTGTGTCACAGTGCCTGTTTGTCACAGTGCCTGAGTGTCACAGTGCCTGAGTGTCACAGTGTCAAACATTCACAGTGCCTGAGTGTCACGGTGCCTGAGAGTCACAGTGCCGGAGTGTCAGAGTGCCTGAGTGTCACAGTGTCAAGAGTCACAGTGCCTGAGTGCCACAATGCCTGAGAGTCACAGTGCCTGAGTGCCACAATGCCTGAGAGTCACAGTGCCTGAGTGTCTCAGTGCCAGGGAGTCACAGTGCCAGAGAGGTGCAGTGCCTGAGTGTCATAGGGCCTGAGTGTCATAGTTCCCGAGAGTCACAGTGACTGAGAGTCACAGTGCCTGAGTGTCACAATAACTGAGTGTCACAGTGCCAGAGTGCCACAATGCCTGAGAGCGACAGTGCCTGAGTGCCACAATGCCTGAGAGTCACAGTGCCTGTGTGTCACAGTGCCAGGGAGTCACAGTGCCTGAGAGGTGCAGTGCCTGAGTGTCACAGTGCCAGAGAGTCAGAGTGCCTGAGTGTCACAGTGCCTGAGTGTCAAAGTGCCTGAATGTCGGAATGCCTGAGTGTCACAGAGCCTGAGTGTCACAGTGCCTGAGAGTCACAGTGCCTGAGTGTCACAATGCCTTAGTGTCTCAGTGCCAGATTGGCACAATGCCTGAGAGTCACAATGCCTGAGTGTCACAGTGCCAGAGTGCCACAATGCCTGAGAGTCACAGTGCCTGAGTGTCACAATGCCTTAGTGTCTCAGCGCCAGATTGGCACAATGCCTGAGTGCCACAATGCCTGAGTGTCACAGTGCCAGAGTGCCACAATGCCAGGGAGTCACAGTGCCAGAGAGGTGCAGTGCCTGAGTGTCACAGTGCCAGAGAGTCATAGTGCCTGAGTGTCACAGTGCCTGAGTGTCACAGTGCCAGGGAGTCACAGTGCTAGGGAGGTGCAGTGCCTTAGTGTCACATTGCCAGAGAGTCGCAGTGCCTGAGTGTCACAGTGCCTGAGTGTATCAGTGCCAGGGAGTCACAGTGCCAGAGAGGTGCAGTGCCTGAGTGTCATAGTGCCTGAGTGTCATAGTGCCTGAGAGTCACAGTGCCTGAGTGTCACAGTGCCTGAATGTCATAGTGCCTGAGTGTCACAGTGCCTGAGAGTCACAATGCCTTACTGTCAAGGTGCCAGATTGGCACAATGCCTGAGACTCACCATGCAAGAGTGTCACAATGCCAGAGAGTCACAGTGCCTGAGCATCACAGTGCCCGAGTGTCACAGTGCCAGAGAGTGAGAGTGCCAGAGAGTCACACAGCCTGAGTGTCGCAATGCCTGAGTGTCACAGTGCCTGAGTGCCGCAGTGTCAGAGTCACAGTGCCTGAGTGTCACAGTACCTGAGAGTCACAGTGCCTGAGTGTCACAGTGCCTGAGTGTCACAGTGTCAAAGAGTCACAGTGCCAGAGTGCCACAATGCCAGGGAGTTACAGTGCCAGAGAGGTGCAGTGCCTGAGTGTCACAGTGCCAGAGAGTCACAGTGCCTGAGTGTCACAGTGCCTGAGTGTCACAGTGCCAGGGAGTCACAGTGCTAGAGAGGTACAGTGCCTTAGTGTCACATTGCCAGAGAGTCACAGTGCCAGGGAGTCACAGTGCCTGAATGTCACAGTGCCAGAGAGTCGCAGTGCCTGAGTGTCACAGTGCCTGAGTGTCACAGTGCCTGAGTGTCACAGTGCCAGGGAGTCACAGTGCCAGAGAGGTACAGTGCCTGAGTGTCACAGTGCCTGAGAGACAGAATGCCTTAGTGTCACATTGCCAGAGAGTCACAGTGCCAGGGAGTCACAGTGCCTGAGTGTCACAATGCCTGAGTGTCACAATGCCCGAGTGTCAGAGTGCCAGAGTGCCACAATGCCTGAGAGTCACAGTGCCTGAGTGCCACAATGCCAGGGAGTTACAGTGCCAGAGAGGTGCAGTGCCTGAGTGTCACAGTGCCAGAGAGTCACAGTGCCTGAGTGTCACAGTGCCTGAGTGTCATAATGCCTTAATATCACATTGCCAGAGAGTCACAGTGCCAGGGAGTAACAGTGCCTGAGTGTCACATTGCCAGGTAGTCACAGTGCCTGAGTGTCACAGTGCCTGAGTGTCGCAATGCCTTAGTGTCACAGTGCCTGAGTGTCACTGTGCCTGAGAGTCACAGTGCCTGAATGTCACAGTGCCTGAGTGTCACAGTGTCAAAGAGTCACAGTGCCAGAGTACCACAATGACTGAGAGTCCCAGTGCCTGAGTGCCACAATGCCTGAGAGTCACAGTGCCTGAGTGTCTCAGTGCCAGGGAGTCACAGTGCCAGAGAGGTGCAGTGCCTGAGTGTCACAGTGCCTGAGAGTCACAGTGCCTGAGTGTCACAGTGCCTGAGTGTCACAGTGTCAAACATTCACAGTGCCTGAGTGTCACGGTGCCTGAGAGTCACACTGCCGGAGTGTCACAGTGCCTGAATGTCACAGTGTCAAAGAGTCACAGTGCCAGAGTGCCACAATGCCTGAGAGTCCCAGTGCCTGAGTGCCACAATGCCTGAGAGTCACAGTGCCTGAGTGTCTCAGTGCCAGGGAGTCACAGTGCCAGAGAGGTGCAGTGCCTGAGTGTCATAGTGCTTGAGTGTCATAGTTCCTGAGAGTCACAGTGCCTGAGTGTCACAGTGCCTGAATGTCACAATGCCTTACTGTCAAGGTGCCAGATTGGCACAATGCCTGAGACTCACCATGCAAGAGTGTCACAATGCCAGAGAGTCACAGTGCCTGAGCATCACAGTGCCTGAGTGTCACAGTACCTGAGAGTCACCGTGCCTTATCTCACAATGCCTGAGTGTCACGGTGCCAGAGAGTCACAGTGTCCGAGTGTCACAGCGCCTGAGAGTCACAGTGCCTGAGAGTCACAGTGCCTCAGTGTGACAGTGCCACAGAGTCACAGTGCCACAGAGTCACAGTGCCAGAAAGTCACAGTGCCTGAGAGTCACAATGCCTGAGTGTCACAGTGCCAGAGAGTGACAGTGCCAGAGAGTCAGAGTGCCTGAGTGTCACAGTGCCTGAGTGTCACAAAGCCTGAGTGTCACAGTGCCTGAGTGTCACAGTGCCAGGTAGTCACAGTGCCTGAGTGTCACAGTGCCAGAGAGTCACAGTGCCAGAGAGTCACAGTGCCTGTGTGTCACAGTGCATTAGTGTCGCAGTGCCTGAGTGTCGCAGTGCCTGAGAGTCACAATGCCTGAGTGTCACAGTGCCAGAGAGTGACAGTGCCAGAGAGTCAGAGTGCCTGAGTGTCACAGTGTCTGTGTGTAACAGTGCCTGAGTGTCACAGTGCCTGAGTGTCACAGTGCCAGGGAGTCCCAGTGCCTGAGTGTCACAGTTCCTGAGTGTCACTGTGCCTGAGAGTCACAGTGCATGAGTGTCACAATGCCTTAGTGTCTCAGTGCCAGATTGGCACAATGCCTGAGAGTCACAATGCCTGAGTGTCACTGTGCCAGAGTGCCACAATGCCTGAGAGTCACAGTGCCTGAGTGTCATAGTGCCTGAGAGTCACAATGCCCGAGTGTCACATTGCCAGAGAGTCACAGTGCCTCAGAGTCACAGTGCCTGAGTGTCACAGTGCCAGAGAGTCACAGTGCCAGAGAGTCACACTGCCTGAGTGTCACATTGCCAGAGAGTCACAACGCCTGGTAGTCACAGTGCCTGCGTGTCACAGTGTCAGAGAGTCACAGTGCCAGAGAGTCACACTGCCTGAGTGTCACAGTTGCCAGAGAGTCACAGTGCCGGAGTGTCACAGTGCCTGAGTGTCACAGTGCGAGGGAGTTACAGTGCCAGAGAGGTACTGTGCCTGAGTGTCACAGTGCCTGAGTGTAACAATGTCTTAGTGCCACATTGTCAGAGATTCACAGTGCCTGAGTGTCACAGTGCCAGAGAGTCACTGTGCCAGAGATTCACAGTGCCTGAGTGTCACAGTGCCAGAGAGTCACAGTGCCTGAGTGTCACAATGCCTGAGTGTCACAGTGCCTGAGTGTCACAGTGCCAGGGAGTCACAGTGCCTGAGTGTCACAGTGCCAGGGAGTCACAGTGCCAGAGAGGTGCAGTGCCTGAGTGTCACAGTGCCTGAGTGTCACAGTGCCTGAATGTCGCAATGCCTGAGTGTCACAGTGCCTGAGTGTCACAGTGCCTGAGAGTCACAGTGCCTGAGTGTCACAGTATCAGAGAGTGACAGTGCCTGAGTGTCACAGTGCCAGAGAGTCACAGTGCCAGGGAGTCACAGTGCCTGAATGTCGCAATGCCTGAGTGTCACAGTTCCTGACTGTCACAGTGTAAAAGAGTCACAGTGCCTGAGTGTCATGGTGCCTGAATGTCACCGTGCCAGAGAGTCACAGTGCCTGAGCGTCACCGTGCCTGAGTGTCACCGTGCCTGAGTGTCACAGTGCCTGAGCGTCACCGTGCCTGAGTGTCACAATGCCTCAGTGTCACAGTGACAGATTGGCTCAATGCCTGAGCGTCACAGTGCCTGAGCGTCACAGTGCCTGAGAGTCACAGAGCCTGAGAGTCACAATGCCCGAGTGTCACAGTGACAGGGAGCCACAGTGCCAGGGAGTCTCATTGCCAGAGAGCTACAGTTCCTGAGTGTCACAGTGCCTGAGAGTCACAGTGCCAGAGAGTCACAGTGCCTGGGTGTCACAGTGCCTGAGTGTCATAGTGACAGGGAGTCACAGTGCCAGAGAGTCACAGTGCCTGAGTGTCACAGTGCCTGAGAGTCACAGTGCCTGAGTGTCACAGTTCCTGAGTGTCACAGTGCCAGGGAGTCACAGTGCCTGAGTGTCACAGTGCCAGGGAGTCACAGTGCCAGAGAGGTGCAGTGCCTGAGTGTCACAGTGCCTGAGTGTCACAGTGCCTGAATGTCGCAATGCCTGAGTGTCACAGTGCCTGAGTGTCACAGTGCCTGACAGTCACAGTGCCTGAGTGTCACAATGCCTTAGTGTCTCAGTGCCAGATTGGCACAATGCCTGAGAGTCACAATGCCTGAGTGTCACATTGCCAGAGAGTCACAATGCCCGAGTGTCACATTGCCAGAGAGTCACAGTGCCGGAGTGTCACAGTGCCAGAGAGTCACAGTGCCCGAGTGTCACAGTGCCTGAGTGTCACAGTGCCAGAGAGTGAGAGTGCCAGAGAGTCACAGTGCCTGAGTGTCGCAATGCCTGAGTGTCAGAGTGCCTGAGTGCCGCAGTGTCAAAGAGTCACAGTGCCTGAGAGTCACAGTGCCTGAGTGTCACAGTGCCTGAGTGTCACAGTGTCAAAGAGTCACAGTGCCAGAGTGCCACAATGCCAGGGAGTCACAGTGCCAGAGAGGTGCAGTGCCTGAGTGTCACAGTGCCAGAGAGTCACAGTGCCTGTGTGTCACAGTGCCAGGGAGTCACAGTGCCTGAGTGTCACAGTGCCAGGGAGTCACAGTGCCAGAGATGTACAGTGCCTGAGTGTCACAGTGCCTGAGAGACACAATACCTTAGTGTCACATTGCCAGAGAGTAACAGTGCCAGCGAGTCACAGTGCTTGAGTGTCACAATGCCTGAGTGTCACAATGTCTTACTGCCACATTTGCAGAGATTCACAGTGCCTGAAGTGTCACAGTGCCAGAGAGTCACAGTGCCAGAGAGACACAGTGCCTGAATGTCACAGTGCGCGAGTGTCACAGTGCCTGTGTGTCACAATGCCTGTGTGTCACAGTGCCTGTGTGTCACAGTGCCTGAGTGTCACAGTGCCTGAGTGTCACAGTGTCAAACATTCACAGTGCCTGAGTGTCACGGTGCCTGAGAGTCACAGTGCCGGAGTGTCAGAGTGCCTGAGTGTCACAGTGTCAAGAGTCACAGTGCCTGAGTGCCACAATGCCTGAGAGTCACAGTGCCTGAGTGCCACAATGCCTGAGAGTCACAGTGCCTGAGTGTCTCAGTGCCAGGGAGTCACAGTGCCAGAGAGGTGCAGTGCCTGAGTGTCATAGGGCCTGAGTGTCATAGTGCCTGAGAGTCACAGTGCCTGAGTGTCACAATGCCTTACTGTCAAGGTGCCAGATTGGCACAATGCCTGAGACTCACCATGCAAGAGTGTCACAATGCCAGAGAGTCACAGTGCCTGAGCATCACAGTGCCTGAGTGTCACAGTGCCTGAGAGTCACCGTGCCTTATCTCACAATGCCTGAGTGTCACGGTGCCAGAGAGTCACAGTGTCCGAGTGTCACAGCGCCTGAGAGTCACAGTGCCTGAGAGTCACAGTGCCTCAGTGTCACAGTGCCACAGAGTCACAGTGCCACAGAGTCACAGTGCCAGAAAGTCACAGTGCCTAAGAGTCACAATGCCTGAGTGTCACAGTGCCAGAGAGCGACAGTGCCAGAGAGTCAGAGTGCCTGAGTGTCACAGTGCCTGAGTGTCACAGAGCCTGAGTGTCACAGAGCCTGAGTGTCACAGTGCCTGAGTGTCACAGTGCCAGAGAGTCACAGTGCGAGAGAGTCACAGTGCCTGTGTGTCACAGTGCATTAGTGTCGCAGTGCCTGAGTGTCGCAGTGCCTGAGTGTCACAGTGCCAGGGAGTCCCAGTGCCTGAGTGTCACAGTGCCAGGTAGTCACAGTGCCAGAGAGGTACAGTGCCTGAGTGTCACAGTGACTGAGAGAAACAATGACTTAGTGTCACATTGCCAGAGAGTCACAGTGCCAGGGAGTCACTGTGCCTGAGTGTCACAGTGCCAGAGATTCACAGTGCCTGAGTGTCACAATGTCTTAGTGCCACATTGCCAGAGATTCACAGTGCCAGAGAGTCACAGTGCCAGAGAGTCACAGTTACTGAGTGTCACAGTGCCTGAGTGTCACAGTGCCAGAGAGTCACAGTGCCTGAGTGTCACCGTGCCTGAGTGTCACAGTGTCAAAGAGTCACAGTACCATAGAGTCACTGAGCCTGAGTGTCACAGTTACTGAGAGTTACAGTGCCTGATTGTCACAGTGCCAGAGAGTGACAGTGCCAGAGAGTCACAGTGCCTGATTGTCGCAATGCCTGAGTGTCAGAGTGCCTGAGTGTCACAGTGTCAAAGAGTCACAGTGCCTGAGTGTCACAGTACCTGAGAGTCACAGTGCCTGAGTGTCACAGTGCCTGAGAGTCACAGTGCCTGAGTGTCACAGTGTCAAAGAGTCACAGTGCCTGAGTGTCATGGTGCCTGAATGTCACAGTGCCAGAGAGTCACAGTGCATGAGTGTCACAGTGCCAGAGAGTCACAGTGCATGAGTGTCACAGTGCCAGAGAGTCACAGTGCCACTGAGTGACAGTGCCTGAGTGTCACAATGCCTGAGTGTCACCGTGCCTGAGTGTCACAGTGTCAAAGAGTCACAGTGCCTGAGTGTCATGGTGCCTGAATGCCACAGTGCCAGAGAGTCACAGTGCCTGAGTGTCACAGTGCCTGAGTGTCACAGTGTCAAAGAGTCACAGTGCCAGAGTACCACAATGCCTGAGAGTCCCAGTGCCTGAGTGCCACAATGCCTGAGAGTCACAGTGCCTGAGTGTCACAGTGCCTGAGTGTCACAGTGTCAAAGAGTCACAGTGCCAGAGTACCACAATGCCTGAGAGTCCCAGTGCCTGAGTGCCACAATGCCTGAGAGTCACAGTGCCTGAGTGCCACAATGCCAGAGAGTCACAGTGCCTGAGTGTCACAATGCCTGAGTGTCACAGTGTCAAAGAGTCACAGTGCCAGAGTACCACAATGCCTGAGAGTCCCAGTGCCTGAGTGTCATAGTGCTTGAGTGTCATAGTGCCTGAGAGTCACAGTGCCTGAGTGTCACAGTGCCTTACTGTCAAGGTGCCAGATTGGCACAATGCCTGAGACTCACCATGCAAGAGTGTCACAATGCTAGAGAGTCACAGTGCCTGAGCATGACAGTGCCTGAGTGTCACAGTACCTGAGAGTCACCGTGCCTTATCTCACAATGCCTGAGTGTCACGGTGCCAGAGAGTCACAGTGTCCGAGTGTCACAGCGCCTGAGAGTCACAGTGCCTGAGAGTCACAGTGCCTCAGTGTCACAGTGCCACAGAGTCACAGTGCCACAGAGTCACAGTGCCAGAAATTCACAGTGCCTGAGAGTCACAATGCCTGAGTGTCACAGTGCCAGAGAGTCACAGTGCCTGAGTGTCACAGTGCCACAGAGTCACAGTGCCAGAAAGTCACAGTGCCTAAGAGTCACAATGCCTGAGTGTCACAGTGCCAGAGAGCGACAGTGCCAGAGAGTCAGAGTGACTGAGTGTCACAGTGCCTGAGTGTCACAGAGCCTGAGTGTCACAGTGCCTGAGTGTCACAGTGCCAGGTAGTCACAGTGCCTGAGTGTCACAGTGCCAGAGAGTCACAGTGCGAGAGAGTCACAGTGCCTGTGTGTCACAGTGCATTAGTGTCGCAGTGCCTGAGTGTCGCAGTGCCTGAGTGTCACAGTGCCTGAGTGTCACAGTGCCAGGGAGTCCCAGTGCCTGAGTGTCACAGTGCCAGGTAGTCACAGTGCCAGAGAGGTACAGTGCCTGAGTGTCACAGTGACTGAGAGAAACAATGACTTAGTGTCACATTGCCAGAGAGTCACAGTGCCAGGGAGTCACTGTGCCTGAGTGTCACAGTGCCAGAGAGTCACAGTTACTGAGTGTCACAGTGCCTGAGTGTCACAGTGCCAGAGAGTCACAGTGCCTGAGTGTCACCGTGCCTGAGTGTCACAGTGTCAAAGAGTCACAGTACCATAGAGTCACTGAGCCTGAGTGTCACAGTTACTGAGTGTTACAGTGCCTGATTGTCACAGTGCCAGAGAGTGACAGTGCCAGAGAGTCACAGTGCCTGATTGTCGCAATGCCTGAGTGTCAGAGTGCCTGAGTGTCACAGTGTCAAAGAGTCACAGTGCCTGAGTGTCACAGTACCTGAGAGTCACAGTGCCTGAGTGTCACAGTGCCTGAGAGTCACAGTGCCTGAGTGTCATGGTGCCTGAATGTCACAGTGCCAGAGAGTCACAGTGCATGAGTGTCACAGTGCCAGAGAGTCACAGTGCCACTGAGTGACAGTGCCTGAGTGTCACAATGCCTGAGTGTCACCGTGCCTGAGTGTCACAGTGTCAAAGAGTCACAGTGCCTGAGTGTCATGGTGCCTGAATGCCACAGTGCCAGAGAGTCACAGTGCCTGAGTGTCACAGTGCCTGAGTGTCACAATGCCTTAATATCACATTGCCAGAGAGTCACAGTGCCAGGGAGTCACAGTGCCTGAGTGTCACATTGCCAGATAGTCACAGTGCCTGAGTGTCACAGTGCCTGAGTGTCGCAATGCCTGAGTGTCACTGTGCCTGAGAGTCACAGTGCCTGAGTGTCACAATGCCTTAGTGTCTCAGTGCCAGATTGGCACAATGCCTGAGAGTCAAAATGCCTGAGTGTCACTGTGCCAGAGTGCCACAATGCCTGAGAGTCACAGTGCCTGAGTGTCACAGTGCCTGAGTGTCATAGTGCCTGAGAGTCACAATGCCCGAGTGTCACATTGCCAGAGAGTCACAGTGCCTGGTAGTCACAGTGCCTGAGTGTCACAGTGCCAGAGAGTCACAGTGCCAGAGAGTCACACTGCCTGAGTGTCACAGTGCCAGAGAGTCACAGTGCCGGAGTGTCACAGTGCCTGAGTGTCACAGTGCGAGGGAGTTACAGTGCCAGAGAGGTACTGTGCCTGAGTGTCACAGTGCCTGAGTGTAACAATGTCTTAGTGCCACATTGTTAGAGATTCACAGTGCCTGAGTGTCACAGTGCCAGAGAGTCACAGTGCCAGAGATTCACAGTTCCTGAGTGTCACAGTGCCAGAGAGTCACAGTGCCAGAGATTCACAGTTCCTGAGTGTCACAGTGCCAGAGAGTCACAGTGCCTGAGTGTCACAATGCCTGAGTGTCACAGTGCCAGAGAGTCACAGTGCCCGAGTGTCACAGTGCCTGAGTGTCACAGTGCCTGAGAGTCACAGTACTTGAGTGTCACAGTATCAGAAATTGACAGTGCCTGAGTGTCACAGTGCCAGAGAGTGACAGTGCCAGAGAGTCACAGTGCCTGAGTGTCACAGTGTGTAAGAGTCTAAACTCCTGGTGTGACTCAACAAAGATAAAATCACTTGCTGCTTGCCCAGACAGTACCAATCCTGGATGCAAATCACCTTGCGATTGCTTCGTGATAACACTGGACTGCAGCTGGCCTATAACAATGACCCAAGGACCCAGCCATCACGCCTTCAAGACAGCTATCAGATACCCCCAGGAAGGGAGGGTGATGAGTCAATGGACTCTCCACCTGTCTCCTGATGTGTGATAAGTGGGTAGGCAGGGAGATGGAGAGGAAGGAGGCGGAGGCCCCCCCCCACTCCATCCAGACCACTGTCCAAACTCACATGAATACACAGAAAGACTTCCTGGGGAACGATATCTGGATACTTATGATTTCCTGGCTCCTGAATTCCTGAGGGACAATGCTTGGACACATACGTAAGGACTAAAAACTGTATAAAAGACTTGACCACTACTGGCTCAGTTGGGAAGAAAACCGCAGAGGAAGAAAACCGCAATGAAGGGAAGAAAAACGCAGAGAGAAAAACGCTGAAGGAGGAGCATGCCGCTGAGAAGGAAGGAAGCAGACTGAACCCTCTCTCCATGTCCTCTACTCATGGAGCTGACCCATGCTGCCCAGAGGGACCTCATCTGTTCTCCAGCCAAAGCCTCAGCACCCTTTCTCTACAGACCCAGGCTGCCCAGAGGGATCACATCGCATCTCCAGCCAAAGCCTCAGCACAAACCCAGCACCTCATGCAGCACCTCTCCTCCACAGACTCAAACTGTCTTGGGGTGGGTGAGGGGTGTGGTAATATGATTCCTTTCCTCTTCTCTCTCTCTCTTCTCTCTCTCCCTCTCTATCTTCTCCCTCTCCCCTTCTTATTTCCATTTTCCATTTTATGTATGTAATAAATAGTCTAGCTGTTGATATTTTGGCCTCGTTTGTGCCGATTAATTTCACAGCACGGGAATATTCAAAAGAACTCGTCTCCTTCCCTCTCCGGACAGAGACATTTAATTGGCGTAGTCGGCAGGATTCCCGTGCAGTGAAAGTATCACAGCAAAACTCCTGTATTTCTGAGAACCCCGAGACGTGTGTGTGTGTCTGAGACGTACTCTGAGTACGAAGTGAGTGCGGAGTCCAGATTCGCGTTTTCACTCTCCCGCGAGGGAAGTGGCCGGAGAAGGACGAAGCGAAATTTTCAGAGAGACTGTGTGGGAGTTCTCAAAAGCTTTCTATGTGTGTGCTTTCTCAAGGAAGGTTATCTGGGGTACAAATTTTGAATTTATAGTGTGACCTCCTTGAGAATCCTCTGTACCCTGCTTTACATGTGTGTGCTTTCCCGGGGAAGATTAACTGGGGTACAATCGTTGATTTTATAGTGTGGCCTCCCCGAGGATTCTCAGTACCCTGTTTTGGGAAACCCAGTTTTGGTGATATTTGTAAAGTGTGTGTTCTCTCAGGGAAACAGAGTGACTCTTCCCTGAGAAACATAGGGTTTCTTGTCCCGGTGTAACAGAAAATTTGAGGTACAAAAGCCGAGAAGCTTTTGCAAGTGTGGGTTCTCTCAGGGAAATCGTGTTACCTCCTTGAGAAGCCCAGGTTGGTTGGTTGTTTTCTTGTGTGTGACCTCTCCTGAAAAATCTATTGTGCATTTTTCCTGGAGAAGATTAGTTTGGAGTAAGCTTTTTAAAAGTGTACGTTTTCCAGGGAAGATTTTGTTGGTACAAACAGTGTTTTGATCTGACTCCCTGTGAAACTTAGTGCCCTATTAAGAAATGCCTTGTGAAACAAAAGAGATGGCCCGGAGTGAGAGGCTTTTTAACCTTTTAGAAGCTCACGGTGCCCGCCCATCTGTACCGGTACTTGACTGGGCCCGTGAAAATTGGCATAATTTCCAGAGTGTGGCTGATAGAATTGTGGCCCTGCAGAAAGATGCAAGAGCAAAAGCCGGAAAAGGCAAAGGTTTTATTTGTGCGGTTTTAGGCGCCTGTTTAGCTGCTTCAGTGAAGGAGAAAGAGGAATGGCATGAGCGGGACAATACAACTATTTCCTCTTTGCAGGACTTGGTTTCGTCACTACAAAGCCATGTTGCCACTTTGAAAGACGTAGTGGCAGACCTTAAAATTCGATTGGAAAAGGAGAGGAGGCAAAATTCGTATTTGGACTCAAAACAGGGTGTGAATTACCTGGAGTCTGCCCCTGTGTACCCTCGGGCAGAATTGGCAACAGCTAAGGAAGCTGCTGTGTGTTATAGAGTTTTATTAAACAAAATACATCACCGAATAGAAAATTTTGACAATTTATTAAGTAGCAAGGCAGGAGCAAACACAGCGCTGGACGACAGGGGAGTCTCCGCTCCGCAACTGCCGCACTTACGTCGAGTTCCCGTCCCCCTTTATAACCTTTCTCCTCTTGACTGACGCCCTCCTTCTCGAAACTTCGTGGCTCTACTCTGCGCATGTGTATTCAGTCTCTTCTAGGTCTCCCCTGCCTCCTGTTGGTGAAGATCGGCAGTCCTCCTCAGCTGTTCCCCAGATGACAGCCTTGGTCCCGCCCCGTGGGCAGGCCCATGCACACAGAGCAAGGTTTTATGGACAAAACTAATCAGATGGACAAAACCAATCAGGATGTACATCCCACTCTATCACAATTCCCCCTCTGCCTTCATCCTGATTTGTTTTGTCTATTATATAACTCCAATAGCCTCATAAAATGGTGGCCTAATATAATAACATAACCAGCACCCTTCAAACCAGGGCACATTTAACATCTGATTACAATGGTCAGTATTAGTCATAACCAAAACCACTTGTAAGGACTATAAGGGTCTACAACATCAAAAATCCACTCCATGGTCCTGCTTTAAATGATTATTAGGGGTTCTTGATCAGGAGTCCCCATAATAACTGTCTCTGTTATTTGTTACAGAGGTTTGAGGATTATGGAGGGATTTTCTGGTTATGTCACCCTTTGCCCTTTACAAAATATTAGATTTCAATGTTTTAACAAATACAGATGGGATTTGACTCAGGTCAGTTCTTTTTCTTATGTATAGTAAGCCGCAAGTCCCCTGCTCCTCGGGTTACTTGCCACTCTGGTCCTGAATCAAAGGCTTCCTTTTGGTCTGGTCCCCGCACTGGTCCTTTAATTCTGCTAGCATGTGTCCATCCCTTACAAGGTAAGGTCCCTCCCATCGTGGAGCTAGGGTAGTTTCTTTCCAAGTCTTAATCAGTATCCAATCTCCTGGTTGGATGCGGTGCATTTTAGGTCCAATGGGGCCCTTTGTGCCAAAGCCCCTTTCTTCCACAATTGTTCTCTATACCTCATCAAATTTGTTATATAAATGTTTAAGTCTTGTTATTTTAGTACTGGATGATAGGTAGGGCATTCCATACAGCATTTCAAAAGGGGAAAGTCCCAGATCAGTTCTAGGCTGTGTTCTAATATTCAACAGGGCCAGAGGCAGACACTTTAGCCATGACAATTTGGTTTCCATCCCCATTCATTCTCTCTACTCGTCCCGAACTCTGTGGGTGCCATGGGGTATGGCGATACCATCGAATTCCCAAAGCAGCCATAGTTTCCGTACACAAAATGCAGACCTCTGTCTGAATCAATAGATTCCACCACACCATACCGGGGACTTGTATCGCCCACTCTTTGGTAGTTCAGTGAAATCTACCTGTATCTTTTTGCTGCTGGCCGCCCTCCCTTCAGGGGTTGTCTAAGGCCAGCCTTATTAACCTTCAGACAGGTGATACATCCCCGTACTATTTGTTTTGCCAGATCATCCGCCCCAAAACACATATATTTTATAGTAAATTGATCAACAAGTGCCTGCGACCCCCAATGAGTTGTGCTGTGTATCTTCCTCATAATATCCATAGCAACTGGTTTGGGTAAAACTATCCTGTCACTACCCAGAAGCTTCCATTCCCCTTTTAGGTTTTCTTGTAAACCCATTTTAAAACTGTACAATTTCCATGGAGGAGGTTCCTCTGTCTCTGGGGGCCAATCCTCATATCCTGGATCCTTGCATACACAGTCTACAACATCTCCCGCAGTTCCCGCACCTTATTCCCTGCTGTACGTGTAGAGTTCAGCAATTCCCGATGTATTAGGCCCTTTCCTTGTGACTTTATCAATCCTCTTTCCTCCCAAATCTTTATGTTCACACAGAAAGAGGTCTTCTAATTACTGGGAATGCACCCGATAGGGAACCAACTTCCACTTTACACTGATGATGTCAGAGGGAAATATTCTGCTGCTGTTACAGAACAGGTTAAGGCATGCCACTATCAAGCTAGGGCGGTTACCTCCAAAGATAATTTGGGGGAGTCAAGCAATATTTCTCCCTGTCCAATGCTGGGTTAGTACCCCATACGCAGTTCCGTCTTCTATATTTACAAACAAGTAAAAGGGTCTCTTTGTATCCGGTAAGCTCAATACCGGTGCATTGACCAAATCCTGCTTCAATTCATCCAAACTGTTTTCATCTTCTTTATACAGAAACTTTACTTTTGCACTATAATTTGCAATCCATTGTCGGCAGTATCCAACAAGCCCTAATGATTGCCTCACCTGCCTTTTATTTCTGGGAGCTGGCATCTCTAAAATTCCTTTTACCCTTTCGGGGTCTATCTTCTTCTCCCCTTTTCTAAGATAATGCCCTAGATACTTCACCTCTTCCTCAACAAACTGTAATTTGGCCTTTGATACCTTTAATCCCTTTATACTCATAATTCAGTAACTGAATACTTTCCTCACGGACAACTTCTTCTGTGTCACCGGCAAGGAGTAAGTCATCTACATACTGGATAAGAACCACCCCTTCCCTGGTCTGGTATTCCTGTAAGATTTGCTCCAAAGCTTGTCCAAACAAATTCGGGGATTCTGTAAACCCCTGGAGAAGCACTGTCCACCTCAACTGCTGCCTTCGATGTGAGATAGGGTCTTCCCATTCAAAGGCAAAATAATCCCTACTTCTTTAGCTACCACTGGAAAACGAGCAATGGTTCTTTCCCTCAGGGGAAACAGGGTATTGCTTTACAGAGGTTATATTCAATTTTCCAACACTTTCAGGGGTGTACCAGACCTCTGGGTTAATCCTTGCCTCATCCTCCACCCTTAAGGGGCAAAGTCTAATCTTTATTTCCTTATTCACTACCTCTATCTTAATACCTAACTCAATAATTAAATCTCTACCTAGCAGATTAAAATCCGCTTCTGGAACTAGCAAAATGTTTCCTACTCCTATCTATTAACACATCCTTTATTCCTGAGACCATAAAGGGTTTGCCCTTAGCTCCCACTACTTGAGCCCCTTCCTTACTCCCTTTTGGTAATTTTTGCACAGTTGATCTTTCAGCCCCGGTGTCCACTAAGAACTCAACCTCCTGTTGCTGGGGACCGATCTTCAATTTTATCAAGGGCTCCTGATGTCTCTGGGTCCCCAGCAAATAGAGCCCCTGACCCCTCTAATCTTCCTGAAACTCTTTTTCATGTCCTTTTTCCCCACAGTAATAACACACACTAACTTCTCTCCTTTCTGCCGACATTTCCTTTCCCCGCCTTTGTCCCCCACCCGATCTCGTCCTGTAAGAAGCTCCAGCCTTTTCAGCCTCCTTAATCACCGCTATCATTATCCTAGCCTGCCTGCGCTGACTCTCCTCGTCCCGTCTTAAAGGTGTCTGAGGGGGAGGGGGCGGGCGCCGGAACGCTCTTAAAGCGGCGATGGCCGCGGTGAGGCCCACAGGAGAGGCGCTTGGAAGGGGTTTAAGGAGAACCAAGCTGGGGGGGGGAGGGGGTTATTTGGGGGAGGAAGAATTAATGACTCCTCCTCCTCCTTTCTATGTTTAATCTCTCACCTCCTGATTTACCTGAGTTTTATCATTCACCCACAGATTAAGTCTCAGCTTCACCCAGTCTTCCGATGACCCAAACATTGGCCACAAAACATTTGGGGAGATTTCTTTCCCTCCCCAAATAACCGCACAGTAGTGAATCATTTTTTCCTTCGTCTTGTTTTTAGTAATTGGATAATGTTCCCAATTTTCCAACATGAATCCTAACGGACTGTCCCCGGGTATCGGGGGAAGTTCTATAAGGGTTAAGGACTTGCTTCTCCCTTGTCCCCTCTTCTGGAGTACCCCTCAATCAATCGATGTTCACTCGCTTCCCCTGTTTCGTGGCTCACGCTCTCGCGAGCAATGAGAACCGCACTACTAAGGGTCCACACTCGCTTGGGGAATCCGAGCTGCCGGTTCCCCTCTCACACTCACACACAGTCACTGCAACTCCAGGATCCCTGACCCAGACCGAACGGTTCCCGCAATTACTCACGCATCCCGCGTCTTCGTCCGGACCTTTGTGCACAAAGTTTATAGGGTCTGCCGGCTTCCCTTTGCTCCTGTACCTTGAATTTAGGTTCGTCGGTACAACCAGGGTGAGATTGGACCACCAAGGCCACTAAAAAAAATCAAGTGGGGCGCCTCCTTGGAATGGTCACAAGCCCAACCACTTAAGTTGCATCCGAGTCACGGCACCAAATTTGTTATAGAGTTTTATTAAACAAAATACATCACCGAATAGAAAATTTTGACAATTTATTAAGTAGCAAGGCAGGAGCAAACACAGCGCTGGACGACAGGGGAGTCTCCGCTCCGCAACTGCCGCACTTAACGTCGAGTTCCCGTCCCCCTTTATAACCTTTCTCCTCTTGATTGACGCCCTCCTTCTCGAAACTTCGTGGCTCTACTCTGCGCATGTGTATTCAGTCTCTTCTAGGTCTCCCCTGCCTCCTGTTGGTGAAGATCGGCAGTCCTCCTCAGCTGTTCCCCAGATGACAGCCTTGGTCCCGCCCCGTGGGCAGGCCCATGCACACAGAGCAAGGTTTTATGGACAAAACTAATCAGATGGACAAAACCAATCAGGATGTACATCCCACTCTATCACACTGTGCATGTGAGACCTCTCATTAAAACTGAAGTTTTATATGAGGATGGGGAAACTACCCCCACTGTCACAACTAAAGATGCACCTTTCTCATACACTGTGCTGGCCAGAATTCGTAACGAATTTGCACGCTCTGCTGTGGAATCTGAGGTGGAATATGTGTGGCGAGTTTCACAAACTGGAGGTGATCAGATTATGTTAACAGAAGCTGAAGCCATGGGCTATTGGGGTGATAATGTTTTTCTAACCACGAAAAACAGGAGTGGACCCTGGAGCCTTACCCAGCGAGCTGCCTATTGGGCAGGGGGGTTTGATCCAAAGGAGAGAGGAGAACCTGTAGTTCTGCAGGGAGGGATGAATCAGATAATGGAGAATGTGCAAAAGGCTGCATGCCTGCAAATGATCTATGAAAGAGAACTAAAGCATCATTTTGAATCCCCCCTTTCTCTTCTGGTGGATGCAAACAGAATGACTCCTTTGATCAGGGGTCTCCCTGACTCGCTTAAAATAAGAGGTATCGAGCTCCAAAAAGAAATAGCTAATACCCCACTTTCTTCCAGGACATGGGAAGATTTGGGAAGGGAGTTATTAGATTATGCCAGGCAGTATGATATTCCTGAGGAAAGTAAAAAACCTCAAACTAGAGGCTTGAGACATGTGAAAATGATTCACCCACCAAGCCCCCAGGGCCAGTCGCGCCGTATTCCTAGTAGGCACCTGGCTAGGGGCAGGGAACACTTGAATACCCGGCAATATTGGTGGGGGGTGGGTCAGAAGAAAGGTATCCCAAAAGAGGTGGTTGATGGGGTACCCACGAGGCAATTAGAAATCATTGTGAAATGCTGGCCTGAGCCTAAAAAGAGGGCTGAGGCCACTGCTCCTCTCTTTGTGAAACCATTTGGTGAGGGGAGGGGTATGCCCCCAGGGCAACTAAGGGCTTCACTTCTCAGTGGTGAGTCGGGGGTGAAGCATGAGTCAGAAGATCACCAAATGAAAATTGTACGTGGCTCGGGACAAAGCTTTTGTTTGTGTTTTTGTTTGTGTTTAACTTGGCTTTGAGAGAACCTGAAACAATCAACGATACTTCCAGGCCCATTCAAAGTAATTAAGCAAACTCTTTCAAGGGACATCACCTGAGAGGGTGACTGTATGGGAACCTGGAAATACCAGTTTTGTACGTTTTAAGGTTGAGTTTCTTATTTAAGTCTAATGCTAAAATTACCTGTTGTTTAAGTTATAATGCTGAATTCTACTTGATGTATTGTCAGAAGGACTTGTCTTGTTACAATATAGAAGACCTCTCAAGTTTTGCATCGCAGAAGACATCTCTTCAAGGACTGTACTTTCCATAGCCCCGCAGACATTCAGATCTGGAAGGAAGCTCTCACTTCAATTCCAAACTGAAGGACTGACAGGGTGGGGGGGGTATGGGTTTGTTCTCTTGGCTTCCAGGAGGAACAAGGATGCTTTCACCTTGTGTAATTACCTGTTTAAATTTTGTTCTATTTTGCTAGTATTGTTAATCTTTCACCTTGTGTAGTGTCCAATATGCAATTTGTGTCTAATGATGGTGTACAACAGATTTGTGCCATTAGCCAACCAAAACTTATGTCTATTGAAAAAAATTGTTTAAAACTTCTTTCCTTTCCTTTCTTTTCTTTCTTTCTTTCTTGCTTTTATCTTTGATTGACGGGGTGGTGTAAGAGTCTAAACTCCTGGTGTGACTCAACAAAGATAAAATCACTTGCTGCTTGCCCAGACAGTACCAATCCTGGATGCAAATCACCTTGCGATTGCTTCGTGATAACACTGGACTGCAGCTGGCCTATAACAATGACCCAAGGACCCAGCCATCACGCCTTCAAGACAGCTATCAGATACCCCCAGGAAGGGAGGGTGATGAGTCAATGGACTCTCCACCTGTCTCCTGATGTGTGATAAGTGGGTAGGCAGGGAGATGGAGAGGAAGGAGGCGGAGGCCCCCCCCCACTCCATCCAGACCACTGTCCAAACTCACATGAATACACAGAAAGACTTCCTGGGGAACGATATCTGGATACTTATGATTTCCTGGCTCCTGAATTCCTGAGGGACAATGCTTGGACACATACCTAAGGACTAAAAACTGTATAAAAGACTTGACCACTACTGGCTCAGTTGGGAAGAAAACCGCAGAGGAAGAAAACCGCAATGAAGGGAAGAAAAACGCAGAGAGAAAAACGCTGAAGGAGGAGCATGCCGCTGAGAAGGAAGGAAGCAGACTGAACCCTCTCTCCATGTCCTCTACTCATGGAGCTGACCCATGCTGCCCAGAGGGACCTCATCTGTTCTCCAGCCAAAGCCTCAGCACCCTTTCTCTACAGACCCAGGCTGCCCAGAGGGATCACATCGCATCTCCAGCCAAAGCCTCAGCACAAACCCAGCACCTCATGCAGCACCTCTCCTCCACAGACTCAAACTGTCTTGGGGTGGGTGAGGGGTGTGGTAATATGATTCCTTTCCTCTTCTCTCTCTCTCTTCTCTCTCTCCCTCTCTATCTTCTCCCTCTCCCCTTCTTATTTCCAT
Source organism: Dryobates pubescens (assembly GCF_014839835.1). Classification (NCBI taxonomy): domain Eukaryota; kingdom Metazoa; phylum Chordata; class Aves; order Piciformes; family Picidae; genus Dryobates; species Dryobates pubescens. The sequence continues at coordinate 230,020 of NW_026530776.1, forward strand.
TTTCTCTATGTAATAAATAGTCTAGCTGTTGATATTTTGGCCTCGTTTGTGCCGATTAATTTCACAGCACGGGAATACTCAAAAGAACTAGTCTCCTTCCCTCTCCGGACCGAGACACAGTGAGTCACAGTGCCTGAGTGTCATGGTGCCTGAGAAGCACAGTGCCAGAGAGTCACAGTGCCACAGAGTCACAGTGCCTGAGCGTCACAGTGCCTGAGTGTCACCGTGCCTGAGTGTCACAATGCCTCAGTGTCACAGTGCCTGAGTGTCACCGTGCCTGAGTGTCACAATGCCTCAGTGTCACAGTGACAGATTGGCTCAATGCCTGGGCGTCACAGTGCCTGAGCGTCACAGTGCCTGAGCGTCACAGTGCCTGAGAGTCACAATGCCTTAGTGTCACATTGCCAGAGTGTCACAGTGCCAGGTCGTCACAGTGCCTGAGTGTCACAGTGCCAGAGAGTCAGTGCCAGAGAGTCACAGTGCCTGAGTGTCACAGTGCCTGAGAGTCACAGTGCCTGAGTGTCACAGTGCCTGAGTGTCACAGTGCCTGAGTGTCGCAATGCCTGAGTGTCACAGTGCCTGAGTGTCACAGTGCCTGAGTGTCGCAATGCCTGAGTGTCACAGTGCCTGAGAGTCACAGTGCCTGAGTGTCACAGTGCCTGAGTGTCACAGTGTCAAAGAGTCACAGTGCCAGAGTACCACAATGCCTGAGAGTCCCAGTGCCTGAGTGCCACAATGCCTGAGAGTCACAGTGCCTGAGTGCCACAATGCCTGAGAGTCACAGTGCCTGAGTGTCTCAGTGCCAGGGAGTCACAGTGCCAGAGAGGTGCAGTGCCTGAGTGTCATAGTGCCTGAGAGTCACAGTGCATGAGTGTCACAGTGCCTGAGTGTCACAGTGCCTGAATGTCATAGTGCCTGAGAGTCACAGTGCCTGAGTGTCACAATGCCTTACTGTCAAGGTGCCAGATTGGCACAATGCCAGAGACTCACCATGCAAGAGTGTCACAATGCCAGAGAGTCACAGTGCCTGAGCATCACAGTGCCTGAGTGTCACAGTACCTGAGAGTCACCGTGCCTTATCTCACAATGCCTGAGTGTCACGGTGCCAGAGAGTCACAGTGTCCGAGTGTCACAGCGCCTGAGAGTCACAGTGCCAGAGAGTCACAGTGCCTCAGTGTCACAGTGCCAGAGAGTCACAGTGCCTCAGTGTCACAGTGCCTGAGAGTCACAATGCCTGAGTGTCACAGTGCCAGAGAATCACAGTGCCTGAGTGTCACAGTGCCTGAGTGTCACAGTGCCAGAGAGTGACAGTGCCAGAGAGTCAGAGTGCCTGAGTGTCACAGTGCCTGAGTGTCACAGAGCCTGAGTGTCACAGTGCCTGAGTGTCACAGTGCCAGAGAGTCACAGTGCGAGAGAGTCACAGTGCCTGTGTGTCACAGTGCATTAGTGTCGCAGTGCCTGAGTGTCGCAGTGCCTGAGTGTCACAGTGCCTGAGTGTCACAGTGCCAGGGAGTCCCAGTGCCTGAGTGTCACAGTGCCAGGGAGTCACAGTGCCAGAGAGGTACAGTGCCTGAGTGTCACAGTGCCTGAGAGACACAATGACTTAGTGTCACATTGCCAGAGAGTCACAGTGCCAGGGAGTCACAGTGCCAGAGAGTCACAGTTACTGAGTGTCACAGTGCCTGAGTGTCACAGTGCCAGAGAGTCACAGTGCCTGAGTGTCACAATGCCTGAGTGTCACAGTGCCTGAGTGTCACAGTGCCAGAGAGTCACAGTGCCTGTATGTCACAGTGCCTGACTGTCACAGTGTCAAAGAGTCACAGTACCATAGAGTCACTGAGCCTGAGTGTCACAGTGACTGAGTGTCACAGTGCCAGAGAGTGACAGTGCCAGAGAGTCACAGTGCCTGATTGTCGCAATGCCTGAGTGTCAGAGTGCCTGAGTGTCACAGTGTCACAGAGTCACAGTGCCTGAGTGTCACAGTACCTGAGAGTCACAGTGCCTGAGTGTCACAGTGCCTGAGAGTCACCTTGCCTGAGTGTCACAGTGTCAAAGAGTCACAGTGCCTGAGTGTCATGGTGCCTGAATGCCACAGTGCCAGAGAGTCACAGTGCCACAGAGTCACAGTGCCTGAGTGTCACAATGCCTGAGTGTCACAGTGCCTGAGTGTCACAGTGCCAGGTAGTCACAGTGCCTGAGTGTCACAGTGCCTGAGTGTCACAATGCCTGAGAGCTACAGTGCCTGAGTGTCACAGTGACTGAGTTTCATGGTGCCTGAGAGTCACAATGCCTGAGTGTCGCAGTGCCTGAGAGCTACAGTGCCTGAGTATCACAGTGTCAGAGTCACAATGCCTGAATGTCACAATGTCTGAGAGTCACAGTGCCTGAGTGTCACAATGCCTGAGTGTCACAGTGCCTGAGAGTCACAGTGCCAGAGAGTCACAGTGCCTGAGAGTCACAGTGCCTGAGTCTCACTGTGCGAGAAAGTCACAGTGCCTGAGTGGCACAATGCCTGTCACAGTGCCTGAGTATCACAGCGCCAGAGTGTCACAATGCCTGAGTGTCACAGTGCCTGAGTGTCACAGTGCCTGATGGTCACAGTGTCAAAGAGTCACAGTGCCTGAGTGTCATGGTGGCTGAGTGTCACAGTGCCAGAGAGTCACAGTGCCTGAGAGCTATAGTGCCTGAATGTCACAGTGCCTGAGTGTCATAGTGCCAAAGAGTCACACTGCCCGAGTGTCACAGTGCCAGAGAGTCACAGTGCCAGAGTCACAGTGCATGAGAGTCACAGTGCCTGAGTGTCACAGTGCCAGAGAGTCACAGTGCCAGAGTAACAGTACATGAGTGTCACAATGCCTGAGTGTCACAGTGCTTGAGTGTCACAGTACCAGAGAGTCACAGTGCCTGAGCATCACAGTGCCTGAGTGTCAAAGTGCCTGAGAGTCACAGTGCCAGAGTGTCACAGCGCCTTAGAGCTACAGTGCCTGAGTGTCACAATGCCTGAGTGGCACAGCACCTGAGAGTCACAGTGCCTGAGAGTCACAGTGCCTGAAAGTCACAGTGCCTGAATGTCACAGTGCCTAAACGTCACAATGCCTGAGTGTCACAGTGGCAAAGAGTCACTAGTGCCTGAGTGTCACAGTGCCTGAGTGTCACGGAGCCTGAGTGTCACACTGCCTGAATCTCACAGTGACAGAGTGCTACAGTCCCTGTGTGTCACAGTGTCACAATGCCTTAGTGCCACAGTGCCAGACTGTCACAATGCCTGAGAGTCACATTGCCTGAGTGTCACAATGCCTGAGTGTCACAGTGTCAGAGTCACAATGCCTGAATGTCGCAATGCCTGAGAGTCACAGTGCATGAGATTCACTGTACCTGAGTGTCACAATGCCTGAGTGTCACAGTGCCTGAGTGTCATGGTGCCTGAGTGTCACAGTGCCTGAGAGTCACAGAGCCAGAGAGTCACAGTGCCTGAGTGTCACAGTGGCAATGAGTCAGAGCGCCTGACTGTCACAGTGCCTGAGTGTCACAGTGTAAGAGACTGACAATACCTGAGTGTCACAGTGCCTGAGTGTCACAGTACGTAAGTGTCACAGTGCTAGAGTGTCACAGTGCCTGAGAGCTACAGTGCCTGAGTGTCACAATGCCTGATTTTCACGGTGCCTGAGTGTCATATTCCCTGAGTGTCACAGTGATTGAGAGTCAGAATTCCAGTGTGTCACAGTGCCACAGTGTCACAGGGCATGAGAGTCACAATGCCAGAGTGTCACAAGGCCTGAGAGTCACAGTGCCTGAGAGTCACAGTGCCTGAGTGTCACTGTGCGAGAAAGTCACAGTGCCTGAGTGGCACAATGCCTGTCACAGTGCCTGAGTATCACAGCGCCAGAGTGTCACAATGCCTGAGTGTCACAGTGCCTGAGTGTCACAGTGCCAGAGAGTCACAGTGTCAAAGAGTCACATTGCCAGAGTCACAGTACCTGAGTGTCACAATGCCTGAGTGTCACAGTGCCTGAGTGTCACAGTGCCTGAGTGTCACAGTGCTTGAGTGTCACAGTACCAGAGAGTCACAGTGCCTGAGCATCACAGTGCCTGAGTGTCAAAGTGCCTGAGAGTCACAGTGCCAGAAAGTCACAGTGGCTGAGAGCTACAGTGCCTGAATGTCACAGTGCCTGAGTGTCATAGTGCCAAAGAGTCACAGTGCCTGAGTGTCACAGTTCCTGAGTGTCACAGTGCCAGAGAGTCACATTGCCAGAGTCACAGTACCTGAGTGTCACAATGCCTGAGTGTCACAGTGCCTGACTGTCACAGTGCCTGAGTGTCACAGTGCTTGAGTGTCACAGTACCAGAGAGTCACAGTGCCTGAGTGTCAAAGTGCCTGAGAGTCACAGTGCCAGAGTGTCACAGCGCCTGAGAGCTACAGTGCCTGACTGTCACAGTGCCTGAGTGTCACAGTGCTTGAGTGTCACAGTACCAGAGAGTCACAGTGCCTGAGCATCACAGTGCCTGAGTGTCACAGTGCCAGAGAGTCACAGTGCCAGAGAGTCACACTGCCTGAGTGTCACAGTGCCAGAGAGTCACAGTGCCGGAGTGTCACAGTGCCTGAGTGTCACAGTCCCTGCATGTTACGGTGCCAGACTGTCAGAATGCCTGAGTGTCACAGTGCCTGAGTGTCACAATGCCAGAGTGTCACACAGCCTGAGAGCTACAGTGCCTGTATGTCACAATGCCTGAGTGTCACAGCACCTGAGAGTCACAGTGCCTGAGATCTGCAGTGCTGAGTGTCGCAGTGCCTGAGTGTCACAGTGCCTGTGTGTCACAATGCCTGAGAGCTACAGTGCCTGAGTGTCACAGTGACTGAGTTTCATGGTGCCTGAGAGTCACAATGCCTGAGTGTCGCAGTGCCTGAGAGCTACAGTGCCTGAGTATCACAGTGCCTGAGTGTCACAGTGCCTGAGTATCACAGTGCCTGAGTGTCACAGTGCCGGAGTATCACAGTGCCTTAAGAGCTACAGTGCCTGAGTGTCACAGTGCAAGAGTGTCATAGTGCCAAAGAGTCACAGTACCTGAGTGTCACAGTGCCTGAGTGTCACATTGCCAGAGAGTCACAGTGCCTGAGTGTCACAGTGCCAGGGAGTCACAGTGCCAGAGAGTCACAGTGCCTGAGCGTCACAGTGCCTGAGCGTCACAGTGCCAGAGAGTCACAGTACCTGACTGTCACAATGCCTGAGTGTCACAGTGCTTGAGTGTCACAGTACCAGAGAGTCACAGTGCCTGAGTGTCACAGTGCGTGAGTGCTACAGTGCCAGAGAGTCACAGTGTCCTAGTGTCACAATGCCTGAGTGTCACAGCGCCTGAGAGTCACAGTGCCTGAGTGTCACAGTGCCTGAGTGCTACAGTGCCAGAGAGTCACAGTGTCCTAGTGTCACAATGCCTGAGTGTCACAGTGCCTGAGAGCCACAGTGCCACAGTGCCACAGTGCTAGAGATTCACAGTGTCCGAGTGTCACAATGCCTGGGTGTCACAATGCCTAAGTGTCACAGTGCCTGAGAGTCACAGTGCCCGAGTGTCACAGTGCCAGAGTGTCACAGAGCCAGAGTGTCACACTGCCTGAATCTCACAGTGACAGAGTGCTACAGTCCCTGTGTGTCACAGTGCCAGAGTGTCACAATGCCTTACTGCCACAGTGCCAGACTGTCACAATGCCTGAGAGTCACATTGCCTGAGTGTCACATTGCCTGAGTGTCACAGTGTCAGAGTCACAATGCCTGAATGTCACAATGCCTGAGTGTCACAGTGCCTGAGAGTCACAGTGCCAGAGAGTCACAACGCCTGAGAGTCACATTGCCAGAGAGTTACAGTACCAGAGAGTCACAGTGCCTTATGTCACAATGCCTGAGTGTCACAGTGCCTGAGCGTTACAGTGCCTCAGTCACAATGCCTGTGTGTCAGTGGCAGAGGTGCACAGGGCCTGACAGTCACTTCCTGAGTGTCAGAATGCCTTAGTGAGAAAGTGTCACAGTGCCTGAGTGTCATCGTGCCTGAGTGTCACAGTGCCAGAGTCTCATAATGCTTGAGTGTCACAGTGCCTGAGTGTCACAGTCCCTGCATGTTACGGTGCCAGACTGTCAGAATGCCTGAGTGTCACAGTGCCTGAGTGTCACAGTGCCTGAGTGTCACAATGCCAGTGTCACAGTGCCTGAGTGTCATATTCCCTGAGTGTCACAGTGCCTGAGAGTCACAATTCCAGTGTGTCACAGTGCCACAGTGTCACAGGGCATGAGAGTAACAATGCCAGAGTGTCACAAGGCCTGAGAGTCACAGTGCCTGAGAGTCACAGTGCCTGAGTGTCACTGTGCGAGAAAGTCACAGTGCCTGAGTGGCACGATGCCTGTCACAGTGCCTGAGTATCACAGCGCCAGAGTGTCACAATGCCTGAGTGTCACAGTGCCTGATGGTCACAGTGTCAAAGAGTCACAGTGCCTGAGTGTCATGGTGGCTGAGTGTCACAGTGCCAGAGAGTCACAGTGGCTGAGAGCTACAGTGCCTGAATGTCACAGTGCCTGAGTGTCATAGTGCCAAAGAGTCACAGTGCCTGAGTGTCACAATGCCTGAGTGTCACAGCACCTGAGAGTCACAGTGCCTGAGAGTCACAGTGCCTGAAAGTCACAGTGCCTGAGTGTCACAGTGCCTAAATGTCACAATGCCTGTGTGTCACAGTGGCAAAGAGTCACTAGTGCCTGAGTGTCACAATGCCTGAGAGTCACATTGCCTGAGTGCCACAATGCCTGAGTGTCACCGTGCCTGAGAGTCACAGAGCCAGAGAGTCACAGTGCCTGAGTGTCACAATGTCTGAGAGTCACAGTGCCTGAGTGTCACAATGCCTGAGTGTCACAGTGCCTGAGAGTCACAGTGCCAGAGAGTCACAACGCCTGAGAGTCACATTGCCAGAGAGTTACAGTACCAGAGAGTCACAGTGCCTTATGTCACAATGCCTGAGTGTCACAGTGCCTGAGTGTCACAGTCCCTGCATGTTACGGTGCCAGACTGTCAGAATGCCTGAGTGTCACAGTGCCTGAGTGTCACAATGCCAGAGTGTCACACAGCCTGAGAGCTACAGTGCCTGTATGTCACAATGCCTGAGTGTCACAGCACCTGAGAGTCACAGTGCCTGAGTGTCACAGTGACTGAGTGCTAAAGTGCCAGAGAGTCACAGTGTCCTAGTGTCACAATGCCTGAGTGTCACAGTGCCTGAGCGTTGCATTGCCTCAGTCATAATGCCTGTGTGTCAGTGGCAGAGGTGCACAGGGCCTGACAGTCACTTCCTGAGTGTCAGAATGCCTTAGTGAGAAAGTGTCACAGTGCCTGAGTGTCATCGTGCCTAAGTGTCACAGTGCCAGAGTCTCATAATGCCTGAGTGTCACAATGCCTGAGTGTCACAATGCCTGAATGTCACAGTGCCTGAGTGTCACAGTGCCTGAGTGTCACAATGCCTGAGTGTCACAGTGCCTGAGTGTCACAATGCCAGTGTCACAGTGCCTGAGTGTCATATTCCCTGAGTGTCACAGTGCCTGAGAGTTACAATTCCAGTGTTTCACAGTGCTACAGTGTCACAGGGCATGAGAGTCACAATGCCAGAGTGTCACAAGGCCTGAGAGTCACAGTGCCTGAGAGTCACAGTGCCTGAGAGTCACAGTGCCTGAGTGTCACTGTGCGAGAAAGTCACAGTGCCTGAGTGGCACAATGCCTGTCACAGTGCCTGAGTATCACAGCGCCAGAGTGTCACAATGCCTGAGTGTCACAGTGCCTGAGTGTCACAGTGCCTGATTGTCACAGTGTCAAAGAGTCACAGTGCCTGAGTGTCATGGTGGCTGAGTGTCACAGTGCCAGAGAGTCACAGTGCCCGAGAGCTACAGTGCCTGAATGTCACAGTGCCTGAGTGTCATAGTGCCAAAGAGTCACAGTGCCTGAGTGTCACACTGCCTGAGTGTCACAGTGCCAGAGAGTCACAGTGCCAGAGTCACAGTGCCTGAGAGTCACAGTGCCTGAGTGTCACAGTGCCTGAATGTCACAATGCCTGAGTGTCACAGTGGCAAAGAGTCACTAGTGCCTGAGTGTCACAGTGCCTGAGAGTCACAGTGCCTGAGTGTCACAGTGCCTGAGAGTCACAGAGCCAGAGAGTCACAGTGCCTGAGTTTCACAGTGCCTGAGTGTCACAGTCCCTGAGTGTCACACTGCCTGAATGTCACAGTGCCTGAGTGTTAACAGCGCCTGAGTGTCACAGTGCCTGAGTGTCACAGTGTCAGAGACTGACAATACCTGAGTGTCACAGTGTCTGAGTGTCACAGTACGTAAGTGTCACAGTGCCAGAGTGTCACAGTGCCTGAGAGCTACAGTGCCTGAGTGTCACAATGCCTGAGTGTGACAGTGCCTGAGTGTCACAGTGTCTGAGAGATACTGTGCCTGAGTGTCGCAGTGCCTGAGTGTCACAGTGCCTGATTTTCACGGTGCCTGATAGTCACGGTGCATGAGTGTCACAGTGCCTGAGTGTCACAGTGCCTGAGAGCTACAGTGCCTGAGTGTCGCAGTGCCTGAGTGTCACAGTGCCTGAGAGCTATAGTGCCTGAGTGTCACAGTGCCTGACAGTCACAGTGCTTGAGTGTCATTGTGCCAAAGAGTCACAGTGCCTGAGTGTCACAGTGCCTGAGTGTCACAGTGCCTGAGTGTCACATTGCCAGAGAGTCACAGTGCCAGAGAGTCACAGTCCCTGAGTGTCACAGTGCCTGAGTGTCACAGTGCCTGAGTGTCTCATTGCCAGAGAGTCACAGTGCCTGATTGTCACAGTGCCTGAGTGTCACATTGCCTGATAGCTACCGTGACTGAGTGTCGCAGTGCCTGAGTGTCACAATGCCAGAGTGTCACAGGGACTGAGAGTCATAGTACCTGAGTGTCGCAATGAGTGTGTGTCACCATTGGAGAGAGTCACAGTGCCTGAGTCTCACAGTGCCAGAGTGTAACAATGCCTGAGTGTCACAGCGCCTGAGAGTCACAGTGCCTGATAGCTACAGTGCCTGAGAGTCACAGTGCCACAGTGCCACAGTGCTAGAGAGTCACATTGTCCGAGTGTCACAATGCCTGAGTGTCACAATGCCTAAGTGTCACAGTGCCTGAGAGTCACAGTGCCTGAGTGTCACAATGCCTAAGTGTCACAGTGCCTGAGAGTCACAGTGCCTGAGTGTCACAGTGCCAGAGTGTCACAGAGCCTGAGTGTCACACTGCCTGAATCTCACAGTGATAGAGTGCTACAGTCCCTGCGTGTCACAGTGCCAGTGTCACAATGCCTTAGTGAAAGAGTGCCAGACTGTCACAATGCCTGAGAGTCACATTGCCTGAGTGTCACATTGCCTGAGTGTCACAGTGTCAGAGTCACAATGCCTGAATGTCACAATGCCTGAGAGTCACAGTGCATGAGATTCACTGTACCTGAGTGTCACAATGCCTGAGTGTCACAGTGCCTGAGTGTCACAGTGCCTGAGAGTCACAGTGCCAGAGAGTCACAGTGCCTGAGAGTCACAGTGCCAGAGAGTCACAACGCCTGAGAGTCACAGTGCCAGAGAGTCACAACGCCTGAGAGTCACATTGCCAGAGAGTTACAGTACCAGAGAGTCACAGTGCCTTATGTCACAATGCCTGAGTGTCACAGTACCTGACTGTCACAATGCCTGAGGGTCACAGTGCCTGAGTGTCACAGTGCTTGAGTGTCACAGTGCCAAAGAGTCACAGTGCCTGAGTGTCACATTGCCAGAGAGTCACAGTGCCAGAGTCACAGTACCTGAGTGTCACAATGCCTGAGTGTCACAGTGCCTGAGTGTCACAGTGCCTGAGTGTCACAGTGCTTGAGTGTCACAGTACCAGAGAGTCACAGTGCCTGAGCATCAGAGTGCCTGAGTGTCAAAGTGCCTGAGAGTCACAGTGCCAGAGTGTCACAGCGCCTGAGAGCTACAGTGCCTGAGTGTCACAATGCCTGAGTGTCACAGCACCTGAGAGTCACAGTGCCTGAGAGTCACAGAGCCTGAAAGTCACAGTGCCTGAGTGTCACAGTGCCTGAATGTCACAATGCCTGAGTGTCACAGTGGCAAAGAGTCACTAGTGCCTGAGTGTCACAGTGCCTGAGTGTCACGGAGCCTGAGTGTCACACTGCCTGAATCTCACAGTGACAGAGTGCTACAGTCCCTGTGTGTCACAGTGCCAGAGTGTCAGAATGACTTAGTGCCACAGTGCCAGACTGTCACAATGCCTGAGAGTCACATTGCCTGAGTGTCACAATGCCTGAGAGTCACAGTGTCAGAGTCACAATGCCTGAATGTCGCAATGCCTGAGAGTCACAGTGCATGAGATTCACTGTACCTGAGTGTCACAATGCCTGAGTGTCACAGTGACTGAGAGTCACAGAGCCAGAGAGTCACAGTGCCTGAGTGTCACAATGCCTGAGAGTCACATTGCCAGAGAGTCACAGTGCCAGAGAGTCACAGTGCCTTATGTCACAATGCCTGAGTGTCACAGTGCCTGAGCGTTACAGTGCCAGAGTCTCATAATGCTTGAGTGTCACAGTGCCTGAGTGTCACAGTCCCTGCATGTTACGGTGCCAGACTGTCAGTATGCCTGAGTGTCAGAGTGCCTGAGTGTCACAATGCCTGAGTGTCACAATGCCAGTGTGTCACAGTGCCTGAGAGTCACAATTCCAGTGTGTCACAGTGCCACAGTGTCACAGGACATGAGAGTCAGAATGCCAGAGTGTCACAAGGCCTGAGAGTCACAGTGCCTGAGAGTCACAGTGCCTGAGTGTCACTGTGCGAGAAAGTCACAATGCTGGAGTGGCACAATGCCTGTCACAGTGCCTGAGTATCACAGCGCCAGAGTGTCACAATGCCTGAGTGTCACAGTGCCTGAGTGTCACAGTGCCTGATGGTCACAGTGTCAAAGAGTCACAGTGCCTGAGTGTCATGGTGGCTGAGTGTCACAGTGCCAGAGATTCACAGTGCCTGAGAGCTACAGTGCCTGAATGTCACAGTGCCTGAGTGTCATAGTGCCAAAGAGTCACAGTGCCTGAGTTTCACAGTGCCTGAGTGTCACAGTGCCTGAGAGTCACTAGTGCCTGAGTGTCACAGTGCCAGAGTGTCACAGAGCCTGAGTGTCACACTGCCTGAATCTCACAGTGACAGAGTGCTACAGTCCCTGTGTGTCACAGTGCCAGAGTGTCACAATGCCTTAGTGCCACAGTGCCAGACTGTCACAATGCCTGAGAGTGATATTGCCTGAGAGTCACATTGCCTGAGTGTCACAGTGATAGAGTCACAATACCTGAATGTCGCAATGCCTGAGAGTCACAGTGCATGAGAGTCTCTGTGTCTGAGTGTCACCGTGCCAGAGTGTCACCATGCCAGAATGCCACCGTGACAGAGTGCCACAGTTCCAGAGTGTCACAGTACCTTAGTGTCACAATCCTTGAGTGTCACAGTGCCTGAATCTCACAGTGATTGAGTATCACAGTGCCTGAGTGTCAAAGTGCCAGAATGTCACACAGGCTGAGAGCTACAGTGCCTGTATGTCACAATGCCTGAGTGTCACAGCACCTGAGAGTCACAGTGCCTGAGATCTGCAGTGCTGAGCGTCACAGTGCCTGAGTGTCACAGTGCCTGAGCGTCACAGTGCCTGAGTGTCACAATGCCTGAGTGTCACAGCACCTGAGAGTCACAGTGCCTGAGATCTGCAGTGCTGAGTGTCACAGTGCCTGAGTGTCGCAGTGCCTGAGTGTCGCAGTGCCTGAGTGTCACAGTGCCTGAGTGTCGTAGTGCCTGAGAGCTACAGTGGCTGAGAGTCACAGTGCCTGGGTGTCACAATGCCTGAGAGCTACAGTGCCTGAGTGTCACAGTGACTGAGTTTCATGGTGCCTGAGAGTCACAATGCCTGAGTGTCGCAGTGACTGAGAGCTACAGTGCCCGAGTGTCGCAGTGCCTGAGAGCTACAGTGCCTGAGTGTCACAGTGCAAAAGTGTCATAGTGCCAGAGTCACAGTACCTGAGTGTCACAGTGCCTGAGTGTCACATTGCCAGAGAGTCACAGTGCCCGAGTGTCACAGTGCCAGGGAGTCACAGTGCCAGAGAGTCACAGTGCCTGAGCGTCACAGTGCCTGAGTGTCACAGTGCCAGAGAGTCACAGTACCTGACTGTCACAATGCCTGAGTGTCACAGTGCCTGAGTGTCACAGTGCTTGAGTGTCACAGTACCAGAGAGTCAGAGTGCCTGAGCGTCAGAGTGTCTGAGTGTCAAAGAGCCTAAGAGTCACAGTGCCAGAGTGTCACAGTGCCTGAGAGCTACACTGCCTGAGTCTCACAATGCCTGAGTGTCACAGCACCTGAGAGTCACAGTGCCTGAGTGTCACAGTGCCTGAGTGCTACAGTGCCAGAGAGTCACAGTGTCCTAGTGTCACAATGCCTGAGTGTCACAGTGCCAAAGAGTCACAGTGCCTGAGTGTCACATTGCCAGAGAGTCACAGTGCCAGAGTGTCACAATGCTTGAGTGTCATAGTGCCAGAGTGTCACAATGGCTGACTGTCACAGAGCCTGAATCTCACAGTGCCTCAGTGTCACAGTCCCTGCGTGTCACAGTACAGGAATGTCACAAGGCCTTAGTGTAACAGTGCCAGAGAGTCAAAGTGCCTGAGTGTCACCGAGCCTGATTGTCACAATGCCTGAGTGACACAATGCCTGAGAGTCACAGAGCCTGATTGTCACAATGCCTGAGTGTCACAGTGCCTGAGTGTCACAGTGCCTGAGAGTCACAGTGCCAGAGAGTCACAACGCCTGAGAGTCACATTGCCAGAGAGTTACAGTACCAGAGAGTCACAGTGCCTTATGTCACAATGCCTGAGTGTCACAGTGCCTGAGCGTTACAGTGCCTCAGTCACAATGCCTGTGTGTCAGTGGCAGAGGTGCACAGGGCCTGACAGTCACTTCCTGAGTGTCAGAATGCCTTAGTGAGAAAGTGTCACAGTGCCTGAGTGTCATCGTGCCTGAGTGTCACAGTGCCAGAGTCTCATAATGCTTGAGTGTCACAGTGCCTGAGTGTCACAGTCCCTGCATGTTACGGTGCCAGACTGTCAGAATGCCTGAGTGTCACAGTGCCTGAGTGTCACAATGCCTGAGTGTCACAGTGCCTGAGTGTCACAATGCCAGTGTCACAGTGCCTGAGTGTCATATTCCCTGAGTGTCACAGTGCCTGAGAGTCACAATTCCAGGGTGTCACAGTGCCACAGTGTCACAGGGCATGAGAGTCACAATGCCAGAGTGTCACAAGGCCTGAGAGTCACAGTGCCTGAGAGTCACAGTGCCTGAGTGTCACAATGCCTGTCACAGTGCCTGAGCATCACAGGGCCAGAGCGTCACAATGCCTGAGTGTCACAATGCCTGAGTGTCACAGTGCCTGATTGACACAGTGTCAAAGAGTCACAGTGCCTGAGTGTCATGGTGGCTGAGTGTCACAGTGCCAGAGAGTCACAGTGCCTGAGAGCTACAGTGCCTGAGTGTCACAGTGCCTGAGTGTCATAGTGCCAAAGAGTCACAGTGCCTGAGTGTCACAGTGCCTGAGTGTCACAGTGCCAGGGAGTCACAGTGCCAGAGAGTCACAGTGCCTGAGCGTCACAGTGCCTGAGTGTCACAGTGCCAGAGAGTCACAGTGCCTGAGCGTCACAGTGTCTGAGTGTCAAAGAGCCTGAGAGTCACAGTGCCAGAGTGTCACAGTGCCTGAGAGCTACACTGCCTGAGTCTCACAATGCCTGAGTGTCACAGCACCTGAGAGTCACAGTGCCTGAGTGTCACAGTGCCTGAGTGCTACAGTGCCAGAGAGTCACAGTGTCCTAGTGTTACAGTGCCTGAGTGTCACATTGCCAGAGAGTCACAGTGCCAGAGTGTCACAATGCTTGAGTGTCACAGTGCCTGATTGTCACAATGCCTGAGTGTCACAGTGCCTGAGAGACACAACGCCTGAGAGTCACATTGCCAGAGAGTCACAGTGCCTTATGTCACAATGCCTGAGTGTCACAGTGCCTGAGAGTCACAGTGCCAGAGAGTCACAACGCCTGAGAGTCACATTGCCAGAGAGTCACAGTGCCTTATGTCACAATGCCTGAGTGTCACAGTGCCTGAGAGTCACAGTGCCAGAGAGTCACAACGCCTGAGAGTCACATTGCCAGAGAGTTACAGTACCAGAGAGTCACAGTGCCTTGTGTCACAATGCCTGAGTGTCACAGTGCCTGAGCGTTACAGTGCCTCAGTCACAATGCCTGTGTGTCAGTGGCAGAGGTGCACAGGGCCTGACAGTCACTTCCTGAGTGTCAGAATGCCTTAGTGAGAAAGTGTCACAGTGCCTGAGTGTCATCGTGCCTAAGTGTCACAGTGCCAGAGTCTCATAATGCTTGAGTGTCACAGTGCCTGAGTGTCACAGTGCCAGAGAGTCACAATGCCTAAGTGTCACAGTGCCAGAGTCTCATAATGCTTGAGTGTCACAGTGCCTGAGTGTCACAGTCCCTGCATGTTACGGTGCCAGACTGTCATAATGCCAGAGTGTCACAGTGCCAGAGAGTCACAGTACCTGAGTGTCACAATGCCTGAGTGTCACAGTGCCTGAGTGTCACAGTGCCAGAGAGTCACAGTACCTGAGTGTCACAATGCCTGAGTGTCACAGTGCCTGAGTGTCACAGTACTTGAGTGTCACAGTACCAGAGAGTCACAGTGCCTGAGCATCAAAGTGCCTGATTGTCAAAGTGCCTGAGTCACAGTTCCTGAGAGTCACAGTGCCAGAGTGTCACAATGCCTTAGTGCCACAGTGCCAGACTGTCACAATGCCTGAGAGTCACATTGCCTGAGTGTCACAATGCCTGAGTGTCACAGTGTCAGAGTCACAATGCCTGAATGTCGCAATGCCTGAGTGTCACAGTGCATGAGATTCACTGTACCTGAGTGTCACAATGCCTGAGTGTCACAGTGCCTGAGTGTCACAGTGTCAAAGTATCACAGTGCCTGAGTGTCATGGTGCCTGAGTGTCACAGTGCATGAGAGTCACAGTGCCTGAGTGTCACAGTGCCTGAGAGTCACAGAGCCAGAGAGTCACAGTGCCTGTGTGTCACAGTGCCTGAGGGTCACACTGCCTGAATGTCACAATGCCTGAGTGTCACAGTGCCTGGGTGTCACAGTAGCAGAGTCACATTGCCTGAGAGTCACATTGCCTGAGTGTCACAGTGATAGAGTCACAATACCTGAATGTCACAATGCCTGAGAGTCACAGTGCATGAGAGTCTCTGTGTCTGAGTGTCACCTTGCCAGAGTGTCACCATGCCAGAATGCCACCGTGACAGAGTGCCACAGTTCCAGAGTGTCACAGTACCTTAGTGTCACAATGCTTGAGTGTCACAGTGCCTGAATCTCACAGTGACTGAGTATCACAGTGCCTGAGTGTCACAGTGCCTGAGAGTCACAGTGCCTGAGAGCTACAGTGCCTGAGTGTCACATTGCCAGAGAGTCACAGTGTCTGAGTGTCACAGTGCCTGAGTGTCACAGAGCCTGAGTGTCACACTGCCTTTATCTCACATTGATTAAGTGCTACAGTCCCTGCGTGTCACAGTACCAGAGTGTCAAAATGCCTTAGTGCCACAGTGCCAGACTGTCACAATGCCTGAGAGTCACATTGCCTGAGTGTCACATTGCCTGAGTGTCACAGTGTCAGAGTCACAATGCCTGAATGTCACAATGTCTGAGAGTCACAGTGCCTCAGTCACAATGCCTGTGTGTCAGTGGCAGAGGTGCACAGGGCCTGACGGTCACTTCCTGAGTGTCAGAATGCCTTAGTGAGAAAGTGTCACAGTGCCTGAGTGTCATCGTGCCTGAGTGTCACAGTGCCAGAGTCTCATAATGCTTGAGTGTCACAGTGCCTGAGTGTCACAATGCAGAGTGTCACTGTGCCAGGGAGTCACAGTGCAAGAGAGGTACAGTGCCTGAGTGTCACAGTGCCTGATAGTCACAGTGCCAGAGAGTCACTTTGCCTGAGTGTCACAGTGTCTGAGTGTCACAAAGCCTTAGTGTCACATTGCCAGAGAGTCACAGTGCCAGGGAGTTACAGTGCCTGAGTATCACAGTGCCAGAGAGTCACAGTGCCTGAGTTTAACAAAGCCTGAGTGTCACAGTGTCAGAAATTTACAGTGCCAGAGTGTCACAGTGCTTGAGTGTCACAGTCCCTGAGAGTCACGGTCCCTGACCGTTACAGTGCCTGACCGTCACAGTGCCTGAGTGTCAAAGTGCCTGAGTGTGAAAATGCCTTAGTGTCACATTGCCAGAGAGTCACAGTGCCAGGGAGTCACAATGCCTGAGTGTTACAGTGCCTGAGTGCCACAGTGTCAAAGAGTCACAGTGCCTAAGTGTCACAATGCCTTAGTGTCACTGTGCCTGAGTGTCACAATGCCAGTGTCACAGTGCCTGAGTGTCATATTCCCTGAGTGTCACAGTGCCTGAGAGTCACAATTCCAGGGTGTCACAGTGCCACAGTGTCACAGGGCATGAGAGTCACAATGCCAGAGTGTCACAAGGCCTGAGAGTCACAGTGCCTGAGAGTCACAGTGCCTGAGTGTCACAATGCCTGTCACAGTGCCTGAGCATCACAGCGCCAGAGTGTCACAATGCCTGAGTGTCACAGTGCCTGATTGACACAGTGTCAAAGAGTCACAGTGCCTGAGTGTCATGGTGGCTGAGTGTCACAGTGCCAGAGAGTCACAGTGCCTGAGAGCTACAGTGCCTGAGTGTCACAGTGCCTGAGTGTCATAGTGCCAAAGAGTCACAGTGCCTGAGTGTCACAATGCCTGAGTGTCACAGTGCCAAAGAATCACAGAGCCTGAGTGTCACATTGCCAGAGAGTCACAGTGCCAGAGTGTCACAATGCTTGAGTGTCACAGTGCCTGATTGTCACAATGCCTGAGTGTCACAGTGCCTGAGCGTCACAGTGCCTGAGTGTCACAGTGCCAGAGAGTCACAGTACCTGACTGTCACAATGCCTGAGTGTCACAGTGCCTGAGTGTCACAGTGCTTGAGTGTCACAGTACCAGAGAGTCACAGTGCCTGAGCGTCACAGTGTCTGAGTGTCAAAGAGCCTGAGAGTCACAGTGCCAGAGTGTCACAGTGCCTGAGAGCTACAGTGCCTGAGTCTCACAATGCCTGAGTGTCACAGCACCTGAGAGTCACAGTGCCTGAGTGTCACAGTGCCTGAGTGCTACAGTGCCAGAGAGTCACAGTGTCCTAGTTTCACAATGCCTGAGTGTCACAGTGCCAAAGAATCACAGTGCCTGAGTGTCACATTGCCAGAGAGTCACAGTGCCAGAGTGTCACAATGCTTGAGTGTCACAGTGCCTGATTGTCACAATGCCTGAGTGTCACAGTGCCTGAGTGTCACAGTGCCTGAGAGTCACAGTGCCAGAGAGTCACAACGCCTGAGAGTCACATTGCCAGAGAGTTACAGTACCAGAGAGTCACAGTGCCTTATGTCACAGTGCCTGAGTGTCACAGTGCCTGAGCGTTACAGTGCCTCAGTCACAATGCCTGTGTGTCAGTGGCAGAGGTGCACAGGGCCTGACAGTCACTTCCTGAGTGTCAGAATGCCTTAGTGAGAAAGTGTCACAGTGCCTGAGTGTCATCGTGCCTAAGTGTCACAGTGCCAGAGTCTCATTATGCTTGAGTGTCACAGTGCCTGAGTGTCACAGTGCCTGAGTGTCACAGTGCCAGAGAGTCACAATGCCTAAGTGTCACAGTGCCAGAGTCTCATAATGCTTGAGTGTCACAGTGCCTGAGTGTCACAGTCCCTGCATGTTACGGTGCCAGACTGTCATAATGCCTGAGTGTCACAGTGCCAGAGAGTCACAGTGCCAGAGAGTCACAGTACCTGAGTGTCACAATGCCTGAGAGTCACAGTGCCTGAGTGTCACAGTGCTTGAGTGTCACAGTACCAGAGAGTCACAGTGCCTGAGCATTAAAGTGTCTGATTGTCAAATTGCCTGAGAGTCACAGTGCCTGAGAGTCACAGTGCCTGAATGTCACAATGCCTGAGTGTCACAGTGGCAAAGAGTCACTAGTGCCTGAGTGTCACAGTGCCTGAGTGTCACGGAGCCTGAGTGTCACACTGCCTGAATCTCACAGTGACAGAATGCTACAGTCCCTGTGTGTCACAGTGCCAGAGTGTCACAATGCCTTAGTGCCACAGTGCCAGACTGTCACAATGCCTGAGAGTCACATTGCCTGAGTGTCACAATGCCTGAGTGTCACAGTGTCAGAGTCACAATGCCTGAATGTCGCAATGCCTGAGAGTCACAGTGCATGAGATTCACTGTACCTGAGTGTCACAATGCCTGAGTGTCACAGTGCCTGAGTGTCACAGTGTCAAAGTATCACAGTGCCTGAGTGTCATGGTGCCTGAGTGTCACAGTGCATGAGAGTGTGGTAGGTTGAGAGAGGGCTTAGCTCTCCCTCCTCCACAGAGTAAGAAACCACAGCTGACTCAGTCGAAGAGCAAAAGCTATATATTTACAAGCATATATGGAAAGCAGATTATATATATCACAATATATATATAGGTATTTACAATATATACACAGAAATACACAGCAAAGACAAATAACACAACAAAAATCCCTCCCTCAGGGAGGGATCCCCTCTTTGGAACCCCCTCTCTCCCCCCCTTACCTCCCTTTTTCCCCAAAAAGGGGTTAGAGAGAGAGAAAGGCAAGTTACTAAGGAAAAGAGTTGTTAGCAAGCTTCAAAAGCCCATGCAGGATTAGTGTTTGCTTATCTGAAGGCCAAGTCCAGCAGTTCGCAGAAGAAGCAGGCAGGGAGAACAGGCTGAAACACCAAACTCCCCCAACTCCCAAACCGAACTGAACTGAGCAAAAAATTTTCCAACCGCTTCACAATCTAAAGCTGAATTTTTGTTTATCAACCAATGAAATTCGTTTAGAATATCAGAATGTTTTGGTTCTAGTACCAAAAACATTAGCCAGTGTGTTCCAGCAGTGTTTGTTCTTAAAGGCACAGCCTCAAACGACCACAGTCCACCCCTTTCTAAACAATTTCATTGGCTGTTCGTACTGTCCATCCAATCCAGAACAATATTTACAGTTCGTAAGTTAAGTTCATCGTCCATTCCGGCTATACTCAGATGTAGATGATTCAGAAGTCCAAGAAAATCCAAAATCAAGAAAAATGGAAAACAGTTTGTCTCTCCGCAGACGAAGCGAAGAAAAAGGGAAACAGGGACTCAGGGACTCTCAGTTGACTCAGGGCTCTCAGGGTTCTCAGGGTTCGTGCACCGTAGATTCCTCAGGGACTCTTTCCTTTGGACGCGCTGTAGCTGTACAACATTCTGAAATTAAGCTCTCTCAGCTAAAGTTAAATCTCTTTGTGGAATACACTGAATTTCACCATTCTCTTGCATTACCCAATAAGTGTGACCCGGACCTTCTGCTGAAACCACCCCTCGGACAGGTTTAGCCTCTCCTGAGGGCGAAAATACCCAAACAGTTTTACCTAACAGATTCTTTTCCCTAACAACAGGAACTCTATCACCTTCTACTTTCTGTAGCAGATCAGAATGTGCAGGTCCAGCTCGGTTCACTGAACCTCTACTGTTCACCAGCCAGGTTGCTTGTGCTAAATGTTTCTCCCAGTTTTTCAAAGATCCACCTCCCATGGCTTTGAGAGTGGTCTTCAACAAACCGTTGTAGCGTTCAATCTTCCCTGCAGCTGGTGCATAGTAAGGAATATGGAAAATCCACTCAATACCGTGCTCTTTTGCCCAGCTCTTTACAAGGTTGTTCTTGAAGTGAGTTCCGTTGTCTGACTCAATCCTCTCTGGAGTTCCGTGTCTCCACAGGATCTGTCTCTCCAGACCGAGAATGGTGTTGCGTGCAGTTGCATGTGGGACTGCGTAAGTTTCCAGCCATCCAGGTGTTTGCCTCTACCATAGTAAGCACGTACTGCTTACCAGAACGAGAACGTGGTAGAGTGATGTAGTCAATCTGCCAAGCTTCACCATACCTGTATTTGGACCATCTGTCACCATACCACAAGGGCTTAATTCTCTTTGCCTGCTTAATAGCAGCACAAATGTCACAGTCATGGATGACTTGTGTGATGGCATCCATGGAAATGTCTATGGATCTGTCACGAGCCCATTGGTATGTTGCATCTCTGCCTTGATGTCCTGACGAATCGTGAGCCCACCGAGCTAAGAATATCTCACCTCGGTGTTTCCAGTCGAGATCAAGTTCAGAGTCCTTGTCTACTTGAGAAACTCTTGCAGCTAGATCTGCCTGATGGTTGTGCTGCTGTTCCTCAGTAGCTTTGCTCTTGGGAATGTGAGCATCAATGTGTCTCACTTTCACTGGAATTCTCTCGATTCGATCAGCAATGTCTTGCCACAGTTCAGCTGCCCAGATGGGTTTTCCTTTCCTCTGCCAGCCATTCTTTTTCCAGTTCTTTAGCCAACCCCATAGAGCATTGGCTACCATCCATGAGTCGGTGTAGAGATAAAGCTTTGGCCATCTCTCACGTTCAGCCACGTCGAGAGCTAGCTGGACAGCTTTTACCTCTGCAAACTGACTGGATTCTCCTTCTCCATCCTTCGCCTCTGCAACTCGGCGTGTTGGACTCCACACGGCAGACTTCCACCTTCGCTTGTTCCCGACGAGACGACAGGAACCGTCTGTGAACAAAGCATATTTCTTTTCATCATCAGAAAGGTCATTGTAAGGAGGAGCTTCCTCAGCACGAGTTACTCTCTCCTCTGGAGGTTTAGCACAGTTGGTATCTTCAGGCCAACTTGAGATCACCTCCACCAGACCAGGTCTTTCAAGATTTCCCATTCGAGCTCTCTGTGTTATCAGGGCCATCCACTTAGACCAGGTGGAATCTGTGGCATGATGTGGTGTGGAACCTTTGCCTTTGAACATCCAATTCAAAACTGGCAATCTGGGAGCTAAGAGAAGTTGTGACTCAGTTCCAATTACTTCAGAAGCTGCTTTCACTCCTTCATAGGCAGCTAGAATCTCTTTCTCTGTTGGAGTGTAATTAGCCTCTGAACCTCTGTAACCTCGACTCCAGAAACCAAGAGGTCGTCCACGTGTCTCACCTGGAGCTTTTTGCCACAAGCACCAGGTTGGACCATTGTCACCTGCAGCCGTGTACAAAATGTTCTTAATGTCTGGACCATCTCGCACAGGTCCCAGACCCACTGCTTGGACTACTTCTTGCTTTATCTGGTCAAAGGCTGCTTGTTGTTCAGGTCCCCAGTGGAAACTGTTCCTCTTTCGAGTCACATCATACAGAGGTTTCACAATCTGACTGTATCCAGGAATGTGTAGTCTCCAAAATCCCACTATCCCCAAGAAACGTAGAGTTTCTTGCTTGTTCGTGGGATTTGCCATGGTAGAGACTCTATTTACCACATCCACTGGAATGTGTCGGCGTCCATCCTGCCACTGCACTCCCAGAAACTGGATCTCTGTGGTAGGACCTTTCACTTTGTCTCTCTTGATGGCAAAACCTGCATTCAGGAGAATGTCCATGATTTTGTTACCTTTCTCGAAGACTTCCTCAGCAGTTTTACCCCAGACGATGATATCATCGATGAACTGGATGTGTTCTGGAGCACCACCTTCCTCCAGAGCATCATGGATTACTGCATGACAGATGCTGGAGCTGTGGATCCAGCCCATTGGCAGTCTGTTGAAAGTGTACTGGATTCCTCTCCAGGTGAAAGCAAACTGAGGCCTGCATTCCTCTGCTATGGGAATAGAGAAGAAGGCATTAGCAATGTCTATGGTAGCATACCATTTGGCCTCTTTGGATTCCAGCTCATACTGGAGTTCCATCATGTCTGGTACTGCTGCACTCATAGGCGGAGTTACTTCATTCAGGGCTCGGTAGTCCACTGTCAGACGCCAGTCTCCATTCGGCTTTCGCACAGGCCACACTGGACTGTTGAAAGGTGAATGAGTTTTGCTGATGACTTTCTGACTCTCCAACTGACGAATCAGATTCTGAATGGGCAACAAAGAGTCACGGTTGGTTCTGTATTGTCTGTGATGCACAGTCCGAGAAGCAACCGGCAACTTAATGTCCTGAATCTTGTGTTGTCCCACAACTGCAGATTCATCAGAAAGCTCAGGTCTAGCAGATAGCTTCAGTTTTTGTCCATCAATTTCTACAGAAGCTACTCCAAAAGCCCATTTGTAACCTTTAGGGTCTTTGAAACGCCCTTCTCTCAGAAAATCAATTCCCAAAATACAAGGTGCATCAGGTCCGGTCACAACTGTATGCTTTTTCCATTGTTTACCAGTTAAGCTTATATTAACCTCCACTTTACTTAACTCTTGAGATCCACCAGTGACTCCCAGAATAGTTATGGACTCTGATCCCTGATAATTTGATGGCAATATGGTGCACTGAGCTCCTGTGTCAACCAAGGCCCTGTACTTCTGAAAGTGTGAAGTGCCAGGCCACTGGATGTACACATCCCAATAGATTCTGTTATCTGTATTACCCCTCTCCTCCCCCTGGCGGGAGGCAGGGCACCCCTAGTTATGGGGAACATGTCCACAGGTGCAACGAGCACACTGTGCAGTGTTAGAACTGGAGCCACTGTTGGAGCTACTAGAGTTGTCCTGGGGAACTGTGGAAGTAACAGCTACCCTTCTGGTATTGCTACCTCGGGTTCTGCCACTTTGCAGTTCTCTCAGTCTCCTGAAAAGATTAGAAGTCGGTTGACCATCCCACCTGTTCATGTTCTCACCAAACTGATCACGCAGGGTAATCCAAATAGTCCTACGTGACTGCCTTGGTGGTCTGTTTTGGTTTGATCTGTTTTGGAATGACCTCCTTGGAGGATGTCTATTCCTCACAGATGAAACCTGTACCCACCTGGAGGAAGAATTGGAATCATCTCTTTGTGCCAATTGGGAGATGGTGTTTTTAAATTCATCCTTCAGCTCTTTCATGCAATTCTCCAGTTTTCCAGACAGAGTTTCAATGGCTGAAACCAAAGAAACACGTGTCATGCTATCATCCAATTGTCTCAATTGATCAGTGAATTGGCCAACCGTAAGAGGAGCTCCACCATAATTTCTTGCTACAATTCTGCTTGCCAGAATGTTTGCATAATTAGGAAGGAGCAAGCTTGATGAGCTTTTTAGTAAGACCATTTCCTACAGGAACATCATCAGGATTCAGAGATTCATGTTCACCATAGAGTACCTCTCTAACAGCAAATTCTCTCAGACGCTTGATTCCCTCATCTATGGTAGTCCAGGGCTTAGGATTCCATGGAAGATCATCTCGGGAAGGGTATCTCATGAGAACCGCCATTAGAAGGCGTATCCACAGATTAACCTTACCGAGAGCCTTGCCTAGATGTCTATCTATTCCATTATCCTTTGAGAGAGTTCCTAGCTGGGCTGCTGACTTGTCTCCAACCATTAGAGCTGGAGCACCTGTATCATAGCATCTACCAAGCCAAGCGAGAACTGGCTCCTTATCTGCTCTGAGATAGTCTTTTCTCACATTTCTAAGCTCCTCACGTGGTGAAGAGCAGTCGGTTATGTCATCTTGTTCTTGCTCCTCTGCCTCCTGTTCCTCAACTTGTGGTCCCAACAACCTCTCAAGGATCCCTTTAAGCTGAGAAGCACCACCACTAGCTGCTGTCCTACCAAGAGATGCATCTCGATCCTCTGATGATCTCAATAACTCAGCTATATTTTTAAGACAGATTTTCTCTTCCTCCCCAGCAGAAGAACCCTGCTGTGCATCCCCGTCAGCTCCTGAATCAGCTTTAGTCTTACCCTTCCTTGTTGTTAAAACTGCTACTTGCTTTACTGGAGCTGTGTTTGGGTTTCCAGCTGCCTTATTATCAGAAGCTGATAAGCTTTGAGACAGATTAGCTGCTTTGGAGGACGCTTCCGCTCCTGCCATGGAAGAAGGAGGAAATGACTTTGCCTCGTTAATGGTGGCTGCCTGGGACACAGGAGCCGCCATGTTTGGGGCTACTGTAGCCCCTGGCTGCTTGCCAGAATCATCACCATTGCTATTCAGAGCTGCCTTGCCGATTGACTTTTTAGCTTTATCTTTAACTGACACAGATTCTCCATTATCATCCTCACTGGATGTTCCTGAAACAGAGCTAGGGTGGCGTTTTCGTCTCTTTGTCCTCCGTCTAATAACAAAACATGCCTTATAAACTTTTCTCTCCCGGTACAGTGTCACTAGCAAATACACATTACTTATCACCAGCAGCAGGACTACACACATCAAGAAAATCAGCTTTGGATCCCAGCCATCACTTAAAATTACCCTTTCACCGAGCGGAATCTTAAACTCTTTTATCTCAATAGGGAGTGTGCTAGATGTAACATTCCTGCACTTTTTAACATAAAAGAATTCCAGGCACTGATCATACAGAAGCCGAATCTTGTACTTAAACCACAAATATAATTTTTGCATTATATATTTACCTATCTTATCGATAATCATACCCAGGCAATACTTGTAGATCAATACACCAAAGACCGAGAAGAACAGACGCTCAAAAAGCCAAAACACCTTCATGTTTGCTCGTTCGACTTAAGCAAGCAATAAATCAAACTAATTTGTCAGCAAGCCCCGAGTTGGGCAGCCAATAAATGTGGTAGGTTGAGAGAGGGCTTAGCTCTCCCTCCTCCACAGAGTAAGAAACCACAGCTAACTCAGTCGAAGAGCAAAAGCTATATATTTACAAGCATATATGGAAAGCAGGTTATATATATCACAATATATATATAGGTATTTACAATATATACACAGAAATACACAGCAAAGACAAATAACACAACAAAAATCCCTCCCTCAGGGAGGGATCCCCTCTTTGGAACCCCCTCTCTCCCCCCCTTACCTCCCTTTTTCCCCAAAAAGGGGTTAGAGAGAGAGAAAGGCAAGTTACTAAGGAAAAGAGTTGTTAGCAAGCCTCAAAAGCCCATGCAGGATTAGTGTTTGCTTATCTGAAGGCCAAGTCCAGCAGTTCGCAGAAGAAGCAGGCAGGGAGAACAGGCTGAATCACCAAACTCCCCCAACTCCCAAACCGAACTGAACTGAGGAAAAAATTTTCCAACCGCTTCACAATCTAAAGCTGAATTTTTGTTTATCAACCAATGAAATTCGTTTAGAATATCAGAATGTTTTGGTTCTAGTACCAAAAACATTAGCCAGTGTGTTCCAGCAGTGTTTGTTCTTAAAGGCACAGCCTCAAACGACCACAGAGAGTCACAGTGCCTGAGTGTCACAGTGCCTGAGAGTCACAGAGCCAGAGAGTCACAGTGCCTGTGTGTCACAGTGCCTGAGGGTCACACTGCCTGAATGTCACAATGCCTGAGTGTCACAGTGCCTGGGTGTCACAGTAGCAGAGTCACATTGCCTGAGACTCACATTGCCTGAGTGTCACAGTGATAGAGTCACAATACCTGAATGTCACAATGCCTGAGAGTCACAGTGCATGAGAGTCACTGTGCCTGAGTGTCACCGTGCCAGAGTGTCACCATGCCAGAATGCCACCGTGACAGAGTGCCACAGTTCCAGAGTGTCACAGTACCTTAGTGTCACAATCCTTGAGTGTCACAGTGCCTGAATCTCACAGTGACTGAGTATCACAGTGCCTGAGTGTCACAGTGCCTGAGAGTCACAGTGCCTGAGAGTCACAGTGCCTGAGAGCTACAGTGCCTGAGTGTCACATTGCCAGAGAGTCACAGTGTCTGAGTGTCACAGTGCCTGAGTGTCACAGAGCCTGAGTGTCACACTGCCTTTATCTCACAGTGATTGAGTGATACAGTCCCTGCGTGTCACAGTACCAGAGTGTCAAAATGCCTTAGTGCCACAGTGCCAGACTGTCACAATGCCTGAGAGTCACATTGCCTGAGTGTCACATTGCCTGAGTGTCACAGTGTCAGAGTCACAATGCCTGAATGTCACAATGTCTGAGAGTCACAGTGCCTGAGAGTCACAACACCTGAGAGTCACATTGCCAGAGAGTTACAGTGCCAGAGATTCACAGTGCCTTATGTCACAATGCCTGAGTGTCACAGTGCCTGAGCGTTACAGTGCCTCAGTCACAATGCCTGTGTGTCAGTGGCAGAGGTGCACAGGGCCTGACAGTCACTTCCTGAGTGTCAGAATGCCTTAGTGAGAAAGTGTCACAGTGCCTGAGTGTCATCGTGCCTGAGTGTCACAGTGCCAGAGTCTCATAATGCTTGAGTGTCACAGTGCCTGAGTGTCACAGTGCCAGAGAGTCACAATGCCTAAGTGTCACAGTGCCAGAGTCTCATAATGCTTGAGTGTCACAGTGCCTGAGTGTCACAATGCAGAGTGTCACTGTGCCAGGGAGTCACAGTGCAAGAGAGGTACAGTGCCTGAGTGTCACAGTGCCTGATAGTCACAGTGCCAGACAGTCACTTTGCCTGAGTGTCACAGTGTCTGAGTGTCACAAAGCCTTAGTGTCACATTGCCAGAGAGTCACAGTGCCTGAGTTTCACAGTGCCTGTGTGTCACAGTGCCAGAGAGTCAGAGTGCCTGAGTTTAACAAAGCCTGAGTGTCACAGTGTCAGAAATTTACAGTGCCAGAGTGTCACAGTGCTTGAGTGTCACAGTCCCTGAGAGTCATGGTCCCTGACCGTTACAGTGCCTGACCGTCACAGTGCCTGAGTGTCAAAGTGCCTGAGTGTGAAAATGCCTTAGTGTCACATTGCCAGAGAGTCACAGTGCCAGGGAGTCACAATGCCTGAGCGTCACAATGCCTGAGTGTCACAGTGCCTGAGTGTCACAGTGTCAAAGAGTCACAGTGCCTGACTCTCATGGTGCCTGAGTGTCACAGTGCCTGAGCGTCATAGAGCCTTAGTGTCACAGTGCCTGAGTGTCACAGTGTCAAAGAGTCACAGTGCCTGAGTGTCACAATGCCTTAGTGTCACTGTGCCAGACTGGTACAATGCCTGAGAGTCACAAAGCCTGAGTGTCACAGTGCCTGAGTGCCACCGTACCAGAGTGCCACAATGCCTGAGTCTCACTGTGCCATATAGTCACAGTGCCTTAGTGTCACAGTGCCAGGTTGTCACAATGCCTGAGTGTCACAGTGCCTGAGTGTCACAGTGCCTGAGTGTCACAGTGTCAAAGAGTCAGAGTGCCAGGTCAAGGTGCCTTAATGTCACAGCGCCAGGGAGTCACAGTGCCAGAGAGACTCAGTGCCTGAGTGTCACAATGTCTCTGTGTTACAGTGCCTGAGTGTCACTGCACCTGAGAGTCACAATGCCTGAGTGTCACAATGCCAGGGAGTCTCAGTGTCTGAGTGTCACAGTGCCAGAGAATCACAGTGCCTGAGTGTCACAGTGCCTGAGTGTCAGAGTGCCAGAGAGTCACAGTGCCTGAGTGTCAGAGTGCCAGAGAGTCACAGTGCCTGAGTGTCACAACGCCTGAGTGTCACATTGCCTGAGTGTCACAGTGCTTGAGTGTCACAGTACCAGAGAGTCACAGTGCCTGAGCGTCCCAAATCCTGAGTGTCACAGTGCCTGAGTGACACCGTACCAGAGTGCCACAATACCTCAGAGTCACAGTGCCTGAGTGTCACAGGGCCAGAGAGTCACAGTGCCTCACTGTCACAGTGCCAGGGAGTCACAGAGCCTGACAGTCACAGTTCAGGAGAGTCACAGTGCCTGAGTGTCACAGTGCCTCAGTGTCATAGTGACAGAGAGTCACAGTGCTAGAGAGTCACAATGCCTGAGCGTCACAATGCCTGAGTGTCACAGTGCCTGAGAGTCAAAGTGCCTGAGTGTCACAGTGCCTGAGTGTCACAGTGTCAAAGAGTCACAGTGCCTGACTGTCACAATGCCTTAGTGTCACTGTGCCAGACTGGTACAATGCCTGAGAGGCACAAAGCCTGAGTGTCACAGTGCCTGAGTACCACCGTACCAGAGTGCCACAAAGCCTCAGAGTCACAGTGCCTGAGTGTCACAGTGCCAGAGAGTCACAGTGCCTGAGTATCACAGTGCCTGAGAGTCACAATGCCCGTGTGTCACAGTGCCAGGGAGTCACAGTGCAAGAGAGGTACAGTGCCTGAGTGTAACAGTGCCTGAGAGTCACAGTGCCAGAGAGTCACTTTGCCTGAGTGTCACAGTGTCTGAGTGTCACAATGCCTTAGTGTCACATTGCCAGAGTGTCACAGTGCCAGGGTGTTAAGGTGCCTGAGTATCACAGTGCCAGAGAGTCACAGTGCCTGAGTATCACAGTGCCTGAGTGTCACAGTGCCAGAGAGTCACAGTGCCTGAGTTTCACAATGCCTGAGTGTCACAGTGCCAGAAATTTACAGTGCCAGAGTGTCACAGTGCTTGAGTGTCACAGTTCCAGAGAGTCGCAGTGCCTGAATGTCATAGTGCCTGAGTGTCACAGTGCCAGAGAGTCACAGTGCCAGAGAGTCACAGTGTCAAAGAGTCACAGTGCCTGAGTGTCATGGTGCCTGAATGCCACAGTGCCAGAGAGTCACAGTGCCTGAGTGTCACAGTGCCTGAGTGTCACAGTGTCAAAGAGTCACAGTGTCAAAGAGTCACAGTGCCTGAGTGTCATGGTGCCTGAATGCCACAGTGCCAGAGAGTCACAGTGCCACAGAGTCACAGTGCCTGAGTGTCACAATGCCTGAGTGTCACAGTGCCTGACTGTCACAGTGTCAAAGAGTCACAGTGCCTGAGTGTCACAATGCCTCAGTGTCACATTGCCAGAGAGTCAAGGTGCCTGTGTGTAACAGTGCCACAGAGTCACAGTGCCTTAGTGTCACAATGCCTGAGTGTCACCGTGCCTGAGTGTCACAGTGTCAAAGAGTCAGAGTGCCTGAGTGGCATGGTGCCTGAATGCCACAGTGCCAGAGACTCACAGTGCCACAGAGTCACAGTGCCTGAGTGTCACAATGCCTCAGTGTCACCTTGCCTGACTGTCACAGTGTCAAAGAGTCACAGTGCCTGAGTGTCATGGTGCCTGAATGCCACAGTGCCAGAGAGTCACAATGCCACAGAGTCACAGTGCCTGAGTGTCACAGTGCCTGAGTGTCAAAGTGCCTGAGTGTCACCGTGCCTGAGTCTCACAGTGTCAAAGAGTCACAGTGCCTGAGTGTCATGGTGCCTGAATGCCACATTGCCAGAGAGTCACAGTGCCTGAGAGTCACAGTGCCAGAGAGTCACAATGCCTGAGTGTCACAGTGCCTCACTGTCACAGTGTCAAAGAGTCACAGTGCCTGAGTGTCAAGGTGCCTGAATGTCACAGTGCCAGAGAGTCACAGTGCCTGAGCGTCACAGTCCCTGAGTGTCACCGTGCCTGAATGTCACAATGCCTCAGTGTCACAGTGCCAGAGCGTCACAGTGCCTGAGTGTCACCGTGCCTGAGAGTCACAGAGCCTCAGAGTCACAATGCCCCAGTGTCACAGTGCCAGGGAGTCACAGTGCCAGACAGGTACAGTGCCTGAGTGTCACAGTGCCTGAGAGTCAGAGTGCCAGAGAGTCACAGTGCCTGGGTGTCACAGTGCCTGAGTGTCACAATGCCTCAGTGTCACCTTGCCTGAGTGTCACAGTGTCAAAGAGTCACAGTGCCTGAGTGTCATGGTGCCTGAATGCCACAGTGCCAGAGAGTCACAATGCCACAGAGTCACAGTGCCTGAGTGTCACAGTGCCTGACAGTCACAGTGTTTGAGTGTCACAGCACCAGAGAGTCACAGTGCCTGAGTGTCAGAGTGCCTGAGTGTCAAAGTGCCTGAGAGTCACAGTGCCAGGGAGTCACAGTGCCAGAGAGGTACAGTGCCTGAGTGTCACAGTGCCTGAGAGACACAATGCCTTAGTGTCACATTGCCAGAGAGTCACAGTGCCAGGGAGTCACAGTGCCTGAGTGTCACAGTGCCAGAGATTCACAGTGCCTGAGTGTCACAGTGCCAGAGAGTCACAGTTACTGAGTGTCACAGTGCCGGAGTGTCACAGTGCCAGAGAGTCACAGTGCCTGTATGTCACAGTGCCTGACTGTCACAGTGTCAAAGAGTCACAGTACCATAGAGTCACAGTGCCTGAGCGTCACAGTGCCTGAGTGTCACCGTGCCTGAGTGTCACAATGCCTCAGTGTCACAGTGACAGATTGGCTCAATGCCTGAGCGTCACAGTGCCTGAGCGTCACAGTGCCAGAGAGGTGCAGTGCCTGAGAGTCACAGAGCCTGAGAGTCACAATGCCCGAGTGTCACAGTGACAGGGAGTCACAGTGCCAGGGAGTCTCAGTGCCAGAGAGGTACAGTGCCTGAGTGTCACAGTGCCTGAGTGTCACAATGCCATAGTGTCACATTGCCAGAGAGTCACAGTGCCAGGTCGTCACAGTGCCTGAGTGTCGCAATGCCTGAGAGTCACAGTGCCAGAGAGTCACAGTGCCTGAGTGTCACAGTTCCTGAGTGTCACAGTGCCAGGGAGTCACAGTGCCTGAGTGTCACAGTGCCAGGGAGTCACAGTTCCAGAGAGGTACAGTGCCTGAGTGTCACCGTGCCTGAGAGACACAATACCTTAGTGTCACATTGCCAGAGAATAACAGTGCCAGAGACTCACAGTGCCTGAGTGTCACAATGCCTGAGTGTCACAATGTCTTAGTGCCACATTTGCAGAGATTCACAGTGCCTGAAGTGTCACAGTGCCAGAGAGTCACAGTGCCAGAGAGACACAGTGCCTGATTGTCACAGTGCGCGAGTGTCACAGTGCCTGTGTGTCACAGTGCCTGTGTGTCACAGTGCCTGTGTGTCACAGTGCCTGAGTGTCACAGTGTCAAACATTCACAGTGCCTGAGTGTCACGGTGCCTGAGAGTCACTGTGCGAGAATGTCACAGTGCCTGAGTGGCACAATGCCTGTCACAGTGCCTGAGTATCACAGCGCCAGACTGTCACAATGCCTGAGTGTCACACTGCCTGAGTGTCACAATGCCTGAGTGTCACAGTGCCTGAGTGTCACAATGCCTGAGTGTCACAATGCCTGAGTGTCACAGTGCCTGATTGACACAGTGTCAAAGAGTCACAGTGCCTGAGTGTCATGGTGGCTGAGTGTCACAGTGCCAGAGAGTCACAGTGCCTGAGAGCTACAGTGCCTGAGTGTCACAGTGCCTGAGTGTCATAGTGCCAAAGAGTCACAGTGCCAGAGTCACAGTACCTCAGTGTCACAATGCCTGAGTGTCACAGTGCCAGAGTGTCACAGTGCTTGAGTGTCACAGTACCAGAGAGTCACAGTGCCTGAGAATCACAGTGCCAGAGTGTCACAGCGCCTGAGAGCTACAGTGCCTGAGTGTCGCAATGCCTGAGTGTCACAATGCCTGAGTGTCACAGGACCTGAGAGTCACAGTGCCTGAGAGTCACAGTGCCTGAGTGTCACAGTGCCTGAATGTCACAATGCCTGAGTGTCACAGTGGCAAAGAGTCACTAGTGCCTGAGTGTCACAGTGCCTGAGTGTCACGGAGCCTGAGTGTCACACTGCCTGAATCTCACAGTGACAGAGTGCTACAGTCCCTGTGTGTCACAGTGCCAGAGTGTCACAATGCCTCAGTGCCACAGTGCCAGCGTGTCACAATGCCTGAGAGTCACATTGCCTGAGTGTCACAATGCCTGAGTGTCACAGTGTCAGAGTCACAATGCCTGAATGTCGCAATGCCTGAGAGTCACAGTGCATGAGATTCACTGTACCTGAGTGTCACAGTGCCTGAGTGTCATCGTGCCTGAGTGTCACAGTGCCAGAGTCTCATAATGCTTGATTGTCACAGTGCCTGAGTGTCACAGTGCCAGAGTGTCACAGTGCCTGAGTGTCACAATGCCTGAGTGTCACATTGCCAGAGAGTCACAGTGCCAGAGAGTCACAGTCCCTGAGTGTCACAGTGCCTGAGTGTCACAGTGCCTGAGTGTCTCATTGCCAGAGAGTCACAGTGCCTGATTGTCACAGTGCCTGAGTGTCACATTGCCTGATAGCTACCGTGACTGAGTGTCGCAGTGCCTGAGTGTCACAATGCCAGAGTGTCACAGGGACTGAGAGTCACAGTACCTGAGTGTCGCAATGAGTGTGTGTCACCATTGGAGAGAGTCACAGTGCCTGAGTCTCACAGTGCCAGAGTGTAACAATGCCTGAGTGTCACAGCGCCTGAGAGTCACAGTGCCTGATAGCTACAGTGCCTGAGAGTCACAGTGCCACAGTGCCACAGTGCTAGAGAGTCACAGTGTCCGAGTGTCACAATGCCTGACTGTCACAATGCCTAAGTGTCACAGTGCCTGAGAGTCACAGTGCCAGTGTGTCACAGTGCCTGAGTGTCACAGAGCCTGAGTGTCACACTGCCTGAATCTCACAGTGATAGAGTGCTACAGTCCCTGCGTGTCCACAGTGCCAGAGTGTCACAATGCCTTAGTGAAAGAGTGCCAGACTGTCACAATGGCTGAGAGTCACATTGCCTGAGTGTCACATTGCCTGAGTGTCACAGTGTCAGAGTCACAATGCCTGAATGTCACAATGTCTGAGAGTCACAGTGCCTGAGAGTCACTAGTGCCTGAGTGTCACAGTGCCTGAGTGTCACGGAGCCTCAGTGTCACACTGCCTGAATCTCACAGTGACAGAGTGCTACAGTCCCTGTGTGTCACTGTGCCAGAGTGTCACAATGCCTTAGTGCCACAGTGCCAGAGTGTCACAATGCCTGAGAGTCACATTGCCTGAGTGTCACAATGTCTGAGTGTCACAGTGTCAGAGTCACAATGCCTGAATGTCGCAATGCCTGAGAGTCACAGTGCATGAGATTCACTGTACCTGAGTGTCACAGTGCCTGAGTGTCATCGTGCCTGAGTGTCACAGTGCCAGAGTCTCATAATGCTTGATTGTCACAGTGCCTGAGTGTCACAGTGCCAGAGTGTCACAGTGCCTGAGTGTCACAGTCCCTGAGTGTCACAGTGCCTGAGTGTCACAGTGCCAGAGTGTCACAATGCCTGAGTGTCACAGTGCCTGAGTGTCACATTACCAGAGAGTCACAGTGCCAGAGAGTCACAGTCCCTGAGTGTCACAGTGCCTGAGTGTCACAGTGCCTGAGTGTCTCATTGCCAGAGAGTCACAGTGCCTGATTGTCACAGTGCCTGAGTGTCACATTGCCTGATAGCTACCGTGACTGAGTGTCGCAGTGCCTGAGTGTCACAATGCCAGAGTGTCACAGGGACTGAGAGTCATAGTACCTGAGTGTCGCAATGAGTGTGTGTCACCATTGGAGAGAGTCACAGGGCCTGAGTCTCACAGTGCCAGAGTGTAACAATGCCTGAGTGTCACAGCGCCTGAGAGTCACAGTGCCTGATAGCTACAGTGCCTGAGAGTCACAGTGCCACAGTGCCACAGTGCTAGAGAGTCACAGTGTCCGAGAGTCACAATGCCTGACTGTCACAATGCCTAAGTGTCACAGTGCCTGAGAGTCACAGTGCCTGAGTGTCACAGTGCCAGAGTGTCACAGAGCCTGAGTGTCACACTGCCTGAATCTCACAGTGATAGAGTGCTACAGTGATGCACTGATTTTAGGGAATAATCTGAAGCAATGGTCAGCTGATAGAAGGAAAAGTTTTTACTCTTGTGGGCCACAAACCCTGTGAGCAAACTGCAATTATGTAGAAGAGAAAAAAGTATTTAGCTAATTACCTACGGCCTTTGTGCCTCAGGAAGGCACGAGGCTACCTGATAACGCGTGCGAGTTAGCATTGCAAAAGAGCCTTCTGTTTCTTCTTTGAACTTAGATAAGAGATGCTTGACCATTTGCCATTTGTTTAACATCTGTCTGAGACTTGCTTAGGAATGTGCGTGCCCTTGCATTTCCTCGGCAGCCAACCACGATTCTGTAACTGTCACGAACACATCCAATTACCAATTACAAGTAGCCTTCTGATCTGTTAGCCTATATAAAGAAATGACTTGGTACAATAAAGTAGACACTTTGCTTGCATCAAGCGTCGTCTCCATCTCTCAATCGCGGTAAAATGGTGACCTCCGACGTGATGGTGAAGAATCGCTAAGCTGCGACCTGCCGCGACGTCCCACGGAACTTGGAATGAGCTGCTGAAAGGAAGCAGGAAAAGCCGGCCGGCCAGAACAATCCCTCCCGCTGGACGAGAGGTGAGCCGTGGGAAACGAAAAATGGGGAATCAAGCGTCTTCCTCAGAAAGAGATGTTTATGAACTCATGCAGAAACTCCTTAAAAAGCATGGCAAAGTCATTTATGGCCATGATCTTAAGGTGCTGCAGAAGTGGGTACAAGAGAAAATCCCGACAGTTACACCATCTAGTGTGTTTACGTGTAAAATTTGGAATCAGATGGGGGTGAAGTTACGGGATGCTGCTACGACAGGGAAGGTTGAGGCGCATTGCATGCTCCCGTGGTGGCGGATCGTTTTCGAGAGGCTTAAAGCGCAAGAAGAGCCTAAGGAAACTTCAGCAGTAATTAACAGCACTTTGCTGGGCCCTCCTGCAACCTTGGAGCTGCAGACGCCAGGCCTAACAGCAACAGCAGCCCTCTACCCGCCCGCCACTGGACCCCCCCACCGCTGAGTCTTTCAAGTTCTCCTGAAAGTTCTCCAACGAGTTTTGACTGTGGACAGAAGGGACAGTCTAAGTTTTGGGACATTCTCGGTGTTGAGACTGTGTTAAGGGAAATTAAGATCGGACAAGGTGACAAGGCAGTGACTTTTGCTCCGCCAAAACAGCCACAGAAAGAACAAAAAGGACAGCAAACAGCAATTAAGCTCAAATCACTGCTGTTACTACCTATTGACACAGCCCTGCCTTCGGGGGAAAGCTACCTTAGGCTGTGAACTGGGCGACGACCCCCCCTTCCACCCTTGTCTCTGAACCTACGGTGCTTTGCTGAGACAGCCACCCTTTCCACGCCCCCTCCTTGTCTTTCTGATAAGATTCGTTCATGAAAGTTGTGTTCTGATTTAAAGCAACAGTACAAATTTCATTGTTATTGATTGTAATGTGGTTTATAGATTTGTAATTTTGATGTTAAGTTTTACCAGTAAGCATAATGAATAGCAAGTATTTAGTAATAATAAGTACTTAGCAATTATAGTAAGGTATAGGTATTTAGTAATGACTTCAAATGTTAAGTCTGTCTTTTGGTTCGAACCTTGACTTTGTTTTTTGTGTCTGTCTAGGCATTTCAAAGGAGCTCCTTGTAATATAGTTAAGGATTGTAGGAAACAGATTTTAATTTTAGAAAGTGTTCTTTAGTTAATGTAACAACTTTCTTATTTCACTTTAGACATGAATTTGATGGATTAATTTTAACATAGTAATTTAAGTTTGTAAGGATTTTTGGTATTAGCATAAGTTAAGGATTTGTTATAGGTATATTATCGAATGGGGTTTTTTGGGGCCTTACTTTGTATTCATAGTAGCTTTAAGGAATTGATGAACAGAAAATGCTTATTTTTCTAACAGAATAACAGAGTTGATGAGAAACTTCCTCTTGTTAGCCAAAATGCTGGAATGTATGGAGGCAGAGAGGAGTTGGCAGACAGCCTCAGCATAGATAAGGAATAACAGGATTTTTCAGTGATTTACTTCTGTTAGTCTTAGACAAGATGATCTTTTGTATAAGATAAAGGACACCTGGATGATATGGATACTTCTGCTATGTTTATAGAGATAACCTTTGTATAGATAGGAAGCCTCTGGACTTTCTGTGAAATACTAACATACCTCTGTCATTATAGACAGATAACTTTTATACAAAAGGTTTACCCAAAACTCTCTGAAGGCACACAGGTCTTTTGAAATGATTCTGCCTGTGTCAGGTGCCTAAATAGAAGCGTAATAAAAAATAAATTTAAAAGAAAAAAAAAAGAAAAAAAAAAGGGAGAAAAGAAAAAAGAGGCATGGTTTATAACTAGGGTTTTAGTGATATCAGCAGTGCAGTACTGCAACCATCTCAACAACAGCACAAGAATCAAGAAGAGGAAAAAACAGCATTTCCCATGAATCTGGAAATCACCAGAACTACATAAGACCAACCACAATGACTGCAATAATAATCTGAGACCAAAAGCAACAACGAGAAGAATGTACCAAAAACATCTGAATTAAGACTGAATATTATGATTGCTTATTTATTGTGTGATTTGAGAAAATGTTCACATGGAATTATATGTTAACAATCTGTCATAGTTAGGTAATAATCTTGAATAGCTAAAGGGAAAGTCAAAGTAAATTGAAGACTTTGATGGGATGTGTTGTTGCCAGGGTAGATGCAGTCTCTTATCAATATGGGATTGTTGATTTTATTGATTGCTTTTGCTATATTGCTAATTTTACCTCACTTGCTTTATGTGTGCAAAGGATGTTAGGTTAGAATGATACAGTTTTGTTGCCTTTTGATTTATTTGTTATAGAGTTAAACCTTTGTAGAAAAACAGAAACTTCATTATAACGTGCGTCAACAATTAACATGAACTAGTAAAATAGAATAATAGAATAGAATAGAATAGAATAAAGTAATGAACAGGAACTGCGGAAACAACTTACTTACAACAATTATTGAGATAACAAAGAATGGCAGTAACAAAAATAAGGGTAACAGCACAGATTGAGACACCGAACAGTGAATAAACTAATATTTTAAGCCGCCTTCGACCAACCACCTCAACATCTGGATGTAGCGTGGTTCGATAGGTGGGGCCAGCCCTCCTCCTAAGAAAAGAAGATATCAGTCATAAAAAAGGGAATATCCTTGATTTCTTTTGAATCAACCAAAGCCTTAACAGAACTAACCTCTTTGGTTGTTGTGGAATACGAAAAACCGCTCGTCTGGGCCTCTCCTCCCTGGAGGGTGACAGTGGCCTAACAGCCTAATGGTGAGAAAACATTGCAGCGTTACAGCCAAGTTAGGAAATATTTTCTGGGTTTTTATTAAAATAGAGTAGAGAAACATTACCCTTGGTGGCCTGGCTGGCATCTCAGAAAGCTCTGGAAATGGATCCGGGGTGGTCTCATCCTCTCTGGCGGTGGCCATCTCTTCCAGCTCGAGAGGTGACACCTCGTGCTTTGAGTATGAGAATGCGCAACTCCAGCTCTGCGCATGTGCCATAACCCTCTATGGTTCAGCCACGACGCTGCGATGCATGGTGAAATCAAGGCCATAGCTAGCAAAAGGGTTTATGTTCTATATGATGGGTTTTAATTGTGTTGTATGAATCTGTTAGATCATTCAGTCTCAATGCATAAGCATAGTTAAGAACGGGAATAGAGAGTAACACATTTGCAGATTGATAATAATGGTTAGTTTAAAGGATTGTTTAAAACTTAGGGCTGTATATCATAATTGCTTAATGATTGTATGATCAGAAAAATATGTTTATATGGACTTATATGTTATCCCACCAGTTTGATATAATTCTATACACCTAGAGGAAAAAATCAAAATTGATTATAGCACAAAATACATTTTCATTTTAGGTTATAAAAACAAAAGAGGGGAATTCAGGTATTATATTGCAAGAAAGAATGGTTGAAGCATGTTATATTCTCAAATTTTCATTTTATATGTGATTTTAAATGTGATGAAACAAAATGTATAGAGGATATAAGAATTATGGAAGTTTAAGCTAGGAGAAATTTGAAAGAAAAAGAAACAGCATTAGGCCAAAGTGAGTATCACTAGGACTCAGTACCTCTCCTTAGCAAAACCAAAGCAGCAACAGATCATATTACTAGGATGAGCAAAAAATGCTATGATGTGTAATTTTATATTGGGCAAAGCAATGAAGTTCTTTTGCTCTTTCTGTTTGCCTGCAAGTCTTCTGTCTGTAAAGCTAGAGCCTGGCCAGATCTACCTTTACAGATTAGAGAAATCTTGCTACCAAACAATTAATGATTTTTGACCATCTTAGAAAAGTAAAGATGTAACATACCTTTAAAGCAGGTTGTACAAGATAGTGAAGATTAGGTTTGCTGTGTTTTGCTTTATGTCTAGCTACTGCCTCTCCTGATAATCCTTTTTCTACTTGCCTTATGGGATAGCCTTTGGATAAGTGGCCAGTCCCATCATCCTTTTTATGTGATTATGTAGCTTTCTTAAAACAATCATTTATGCTTTTGTTATTTTACTTTTTATTACTTCTGTTGCCTTGTATATTGCAATGATGCTTGCTTGATCGTTCTCATAAGAAGGTTCTTGTTGTGCAACAGAAAGGGGGAAATGATGCACTGATTTTAGGGAATAATCTCAAGCAATGGTCAGCTGATAGAAGGAAAAGTTTTTACTCTTGTGGGCCACAAACCCTGTGAGCAAACTGCAATTATGTAGAAGAGAAAAAAGTATTTAGCTAATTACCTACGGCCTTTGTGCCTCAGGAAGGCACGAGGCTACCTGATAACGCGTGCGAGTTAGCATTGCAAAAGAGCCTTCTGTTTCTTCTTTGAACTTAGATAAGAGATGCTTGACCATTTGCCATTTGTTTAACATCTGTCTGAGACTTGCTTAGGAATGTGCGTTCCCTTGCATTTCCTCGGCAGCCAACCACGATTTTGTAACTGTCACGAGCACATCTAATTACCAATTACAAGTAGCCTTCTGATCTGTTAGCCTATATAAAGAAATGACATGGTACAATAAAGTAGACACTTTGCTTGCATCAAGCGTCGTCTCCATCTCTCAATCGCGGTACTACAGTCCCTGCGTGTCACAGTGCCAGAGTGTCACAATGCCTTAGTGCCACAGTGCCAGACTGTCACAATGCCTGAGAGTCACATTGCCTGAGTGTCACATTGCCTGAGTGTCACAGTGTCAGAGTCACAATGCCTGAATGTCACAATGTCTGAGTGTCACAGTGCCAGAGTGTCACAATGCCTCAGTGTCACAGTGCCTGAGTGTCACAGTGCCTGAGAGCTACAGTGCCTGAGTGTCGCAGTGCCTGAGTGTCACAGTGCCTGAGTGTCACAGTGTCAGAGTCACAATGCCTGAATGTCACAATGTCTGAGAGTCACAGTGCCTGAGAGCTATAGTGCCTGAGTGTCACAGTGGCTGAGAGTCACAGTGCCTGAGTGTCACAATGCCTCAGTGTCACAGTGACAGATTGGCTCAATTCCTGAGCGTCACAGTGCCTGAGCGTCACAGTGCCTGAGAGTCACAGTGCCTGAGTGTCACAGTGTCAAAGAGTCACAGTGCAAGAGTGTCATGGTGCCTGAATGTCATAGTGCCAGAGAGTCACAGTGCATGAGTGTCACAGTGCCAGAGAGTCACAGTGCCACAGAGTCACAGTGCCTGAGTGTCACAATGCCTGAGTGTCACAGTGCCTGACTGTCACAGTGTCAAAGAGTCACAGTGCCTGAGTGTCACAATGCCTTAGTGTCACAGTGCCTGACTGTCACAGTGTAAAAGAGTCACAGTGCCTGAGTGTCATGGTGCCTGAATGTCACAGTGCCAGAGAGTCACAGTGCCACAGAGTCACAGCGCCTGAGTGTCACAATGCCTGAGTGTCACAGTGCCTGACTGTCACAGTGTAAAAGAGTCACAGTGCCTGAGTGTCATGGTGCCTGAGCGTCACAGTGCCTGAGTGTCACCGTGCCTGAGTGTCACAATGCCTCAGTGTCACAGTGCCTGAGCGTCACAGTGCCTGAGTGTCACCGTGCCTGAGTGTCACAATGCATCAGTGTCAGAGTGACAGATTGGCTCAATGCCTGAGCGTCACAGTGCCTGAGCGTCACAGTGCCTGAGAGTCACAGTGCCTGAGAGTCACAGAGCCTGAGAGTCACAATGCCCGAGTGTCACACTGACAGGGAGTCACAGCGCCTGGGAGTCTCAGTGCCAGAGAGGTACAGTGCCTGAGTGTCACAGTGCCTGAGAGTCACAGTGCCTGAGTGTCACAATGCCTTAGTGTCACATTGCCAGAGAGTCACAGTGCCAGGTCGTCACAGTGCCTGAGTGTCACAGTGCCAGAGAGTCACAGTGCCAGAGAGTCACAGTGCCTGAGTGTCGCAGTGCCTGAGAGTCACAGTGCCTGAGTGTCACAGTGCCAGGGAGTCACAGTGCCTGAGTGTCACAGTGCCAGGGGGTCACAGTGCCAGAGAGGTACAGTGCCTGAGTGTCACAGTGCCTGAGAGACACAATACCTTAGTGTCACATTGCCAGAGAGTAACAGTGCCAGCGAGTCACAGTGCCTGAGTGTCACAATGCCTGAGTGTCACAATGTCTTAGAGCCACATTTGCAGAGATTCACAGTGCCTGAAGTGTCACAGTGCCAGAGAGTCACAGTGCCAGAGAGACACAGTGCCTGATTGTCACAGTGCGCGAGTGTCACAGTGCCTGTGTGTCACAATGCCTGTGTGTCACAGTGCCTGTGTGTCACAGTGCCTGAGTGTCACAGTGCCTGAGTGTCACAGTGTCAAACATTCACAGTGCCTGAGTGTCACGGTGCCTGAGAGTCACAGTGCCGGAGTGTCAGAGTGTCAAGAGTCACAGTGCCAGAGTACCACAATGCCTGAGAGTCAAAGTGCCTGAGTGCAACAATGCCTGAGAGTCACAGTGCCTGAGAGACACAATGCCTTAGTGTCACATTGCAAGAGAGTCACAGTGCCAGGGAGTCACAGTGCCTCAGTGTCACAGTGCCAGAGATTCACAGTGCCTGAGTGTCACAATGTCTTAGTGCCACATTGCCAGAGATTCACAGTGCCAGAGAGTCACAGTGCCAGACAGTCACAGTTACTGAGTGTCACAGTGCCTGAGTGTCACAGTGCCAGAGAGTCACGGTGCCTGAGTGTCACAATGTCTTAGTGCCACATTGCCAGAGATTCACAGTGCCAGAGAGTCACAGTGCCAGAGAGTCACAGTTACTGAGTGTCACAGTGCCTGAGTGTCACAGTGCTAGAGAGTCACGGTGCCTGAGTGTCACAATGCCTGAGTGTCACAGTGCCTGAGTGTCACAGTGCCAGGGAGTCACAGTGCCTGAGTGTCACAGTGCCAGATATTCACAGTGCCTGAGTGTCACAATGTCTTAGTGCCACATTGCCAGAGATTCACAGTGCCAGAGAGTCACAGTGCCAGAGAGTCACAGTTACTGAGTTTCACAGTGCCTGAGTGTCACAGTGGCTGAGAGTCACAGTGACGGACTGTCACAATGCCTGAGTGTCACAGTGCCTGAGTGTCACAGTGCCAGAGAGTCACAGTGCCTGTGTGTCACAATGCCTGTGTGTCACAGTGCCTGTGTGTCACAGTGCCTGAGTGTCACAGTGCCTGAGTGTCACAGTGTGAAACATTCACAGTGCCTGAGTGTCACGGTGCCTGAGAGTCACAGTGCCGGAGTGTCAGAGTGCCTGAGTGTCACAGTATCAAGAGTCACAGTGCCAGAGTACCACAATGCCTGAGAGTCAAAGTGCCTGAGTGCCACAATGCCTGAGAGTCACAGTACCTGAGAGACACAATGCCTTAGTGTCACATTGCAAGAGAGTCACAGTGCCAGGGAGTCACAGTGCCTCAGTGTCACAGTGCCAGAGATTCACAGTGCCTGAGTGTCACAATGTCTTAGTGCCACATTGCCAGAGATTCACAGTGCCAGAGAGTCACAGTGCCTGAGTGTCACAGTGCCAGAGAGTCACAGTGCCTGAGTGTCACAGTGCCTCAATGTCACAGTGACAGATTGGCTCAATGCCTGAGCGTCACAGTGCCTGAGCGTCACAGTGCCTGAGAGTCACAGTGCCTGAGAGTCACAGAGCCTGAGAGTCACAATGCCCGAGTGTCACAGTGACAGGGAGTCACAGTGCCAGGGAGTCTCAGTGCCAGAGAGGTACAGTGCCTGAGTGTCACAGTGCCTGAGAGTCACAATGCTTTAGTGTCACATTGCCAGAGAGTCACAGTGCCTGAGTGTCACAGTGCCAGAGAGTCACAGTGCCAGAGAGTCACAGTGCCTGAGTGTCACAGTGCCAGGGAGTCACAGTGCCTGAGTGTCACAGTGCCAGGGAGTCACAGTGCCAGAGAGGTACAGTGCCTGAGTGTCACAGTGCCTGAGAGACACAATATCTTAGTGTCACACTGCCAGAGAGTAACAGTGCCAGCGAGTCACAGTGCCTGAGTGTCACAATGCCTGAGTGTCACAATGTCTTAGAGCCACATTTGCAGAGATTCACAGTGCCTGAAGTGTCACAGTGCCAGAGAGTCACAGTGCCAGAGAGACACAGTGCCTGATTGTCACAGTGCGCGAGTGTCACAGTGCCTGTGTGTCACAATGCCTGTGTGTCACAGTGCCTGTGTGTCACAGTGCCTGAGTGTCACAGTGCCTGAATGTCACAGTGTCAAACATTCACAGTGCCTGAGTGTCACGGTGCCTGAGAGTCACAGTGCCGGAGTGTCAGAGTGCCTGAGTGTCACAGTGTCAAGAGTTACAGTGCCAGAGTACCACAATGCCTGAGAGTCACAGTGCTTGAGTGTCTCAGTGCCAGGGAGTCACAATGCCAGAGAGGTGCAGTGCCTGAGTGTCACAGTGCCTGAGTGACACAGTGCCAGGTAGTCACAGTGCCTGAGTGTCACAGTGCCTGAGAGTCACAGTGCCTGAGTGTCTCAGTGCCAGGGAGTCACAGTGCCAGAGAGGTGCAGTGCCTGAGTGTCATAGTGCCTGAGTGTCATAGTGCCTGAGTGTCATAGTGCCTGAGAGTCACAGTGCCTGAGTGTCACAATGCCTGAGTGTCACAGTGTCAAACATTCACAGTGCCTGAGTGTCACGGTGCCTGAGAGTCACACTGCCGGAGTGTCACAGTGCCTGAGTGTCACAGTGTCAAAGAGTCACAGTGCCAGAGTACCACAATGCCTGAGAGTCCCAGTGCCTGAGTGCCACAATGCCTGAGAGTCACAGTGCCTGAGTGTCTCAGTGCCAGGGAGTCACAGTGCCAGAGAGGTGCAGTGCCTGAGTGTCATAGTGCCTGAGAGTCACAGTGCCTGAGAGTCACAGTGCCTGAGTGTCACAATGCCTTACCGTCAAGGTGCCAGATTGGCACAATGCCTGAGACTCACCATGCAAGAGTGTCACAATGCCAGAGAGTGACAGTGCCTGAGCATCACAGTGCCTGAGTGTCACAGTGCCAGAGAGTCACAGTGCCTGTCAGTCACAGTGCCTGAGTGTCACAGTGCCAGAGAGTCACAGTGCCCGAGTGTCACAATACCTGAGTGTCACAGTGCCTGAGTATCAGAGTGCCTGAGAGTCACAGTAGCAGGGAGTCACAGTGCCTGAGTGTCACAGTGCCAGAGAGTCACAGTGCCTCAGTGTCACAGTGCCAGAGAATCACAGTGCCTGAGTATCACAATACCTGAGTGTCACAGTGCCTGAGTGTCACAGTGCCAGAGAGTCACAGTGCCTCAGTGTCACAGTGCCAGAGAGTCACAGTGCCTGAATGTCACAATGCCTGAGTGTCACAGTGGCAAAGAGTCACAGTGCCTGAGTGTCATAGTGCCTGAGTGTCACGGAGCCTGAGTGTCACACTGCCTGAATCTGACAGTGAGAGAGTGCTACAGTCCCTGTTTGTCACAGTGCCAGAGTGTCACAATGCCTGAGTGTCGCAGGGCCAGAGTCACAATGCCTGAATGTCACAATGGCTGAGAGTCACAGTGCATGAGATTCACTGTAACTGAGTGTCACA
Source organism: Dryobates pubescens (assembly GCF_014839835.1). Taxonomy (NCBI): domain Eukaryota; kingdom Metazoa; phylum Chordata; class Aves; order Piciformes; family Picidae; genus Dryobates; species Dryobates pubescens. The sequence goes on from NW_026530776.1 coordinate 273,799, forward strand.
ATGCCTGAGAGTCACAGTGCCTGAGTGTCACAGTGCCTGTGAGTCACAGTGCCTGAGTGTCACTGTGGTTGAGAGTCACAGTGCCTGAGTGTCACAGTGCCTGAATGTCACAATGCCTGAGTGTCACAGTGGCAAAGAGTCGCAGTGCCTGAGTGTCACAGTGCCTGAGAGTCACAATTCCCTTGTGTCACAGTGCCAGGGAGACACAGTGCCAGAGAGGTAGAGTGCCTGAGTGTCACATTGCCAGAGAGTCACAGAGCCTGAGTGTCACAGTACCTGACTGTCACAGTGGCAAAGAGTCACAGTGCCTGAGTGTCACAGTGCCTGGGTGTCACAGTAGCAGAGTCACATTGCCTGAGAGTCACATTGCCTGAGTGTCACAGTGCCTGAGAGTCACAGCGCCAGAGAGTCACAGTGCCTTAGTGTCACAGTACCTGACTGTCACAGTGGCAAAGAGTCACAGTGCCTGAGTGTCACAGTGCCTGGGTGTCACAGTAGCAGAGTCACATTGCCTGAGAGTCACATTGCCTGAGTGTCACAGTGATAGAGTCACAATACCTGAATGTCACAATGCCTGAGAGACTCAGTGCATGAGAGTCCCTGTGCCTGAGTGTCACCATGCCTGAGTGTCACCATGACAGAATGCCACCGTGACAGAGTGCCACAGTTCTAGAGTGTCATAGTACCTTAGTGTCACAATGCTTGAGTGTCACAGTGCCTGAATCTCACAGTGACTTAGTATCACAGTGCCTGAGTGTCACAGTGCCAGGGAGTCACAGTGCCAGAGTGTCACACAGCCTGAGAGCTACAGTGCCTGTATGTCAAAATGCCTGAGTGTCACAGCACCTGAGAGTCACAGTGCCTGAGATATGCAGTGCTGAGTGTCACAGTGCCTGAGTGTCACAGTGCCCGAGACCTACAGTGCCTGAGTGTCGCAGTGCCTGAGTGTCACAGTGCCTGAGTGTCGTAGTGCCTGAGAGCTACAGTGCCTGAGTGTCACAGTGACTGAGTTTCATGGTGCCTGAGAGTCACAATGCCTGAGTGTCGCAGTGCCTGAGTGTCACTGTCCCTGCATGTTACGGTGCCAGACTGTCAGAATGCCTGAGTGTCACAGTGCCTGAGTGTCACAATGCCTGAGTGTCACAGTGCCTGAGTGTCACAGTGCCTGAGTGTCACAGTGCCTGAGTTTCACAATGCCTTAGTGTCACAGTGGCAGATTGGCACAATGCCTGAGAGTCACAATGCCTGAGTGTCACAGTGCCTGAGTGCCACCGTGCCAGAGTGCCACAATGCCTGAGTGTCACAGTGCCTGAGAGTCACAGTCCCTGAGTGTCACAGTGCCTGAGTGTCACAGTGCCTGAGAATCACAATTCCCTTGTGTCACAGTGCCAGGGAGTCATAGTGCCAGAGAGGTACAGTGCCTGAGTGTCACAGTGTCTGAGAGTCACAGTGCCAGAGAGTCACAGTGCCTGAGTGTCACAATGCCTGAGTGTCACAGTGCCAGAGTGTCAAAGTGCCTGCGAGTCAAAGTGCCAGAGAGTCACAGTTCCTGAGTGTCACAGTGCCAGAGAGTCACTGTGCCAGAGAGTCACAGTGCCTGAGTGTCACAATGCCTGAGTGTCACAGTGCCTGAGTGTCACATTGCCAGAGAGTCACAGTGCCAGGGAGTCACAGTGCCTGAGAGTCACAGTGCCTGAGTGTCACAGTGTCAAAGAGTCACAGTGCCAGAGAGTCACAGTGTCTGAGTGTCACAATGCCAGAGATTCACAGTGCCTGAGTGTCACAGTGCCAGAGAGTCACTGTGCCAGAGAGTCAGAGTGCCTGAGTGTCACAGTGCCAGAGTGGCAAAGTGACTGAGAGTCACAGTGCCTGAGTGACACAGTGCCAGAGAGTCACAGTGCCTGAGTATCATAGTGCCAGGGAGTCACAGTGCCAGAGAGTCACAGTGCCTGTGTGTCACAATACCTGAGTGTCACAGTGCCTGAGTGTCACAGTGCCTGAATGTCACAATGCCTGAGTGTCACAGTGGCAAAGAGTCGCAGTGCCTGAGTGTCATAGTGCCTGAGTGTCACGGAGCCTGAGTGTCACACTGCCTGAATCTGACAGTGACAGAGTGCTACAGTCCCTGTGTGTCACAGTGCCAGAGTGTCACTATGCCTGAGATTCACATTGCCTGGGTGTCACAATGCCTGAGTGTCACAGTCACAATGCCTGAATGTCACAATGGCTGAGAGTCACAGTGCATGAGATTCACTGTAACTGAGTGTCACAATACCTGAGTGTCACAGTGTCAAAGTATCACAGTGCCAGAGTGTCAGGGTGCCTGAGTGTCACAGTGCCTGAGAGTCACAGTGCCAGAGAGTCACAGTGCCTGAGTGTCACTGCGGTTGAGAGTCACAGTGCCTGAGTGTCACAGTGCCTGAATGTCACAATGCCTGAGTGTCACAGTGCCTGAGAGTCACAATTCCCTTGTGTCACAGTGTCAGGGAGTCACAGTGCCAGAGAGGTACAGTGCCTGAGTGTCACAGTGCCTGAGAGTCACAGCGCCAGAGAGTCACAGTGCCTTAGTGTCACAGTGCCTGACTGTCACCGTGGCAGAGAGTCACAGTGCCTGAGTGTCACAGTGCCTGGGTGTCACAGTAGCAGAGTCACATTGCCTGAGTGTCACAGTGATAGAGTCACAATACCTGAATGTCAGAATGCCTGAGAGTCACAGTGCATGAGAGTCACTGTGCCTGAATGTCACCGTGCCTGAGTGTCACCATGCCAGAATGCCACCGTGACAGAGTGCCACAGTTCCAGAGTGTCACAGTACCTTAATATTACAATGCTTGAGTGTCACAGTGCCTGAATCTCACAGTGACTGAGTATCACAGTGACTGAGTGTCACAATGCCTGAGTGTCACACAGCCTGAGAGCTACAGTGCCTGTATGTCACAATGCCTGAGTGTCACAGCACCTGAGAGTCACAGTGCCTGAGATCTGCAGTGCCTGAGTGTCGCAGTGCCTGAGTGTCACAGTGCCTGAGTGTCACAATGCCTGAGAGCTACAGTGCCTGAGTGTCACAGTGACTGAGTTTCATGGTGCCTGAGAGTCACAATGCCTGAGTGTCGCAGTGCCTGAGTGTCACAGTGCCTGAGTATCACAGTGCCTTAAGAGCTACAGTGCCTGAGTATCACAGTGCCTTAAGAGCTACAGTGCCTGAGTGTCACACTGCAAGAGCGTCATAGTGCCAAAGAGTCACAGTACCTGAGTGTCACAGTGCCTGAGTGTCACAGTGCCTGAGTGTCACATTGCCAGAGTCACAGTGCCTGAGTGTCACAGTGCCAAAGAGTCACAGTGCCTGAGTGTCACCGAGCCTGATTGTCACAATGCCTGAGTGACACAATGCCTGAGAGTCACAGAGCCTGATTGTCACAATGCCTGAGTGTCACAGTGCCTGAGTGTCACAGTGCCTGAGAGTCACAGTGCCAGAGAGTCACAACGCCTGAGAGTCACATTGCCAGAGAGTTACAGTGCCAGAGATTTACAGTGCCTTATGTCACAATGCCTGAGTGTCACAGTGCCTGAATGTCATAGTGCCTGAGAGTCACAGTGCCTGAGTGTCACAATGCCTGAGTGTCACAGTGTCAAACATTCATAGTGCCTGAGTGTCACGGTGCCTGAGAGTCACACTGCCGGAGTGTCACAGTGCCTGAGTGTCACAGTGTCAAAGAGTCACAGTGCCAGAGTACCACAATGCCTGAGAGTCCCAGTGCCTGAGTGCCACAATGCCTGAGAGTCACAGTGCCTGAGTGTCTCAGTGCCAGGGAGTCACAGTGCCAGAGAGGTGCAGTGCCTGAGTGTCATAGTGCCTGAGTGTCATAGTGCCTGAGAGTCACAGTGCCTGAGTGTCACAGTGCCTGAATGTCATAGTGCCAGAGAGTCACAGTGCCTGAGTGTCACAGTGCCTGAATGTCATAGTGCCTGAGAGTCACAGTGCCTGAGTGTCACAGTGCCTGAATGTCATAGTGCCTGAGAGTCACAGTGCCTGAGTGTCATAGTGCCTGAGAGTCACAGTGCCTGAGTGTCACAGTGCCTGAATGTCACAATGCCTTACTGTCAAGGTGCCAGATTGGCACAATGCCTGAGACTCGCCATGCAAGTGTCACAATGCCAGAGAGTCACAGTGCCTGAGCATCACAGTGCCTGAGTGTCACAGTACCTGAGAGTCACCGTGCCTTATCTCACAATGCCTGAGTGTCACGGTGCCAGAGTGTCACCGTGTCCGAGTGTCACAGCGCCTGAGAGTCACAGTGCCTGAGAGTCACAGTGCCTCAGTGTCACAGTGCCACAGAGTCACAGTGCCACAGAGTCACAGTGCCAGAAAGTCACAGTGCCTGAGAGTCACAATGCCTGAGTGTCACAATGCCTTAGTGTCACATTGCCAGATTGGCACAATGCCTGAGAGTCACCGTGCCAGAGAGTCACAGTGCCTGAGTGTCACAGTGCTTGAGTGTCACAGTGCCTGACAGTCACAGTGCCTGAGTGTCACTGTGCCTGAGTGTCAAAGTGCCTGTGTGTCACAGTGTCTGAGTGTCACAGTGCCAGAGAGTGACAGTGCCTGCGTGTCACAGTGACTGAGTGTCACAGTGCCTGAGTGTCACAGAGCCTGAGTGTCACAGTGCCTGAGTGTCACAGTGCCAGGTAGTCACAGTGCCTGAGAGTCACAGTGCCTGAGTGTCACAATGCCTTAGTGTCTCAGTGTCAAATTGGCACAATGCCTGAGAGTCACAATGCCTGAGTGTCACTGTGCCAGAGTGCCACAGTGCCTGAGAGTCACAGTATCACAGTATCACAGTATCACAGTAACTAAGGTTGGAAGAGACCCCAAGGATCATCAAGTCCAACCTGTTCCAACAGACCTCACAACTAGATCATAGCACCAAGCGCCACGTCCAATCTCCCCTTGAACACCTCCAGGGACGGCGACTCCACCACCTCCCTGGGCAGCCCATTCCAATGACGAACGACTCGCTCAGTGAAGAACTTTTTCCTCACCTCGTGTCTAAACCTCCCCTGACACAACTTGAGACTGTGTCCCCTTGTTCTGGTGCTGGTTGCCTGGGAGAAGAGACCAACCCCCACCTGGCTACAACCACCCTTCAGGTAGTTGTAGAGGGCAATGAGGTCGCCTCTGATCCTTCTCTTCTCCAGGCTAAACAATCCCAGCTCCCTCAGCCTCTCCTCATAGGGCTTGTGCTCAAGGCCTCTCACCAGCCTTGTTGCCCTTCTCTGGACACGTTCAAGTGTCTCGATGTCCTTCCTAAACTGAGGGGCCCAGAACTGGACACAGTACTCAAGGTGTGGCCTAACCAATGCAGAGTACAGGGGCACAATGACCTCCCTGCTCCTGCTGGCCACACTATTCCTAATACAGGCCAGGATGCCATTGGCCTTCTTGGCCACCTGGGCACACTGCTGGCTCATGTTTAGGCGGGTGTCAATCAGCACCCCCAGGTCCCTCTCCGTTTGGCAGCTCTCCAGCCACTCTGACCCCAGCCTGTAGCTCTGCATGGGGTTGCCGTGGCCAAAGTGCAGCACCCGGCACTTAGACTTATTAAATGCCATCCCATTGCACTCTGCCCATCTGTCCAGTCGGTCAAGGTCCCTCTGCAGAGCCTTTCTACCCTCTAACTGACTAACATCTGTTCCTAACTTGGTGTCATCTGCAAACTTGCTGATGACTGACTCAACCCCCTCATCCAGATCATCAATGAAGATGTTAAAGAGGATGGGGCCCAGCACTGATCCCTGGGGGACACCACTGGTGACTGGCCGCCAGCCGGATGTGGCACCATTCACCACCACTCTCTGGGCTCGGCCCTCCAGCCAGTTCCTAACCCAGCACAGAGTGTTGTGGTCCAAACCACGAGCTGACAGCTTAGCCAGCAGTTTGCTGTGGGGGACGGTGTCAAAGGCCTTGCTGAAGTCCAGATAGACTACTGTAAGAGTCTACTCCTGGTGTGACTCAACAAAGATAAAATCACTTGCTGCTTGCCCAGACAGTACCAATCCTGGATGCAAATCACCTTGTGATTGCATCGTGATAACACTGGACTGCAGCTGGCCTATAACAATGACCCAAGGACCCAGCCATCACGCCTTCAAGACAGCTATCAGATACCCCCAGGAAGGGAGGGTGATGAGTCAATGGACTCTCCACCTGTTTCCTGATGTGTAATGGGTGTGTGGACAGGTTAGATGGAGAAGGGAAGGCGGAGGCCCCCCCCCCCCCCTCCATCTAGACCCCTGCCTAAACACACAGGAATACACAGAAAGACTTCCTGGGGAACGATATCTGGATACTTATGATTTCCTGGCTCCTGAATTCCTGAGGGACAATGCTCGGACACATACCTAAGGACTAAAAACTGTATAAAAGACTTGACCACTACTGGCTCAGTTGGAAAGAAAACCACAGGGGAAGAAAACCGCAATGAAGGGAAGAAAAACGCAGAGAGAAAAACGCTGAAGGAGGAGCATGCCGCTGAGAAGGAAGGAAGCAGACTGAACCCTCTCTCCATGTCCTCTACTCATGGAGCTGACCCATGCTGCCCAGAGGGACCTCATCTGTTCTCCAGCCAAAGCCTCAGCACCCTTTCTCTACAGACCCAGGCTGCCCAGAGGGATCACATCGCATCTCCAGCCAAAGCCTCAGCACAAACCCAGCACCTCATGCAGCACCTCTCCTCCACAGACTCAAACTGTCTTGGGGTGGGTGAGGGGTGTGGTAATATGATTCCTTTCCTCTTCTCTCTCTCTCTTCTCTCTTTCCCTCTCTATCTTCTCCCTCTCCCCTTCTTATTTCCATTTTCCATTTTATGTATGTAATAAATAGTCTAGCTGTTGATATTTTGGCCTCGTTTGTGCCGATTAATTTCACAGCACGGGAATATTCAAAAGAACTAGTCTCCTTCCCTCTCCGGACCGAGACATTTAATTGGCGTAGTCGGCAGGATTCCCGTGCAGTGAAAGTATCACAGCAAAACTCCTGTATTTCTGAGAACCCCGAGACGTGTGTGTGTGTCTGAGACGTACTCTGAGTACGAAGTGAGTGCGGAGTCCAGATTCGCGTTTTCACTCTCCCGCGAGGGAAGTGGCCGGAGAAGGACGAAGCGAAATTTTCAGAGAGACTGTGTGGGAGTTCTCAAAAGCTTTCTATGTGTGTGCTTTCTCAAGGAAGGTTATCTGGGGTACAAATTTTGAATTTATAGTGTGACCTCCTTGAGAATCCTCTGTACCCTGCTTTACATGTGTGTGCTTTCCCGGGGAAGATTAACTGGGGTACAATCGTTGATTTTATAGTGTGGCCTCCCCGAGGATTCTCAGTACCCTGTTTTGGGAAACCCAGTTTTGGTGATATTTGTAAAGTGTGTGTTCTCTCAGGGAAACAGAGTGACTCTTCCCTGAGAAACATAGGGTTTCTTGTCCCGGTGTAACAGAAAATTTGAGGTACAAAAGCCGAGAAGCTTTTGCAAGTGTGGGTTCTCCCAGGGAAATCGTGTTACCTCCTTGAGAAGCCCAGATTGGTTGTTTTTTCTTGTGTGTGACCTCTCCTGAAAAATCTATTGTGCATTTTTCCTGGAGAAGATTAGTTTGGAGTAAAAGTGTACGTTTTCCAGGGAAGATTTTGTTGGTACAAACAGTGTTTTGATCCGACTCCCTGTGAAACTTAGTGCCCTATTAAGAAATGCCTTGTGAAACAAAAGAGATGGCCCGGAGTGAGAACCTTTTAGAAGCTCACGGTGCCCGCCCATCTGTACAGGTACTTGACTGGGCCCGTGAAAATTGGCATAATTTCCAGAGTGTGGCTGATAGAATTGTGGCTCTGCAGAAAGATGCAAGAGCAAAAGCCGGAAAAGGCAAAGGTTTTATTTGTGCGGTTTTAGGCGCCTGTTTAGCTGCTTCAGTGAAGGAGAAAGAGGAATGGCATGAGCGGGACAATACAACTATTTCCTCTTTGCAGGACTTAGTTTCGTCACTACAAAGCCATGTTGCCACTTTGAAAGACGTAGTGGCAGACCTTAAAATTCGATTGGAAAAGGAGAGGAGGCAAAATTCGTATTTGGACTCAAAACAGGGTGTGAATTACCTGGATTCTGCCCCTGTGTACCCTCGGGCAGAATTGGCAACAGCTAAGGAAGCTTCTGTGCATGTGAGACCTCTCATTAAAACTAAAGTTTTATATGAGGATGGGGAAACTACCCCCACTGTCACAACTAAAGATGCACCTTTCTCCTACACTGTGCTGGCCAAAATTCGTAAAGAATTTGCAAGCTCTGCTGTGGAATCTGAGGTGGAATATGTGTGGCGAGTTTCACAAACTGGAGGTGATCAGATTATGTTAACAGAAGCTGAAGCCATGGGCTATTGGGGTGATAATGTTTTTCTAACCACGAAAAACAGGAGTGGACCCTGGAGCCTTACCCAGCGAGCTGCCTATTGGGCAGGGGGGTTTGATCCAAAGGAGAGAGGAGAACCTGTAGTTCTGCAGGGAGGGATGAATCAGATAATGGAGAATGTGCAAAAGGCTGCATGCCTGCAAATGATCTATGAAAGAGAACTAAAACATCATTTTGAATCCCCCCTTTCTCTTCTGGTGGATGCAAACAGAATGACTCCTTTGATCAGGGGTCTCCCTGACTCGCTTAAAATAAGAGGTATCGAGCTCCAAAAAGAAATAGCTAATACCCCACTTTCTTCCAGGACATGGGAAGATTTGGGAAGGGAGTTATTAGATTATGCCAGGCAGTATGATATTCCTGAGGAAAGTAAAAAACCTCAAACTAGAGGCTTGAGACATGTGAAAATGATTCACCCACCAAGCCCCCAGGGCCAGTCGCGCCGTATTCCTAGTAGGCACCTGGCTAGGGGCAGGGAACACTTGAATACCCGGCAATATTGGTGGGGGGTGGGTCAGAAGAAAGGTATCCCAAAAGAAGTGGTTGATGGGGTACCCACGAGGCAATTAGAAATCATTGTGAAATGCTGGCCTGAGCCTAAAAAGAGGGCTGAGGCCACTGCTCCTCTCTTTGTGAAACCATTTGGTGAGGGGAGGGGTATGCCCCCCAGGGCAACTAAGGGCTTCACTTCTCAGTGGTGAGTCGGGGGTGAAGCATGAGTCAGAAGATCACCAAATGAAAATTGTACGTGGCTTGGGACAAAGCTTTTGTTTGTGTTTTTGTTTGTGTTTAACTTGGCTTTGAGAGAACCTGAAACAATCAACGATACTTCCAGGCCCATTCAAAGTAATTAAGCAAACTCTTTCAAGGGACATCACCTGAGAGGGTGACTGTATGGGAACCTGGAAATACCAGTTTTGTACGTTTTAAGGTTGAGTTTCTTATTTAAGTCTAATGCTAAAATTACCTGTTGTTTAAGTTATAATGCTGAATTCTACTTGATGTATTGTCAGAAGGACTTGTCTTGTTACAATATAGAAGACCTCTCAAGTTTTGCATCGCAGAAGACATCTCTTCAAGGACTGTACTTTCCATAGCCCCGTAGACATTCAGATCTGGATGGAAGCTCTCACTTCAATTCCAAACTGAAGGACTGACGGGGTGGGGGGGTACGGGTTTGTTCTCCTGGCTTCCAGGAGGAACAAGGATGCTTTCACCTTGTGTAATTACCTGTTTAAATTTTGTTCTATTTTGCTAGTATTGTTAATCTTTCACCTTGTGTAGTGTCCAATATGCAATTTGTGTCTAATGATGGTGTACAACAGATTTGTGCCATTAGCCAACCAAAACTTATGTCTATTGAAAAAAATTGTTTAAAACTTCTTTCCTTTCCTTTCTTTTCTTTCTTTCTTTCTTGCTTTTATCTTTGATTGACGGGGTGGTGTAAGAGTCTACTCCTGGTGTGACTCAACAAAGATAAAATCACTTGCTGCTTGCCCAGACAGTACCAATCCTGGATGCAAATCACCTTGCGATTGCTTCGTGATAACACTGGACTGCATCTGGCCTATAACAATGACCCAAGGACCCAGCCATCACGCCTTCAAGACAGCTATCAGATACCCCCAGGAAGGGAGGGTGATGAGTCAATGGACTCTCCACCTGTCTCCTGATGTGTGATAAGTGGGTAGGCAGGGAGATGGAGAGGAAGGAGGCGGAGGCCCCCCCCCCCACTCCATCCAGACCACTGTCCAAACTCACATGAATACACAGAAAGACTTCCTGGGGAACGATATCTGGATACTTATGATTTCCTGGCTCCTGAATTCCTGAGGGACAATGCTTGGACACATACCTAAGGACTAAAAACTGTATAAAAGACTTGACCACTACTGGCTCAGTTGGAAAGAAAACCACAGGGGAAGAAAACCGCAATGAAGGGAAGAAAAACGCAGAGAGAAAAACGCTGAAGGAGGAGCATGCCGCTGAGAAGGAAGGAAGCAGACTGAACCCTCTCTCCATGTCCTCTACTCATGGAGCTGACCCATGCTGCCCAGAGGGACCTCATCTGTTCTCCAGCCAAAGCCTCAGCACCCTTTCTCTACAGACCCAGGCTGCCCAGAGGGATCACATCGCATCTCCAGCCAAAGCCTCAGCACAAACCCAGCACCTCATGCAGCACCTCTCCTCCACAGACTCAAACTGTCTTGGGGTGGGTGAGGGGTGTGGTAATATGATTCCTTTCCTCTTCTCTCTCTCTCTTCTCTCTTTCCCTCTCTATCTTCTCCCTCTCCCCTTCTTATTTCCATTTTCTCTATGTAATAAATAGTCTAGCTGTTGATATTTTGGCCTCGTTTGTGCCGATTAATTTCACAGCACGGGAATATTCAAAAGAACTAGTCTCCTTCCCTCTCCGGACCGAGACAACTACATCCACAGGCCTCCCCACATCCACCAGACGGGTCACCTGATCATAGAAGGAGATCAGGTTGGAGAGGCAGGACCTGCCCTTCCTAAATCCATGTTGGCTGGACCTGAGCCCTTGGCCATCCTTCAGGTGCGCAGTTATTGCCGCCAGGATAATCTGCTCCATCACTTTCCCTGGCACTGAGGTCAGGCTGACTGGTCTGTAGTTTCCAGGTTCCTCCATCCGTCCCTTCTTGTGGATGGGGACCACATTGGCCAGTTTCCAGTCACCTGGGACCTCTCCAGTGAGCCAGGACTGGAGGAAAATGATGGAGAGCGGCTTGGCCAGCTCATCTGCCAGCTCTCTCAGCACCCTAGGATGGATCCCATCCGGTCCCACGGACTTATGGGTGTCCAAGTGGCTCAGCAGGTCCCGGACTAATTCCTCATGGATTTCTGGGGCATTACACTGCTCCCCGACCCTATTACCCAGCTCAGGAGGCCACTCATCCTGGACTCCTACCTTGCTGTTAAACATTGAGGCAAAGAAGGCGTTCAGGACCTCAGCCTTTTCCTCATCTTTGGTCACCGTGTTCCCCTCCAGGTCCAGTAAGGAGTGGAGGTTCTTCTTGCCCTTCTTTTTAGCATTGATATATTTGTAAAATTGCTTTTTATTATCTTTCACAGAGGTGGCCAGCTTCAGTTCCAACTGGGCCTTTGCCTCTCTAATTTTATTCCTACATAGTCTAACCACTTCCTTAAACATACCTCGAGAAGCCTTCCCCTCCTTCCAAAGGTGATACAGCCTCTTTTTTTTCCCTTAAATCCTTCAGGAGCTGCCTGTCCATCCAGGCCGGTCGCCTTCCCCGCCGGCTCATCTTTCGGCACATGGGAACCGCCAGTTCCTGTGCCTTCAAGAGCTCCTGTTTGAAGTAGGTCCAACCCTCCTGGACCCCTCGGTTCATGAGGGTTGGTACCCAGGGAACTTTACAAATAAGTTTCTTAAAGAGGCTGAAGTTTGCCCTCCGGAAGTCCAAGGTGAAGGTTCTGTTGGTACTCCTCCCTATCTCCCTGCAGATTGAAAACTTCACTATCTCGTGGTCACTGCACCCTAGGCAGCCTCCCACAGTCACATCTCCCACTAGCCCTTCCCTATTGGAGAGCAGCAAGTCAAGCAGAGCCTGTCCCCTGGTAGGCTCACTTAACAGCTGCGTCAGGAAGCAATCCTCTATCCGCTCCAGGAATCTTCTGGACTGCCTTCTCTCTGCTGAATTAAGTTCCCAGCAGATATCCGGCAGGTTGAAGTCCCCCACCAGGACAAGATCTGATGATCTTGAAACAGCCTCCAGTTGTTTATAGAATAATTCATCAGCCTCCTCATCCTGGTTGGGTGGTCTATAACAGACTCCAACCAGGATGTCAGATTTGTTGGGCTGCCCTCTGATTTTAACCCACAGGCTCTCAATTCCCTCATCTTCCACCTCGAGTTCTGAGGCAGAAAGTGTCTCCCTAATATACAAAGCCACCCCTCCTCCTCTCCTCCCTCGCCTATCCCTCCTAAAGAGCCTGTAGCCCCCCAGTGTAGCACTCCAATTGTGCCTGTTGTCCCACCATGTTTCTGAGATGGCAACTATATCATAGTTGCCCTGGTGGATTAGGACCTCCAGCTCATCTTGCTTATTGCCTAGGCTGCGTGCATTGGTGTACATGCACTGCAGCTGGGCTCCTGAGCTCTCAATTGACCCTACCTTGTGCTCTACTCTTACCTCTGCAGAGGGACCGATGTCTTCACCCACCCCCTTCAGACCTAGTTTAAAGCCCTCCTAATGAGTCCTGCTAACTCTAGTGCTAGGACTCTCTTGCCCCTTCTAGATAAATGCACCCCATCAGGACCCAGGAGGTCGGGTGCCGTAAAAGTAGCCCCATGATCAAAGAAACCAAAGTTCTTCCGCTGGCACCATTCCCTGAGCCACTTGTTGATGGTGTGGGTTCTCCCGTTCCTCTCAGTGTACTCCCCTGCCACTGAGGGAACTGAGCAGAACACCACTTGTGCGCCTGCCCCATCAATCAATTGTCCAAGGGCCCTGAACTCCTTCTTAATTGCCCTGGTGCCCTTCCTGTCGATCTCATCACTCCCAGCCTGTATTACCAGCAGAGGGTAATAGTCAGAGGGACTGATGAGCTTGGGGATTCCCCTTGCAATGTCCCTTACCTGCGCCCCAGGTAGAGAGCAGACCACCCTGTGGGATGGGTCGGGACGACATATGGGTCCCTCAGTACCCCCCAGGAGAGAGTCCCCAACAACTATAACCCTTCTCCTTTTCTTTGTGGAGCTGGTCGTTATAGCTGGTAGTGGCCGCTTGGCCTTAGGCTTGGCCTTAGGCTGCTCCCTGGAGCTGGTCATTACAGCTGGCGGGGACCGCTTGGCCTTGGCCTTGGTCTCCCCTCTGGATGGCTGCTCCTCAGCCCTCTCATCCCCACCGCCCTCAGCCCGCAGGGCCTCATACTTATTATGCAAGGGCAGCGGAGGAGGAGGAGATGGCCGGGGTGGATTTCTCTTGCCACCCTTGGCAGGGACTTGTGTCCATCCCTCTCCGTTTTCAGGGGCCCGTCCCTCAGCAGGGGAGATCTGCAGAGCCTTCTCCCACAAGTCTAACTCCCTTTCACTTTCCCTTATTGACCTTAGCCTAGACACCTCCTCCTTCAGCTCGGCCACTTCATCCTTCAGCTCAGCCACCAGGCTGAGGAGAAAGTTCACCTGTTCACACCTGACACAGGTGTCCTCACCCTCTCCCTCTTCCTCTATTCCAACTGCCAGGCCGAAGCACTCTCTGCAGCTGGCAGCCTGGACTCCAGCATGCTGGAGAAACAACTCTGTCTGGGTAGATGCTGTTTTTCTACCCTTGGTCCGAGTAATGACCATGGTGCAGCGTATGAGTGAAAACAAAAACAAGCAGCCGAAAGGCTCTCGGCTACCGAGCCAAACTGGCGCCGCGCGCACAGCCCGCCCGGGATTTAAATCTCCCGCGGCTGACGTCAGGCACTAGCTCCCGTGCACGCTCGCGAGAGCACGAGCCCGCCTCAATCCCTGCCCCCGAGGAGTCCTCCCGACCCGCTAAACCCCGAAAGCAAGGCAAAAAGCCGAGCAGAAACTCACAAAGCGAGCGGTGCTGTCCCGAAGGAGCGGTTCTGACCGGTGACCGAGCCAAACTGTGCCTGAGTGTCATAGTGCCTGAGAGTCACAATGCCCGAGTGTCACATTGCCAGAGAGTCACAGTGCCTGGTAGTCACAGTGCCTGAGTGTCACAGTGCCAGAGAGTCACAGTGCCAGAGAGTCACACCGCTTGAGTGTCACAGTGCCAGAGAGTCACAGTGCCGGAGTGTCACAGTACCTGAGTGTCACAGTGCGAGGGAGTTACAGTGCCAGAGAGGTACTGTGCCTGAGTGTCACAGTGCCTGAGTGTAACAATGTCTTAGTGCCACATTGTCAGAGATTCACAGTGCCTGAGTGTCACAGTGCCAGAGAGTCACAGTGCCAGAGATTCACAGTGCCTGAGTGTCACAGTGCCAGAGAGTCACAGTGCCTGAGTGTAACAATGCCTGAGTGTCACAGTGCCTGAGTGTCACAGTGCCAGAGAGTCACAGTGCCCGAGTGTCACAGTGCCTGAGTGTCACAGTGCCTGAGAGTTACAGTGCTTGAGTGTCACAGTATCAGAGAGTGACAGTGCCTGAGTGTCACAGTGCCAGAGAGTGACAGTGCCAGAGAGTCACAGTGCCTGAGTGTCGCAATGCCTGAGTGTCACAGTGCCTGACTGTCACAGTGTAAAAGAGTCACAGTGCCTGAGTGTCATGGTGCCTGAATGTCACAGTGCCAGAGAGTCACAGTGCCACAGAGTCACAGTGCCTGAGCGTCACAGTGCCTGAGTGTCACCGTGCCTGAGTGTCACAATGCCTCAGTGTCACAGTGACAGATTGGCTCAATGCCTGGGCGTCACTGTGCCTGAGCGTCACAGTGCCTGAGAGTCACAGTGCCTGAGACTCACAGAGCCTGAGAGTCACAATGCCCGAGTGTCACAGTGACAGGGAGTCACAGTGCCAGGGAGTCTCAGTGCCAGAGAGGTGCAGTGCCTGAGTGTCACAGTGCCTGAGAGTCACAGTGCCTGGGTGTCACAGTGCCTGAGTGTCACAATGCCTTAGTGTCACATTGCCAGAGAGTCACAGTGCCAGGTCGTCACAGTGCCTGAGTGTCACAGTGCCAGGGAGTCACAGTGCCAGAGAGTCACAGTGCCTGAGTGTCACAGTGCCAGGGAGTCACAGTGCCTGAGTGTCACAGTGCCAGGGAGTCACAGTGCCAGAGAGGTACAGTGCCTGAGTGTCACAGTGCCTGAGAGACACAATACCTTAGTGTCACATTGCCAGAGAGTAACAGTGCCAGCGAGTCACAGTGCCTGAGTGTCACAATGCCTGAGTGTCACAATGTCTTACTGCCACATTTGCAGAGATTCACAGTGCCTGAAGTGTCACAGTGCCAGAGAGTCACAGTGCCAGAGAGACACAGTGCCTGATTGTCACAGTGCGCGAGTGTCACAGTGCCTGTGTGTCACAAGTGCCTGTGTGTCACAGTGCCTGTGTGTCACAATGCCTGTGTGTCACAGTGCCTGTGTGTCACAGTGCCAGAGTTCCACAATGCCTGAGAGTCACAGTGCATGAGTGTCACAATGCCTGAGAGTCACAGTGCCTGAGTGTCTCAGTGCCAGGGAGTCACAGTGCCAGAGAGGTGCAGTGCCTGAGTGTCATAGTGCCTGAGTGTCATAGTGCCTGAGTGTCATAGTGCCTGAGAGTCACAGTGCCTGAGTGTCACAATGCCTGAGTGTCACAGTGTCAAACATTCACAGTGCCTGAGTGTCACGGTGCCTGAGAGTCACACTGCCGGAGTGTCACAGTGCCTGAGTGTCACAGTGTCAAAGAGTCACAGTGCCAGAGTACCACAATGCCTGAGAGTCCCAGTGCCTGAGTGCCACAATGCCTGAGAGTCACAGTGCCTGAGTGTCTCAGTGCCAGGGAGTCACAGTGCCAGAGAGGTGCAGTGCCTGAGTGTCATAGTGCCTGAGAGTCACAGTGCCTGAGAGTCACAGTGCCTGAGTGTCACAGTGCCTGAATGTCATAGTGCCTGAGAGTCACAGTGCCTGAGTGTCACAATGCCTTACCGTCAAGGTGCCAGATTGGCACAATGCCTGAGACTCACCATGCAAGAGTGTCACAATGCCAGAGAGTGACAGTGCCTGAGCATCACAGTGCCTGAGTGTCACAGTACCTGAGAGTCACCGTGCCTTATCTCACAATGCCTGAGTGTCACGGTGCCAGAGAGTCACAGTGTCCGAGTGTCACAGCGCCTGAGAGTCACAGTGCCTGAGAGTCACAGTGCCTCAGTGTCACAGTGCCACAGAGTCACAGTTCCACAGAGTCACATTGCCAGAAAGTCACAGTGCCTGAGAGTCACAATGCCTGAGTGTCACAGTGCCAGAGAGTCACAGTGCCTGAGTGTCACAGTGCCTGAGTGTCACAGTGCCAGAGAGTCAAAGTGCCAGAGAGTCACAGTGCCTCAGTGTCACAATGCCTGAGTGTCACGGTGCCTGAGTGTCACAATGCCTTAGTGTCACATTGCCAGATTGGCACAATGCCTGAGAACAACCGTGCCAGAGAGTCACAGTGCCTGAGTGTCACAGTGCTTGAGTGTCACAGTGCCTGAGAGTCACAGTGCCTGAGTGTCACAGTGCCTGAGTGTCAAAGTGCCAGAGAGTGACAGTGCCTGCGTGTCACAGTGCCTGAGTGTCACAGTGCCTGAGTGTCACAGAGCCTGAGTGTCACAGTGCCTGAGTGTCACAGTGCCAGGTAGTCACAGTGCCTGAGTGTCACAGTGCCAGAGAGTCACAGTGCGAGAGAGTCACAGTGCCTGTGTGTCACAGTGCATTAGTGTCACAGTGCCAGGGAGTCACAGTGCCAGAGAGGTACAGTGCCTGAGTGTCACAGTGTCTGAGTGCTACAGTGCCAGAGAGTGACAGTGCCAGAGAGTCACAGTGCCTGATTGTCGCAATGCCTGAGTGTCAGAGTGCCTGAGTGTCACAGTGTCAAAGAGTCGCAGTGCCTGAGTGTCACAGAACCTGAGAGTCACAGTGCCTGAGTGTCACAGTGCCTGAGAGTCACAGTGCCTGAGTGTCACAGTGTCAAAGAGTCACAGTGCCTGAGTGTCATGGTGCCTAAATATCACAGTGCCAGAGAGTCACAGTGCATGAGTGTCACAGTGCCAGAGAGTCACAGTGCCACAGAGTGACAGTGCCTGAGTGTCACAATGCCTGAGCGTCACCGTGCCTGAGTGTCACAGTGTCAAAGAGTCACAGTGCCTGAGTGTCATGGTGCCTGAATGCCACAGTGCCAGGGAGTCACAGTGCCTGAGTGGCACAGTGCCTGAGTGTCACAATGCCTTAATATCACATTGCCAGAGAGTCACAGTGCCAGGGAGTCACAGTGCCGGAGTGTCACATTGCCAGGTAGTCACAGTGCCTGAGTGTCACTGTGCCTGAGTGTCGCAATGCCTGAGTGTCACAGTGCCTGAGTGTCACTGTGCCTGAGAGTCACAGTGCCTGAGTGTCACAATGCCTTAGTGTCTCAGTGCCAGATTGGCACAATGCCTGAGAGTCACAATGCCTGAGTGTCACTGTGCCAGAGTGCCACAATGCCTGAGAGTCACAGTGCCTGAGTGTCATAGTGCCTGAGAGTCACAATGCCCGAGTGTCACATTGCCAGAGAGTCACAGTGCCTGGTAGTCACAGTGCCTGAGTGTCACAGTGCCAGAGAGTCACAGTGCCAGAGAGTCACACTGCCTGAGTGTCACAGTGCCAGAGAGTCACAGTGCCGGAGTGTCACAGTGCCTGAGTGTCACAGTGCGAGGGATTCACAGTGCCAGAGAGGTACTGTGCCTGAGTGTCACAGTGCCTGAGTGTAACAATGTCTTAGTGCCACATTGTCAGAGATTCACAGTGCCTGAGTGTCACAGTGCCAGAGAGTCACAGTGCCAGGGATTCACAGTGCCTGAGTGTCACAGTGCCAGAGAGTCACAGTGCCTGAGTGTCACAATGCCTGAGTGTCACAGTGCCTGAGTGTCACAGTGCCAGAGAGTCACAGTGCCCGAGTGTCACAGTGCCTGAGTGTCACAGTGCCTGAGAGTCACAGTGCTTGAGTGTCACAGTATCAGAGAGTGACAGTGCCTGAGTGTCACAGTGCCAGAGAGTCACAGAGCCAGAGAGTCACAGTGCCTGAGTGTCGCAATGCCTGAGTGTCACAGTGCCTGAGTGTCACAGTGTCAAAGAGTCACAGTGCCTGAGTGTCACGGTGCCTGAGAGGCACAGTGCCAGAGAGTCACAGTGCCACAGAGTAACAGTGCCTGAGTGTCACAATGCCTGAGTGTCACAGTGACTGACTGTCACAGTGTAAAAGAGTCACAGTGCCTGAGTGTCATGGTGCCTGAATGTCACAGTGCCAGAGAGTCACAGTGCCTGAGAGTTACAGTGCCTGAGTGTCACCGTGCCTGAGTGTCACAATGCCTCAGTGTCACAGTGACAGATTGGCTCAATGCCTGGGCGTCACAGTGCCTGAGCGTCACAGTGCCTGAGCGTCACAGTGCCTGAGAGTCACAGTGCCAGAGAGTCACAGTGCCAGAGAGTCACAGTGCCAGAGAGTCAAAGTGCCTGTGAGTCACAGTGCCTGAGTGTCACAGTGCCTGAGTGTCACATTGCCAGAGAGTCACAGTGCCAGGGACTCACTGTGCCTGAGTGTCACAGTGCCAGAGAGTCAAAGTGCCTGTGAGTCACAGTGCCTGAGTGTCACAGTGCCTGAGCGTCACAGTGTCAAAGAGTCACAGTGCCTGAGTGTCACAGTGCCAGAGTCACAGTGCCAGAGAGTCACAGTGCCTGAGTGTCACAATGCCTGAGTGTCACAGTGCCTGAGTGTCACAGTGTCAAAGATTCATAGTGCCTGAGTGTCATGGTGCCTGAGTGTCACTATGCCTGAGAGTCACAGTGCCTGAGTGTCACTGTGCCTGAGTGTCACAGTGTTTGAGTGTCACAGTACCAGAGAGTCACAGTGCCTGAGCGTCACAGTGCCAGAGTGGCAAAGTGACTGAGAGTCACAGTGCCTGAGTGACACAGTGCCAGAGAGTCACAGTACCTGAGTGTCACAGTGCCAGAGACTCACTGTGCCAGAGAGTCAGAGTTCCTGAGTGTCACAGTGCCAGAGTGGCAAAGTGACTGAGAGTCACAGTGCGTGAGTGACACAGTGCCAGAGAGTCACTGTGCCTGAGCGTCACAGTGCCAGAGTGGCAAAGTGACTGAGAGTCACAGTGCCTGAGTGTCACAATGCCTGAGTGTCACAGTGCCTGAGTGTCACATTGCCAGAGACTCACTGTGCCAGGGAGTCACTGTGCCTGAGTGTCACATTGCCAGAGACTCACTGTGCCAGGGAGTCACTGTGCCTGAGTGTCTCAGTGCCAGAGAGTCACAGTGCCTCAGTGTCACAGTGCCAGAGAGTCACAGTGCCTGTGTGTCACAATACCTGAGTGTCACAGTGCCTGAGTGTCACAGTGCCTGAATGTCACAATGCCTGAGTGTCACAGTGGCAAAGATTCACTAGTGCCTGAGTGTCACAGTGCCTGAGTGTCACAGTGCTTGAGTGTCACGGAGCCTGAGTGTCACACTGCCTGAATCTGACAGTGACTGAGTGCTACAGTCCCTGTGTGTCACAGTGCCAGAGTGTCACTATGCCTGAGATTCACATTGCCTAGGTGTCACAATGCCTGAGTGTCACAGTCACAATGCCTGAATGTCACAATGGCTGAGAGTCACAGTGCATGAGATTCACTGTAACTGAGTGTCACAATACCTGAGTGTCACAATGCCTGAGTGTCACAGTGTCAAAGTATCACAGTGCCAGAGTGTCAGGGTGCCTGAGTGTCACAGTGCCTGAGAGTCACAGTGCCTGAATGTCACAATGCCTGAGTGTCACATTGCCAGAGACTCACTGTGCCAGGGAGTCACTGTGCCTGAGTGTCACAGTGCCTGAGAGTAACAATTCCCTTGTGTCACAGTGCCAGGGAGTCACAGTGCCAGAGAGGTACAGTGCCTGAGTGTCACAGAGCCTGAGTGTCACAGTGCCTGAGAGTCACAGCGCCAGAGAGTCACAGTGCCTTAGTGTCACAGTGCCTGACTGTCACAGTGGCAGAGAGTCACAGTGCCTGAGTGTCACAGTGCCTGGGTGTCACAGTAGCAGAGTCACATTGCCTGAGAGTCACATTGCCTGAGTGTCACAGTGATAGAGTCACAATACCTGAATGTCACAATGCCTGAGAGTCACAGTGCATGAGAGTCACTGTGTCTGAGTGTCACCGTGCCTGAGTGTCACCATGCCAGAATTCCACCGTGACAGAGTGCCACAGTTCCAGAGTGTCACAGTACCTTAATATCACAATGCTTGAGTGTCACAGTGCCTGAATCTCACAGTGACTGAGTATCACAGTGCCTGAGTGTCACAATGCCAGAGTGTCACACAGCCTGAGAGCTACAGTGCCTGTATGTCACAATGCCTGAGTGTCACAGCACCTGAGAGTCACAGTGCCTGAGATCTGCAGTGCCTGAGTGTCGCAGTGCCTGAGTGTCACAGTGCCTGAGTGTCACAATGCCTGAGAGCTACAGTGCCTGAGTGTCACAGTGACTGAGTGTCATGGTGCCTGAGAGTCACAATGCCTGAGTGTCGCAGTGCCTGAGAGCTACAGTGTCTGAGTATCACAGTGCCTTAAGAGCTACAGTGCCTGAGTATCACAGTGCCTTAAGAGCTACAGTGTCTGAGTGTCACACTGCAAGAGTGTCATAGTGCCAAAGAGTCACAGTACCTGAGTGTCACAGTGCCTGAGTGTCACATTGCCAGAGAGTCACGGTGACTAAGTGTCACAGTGCCAGGGAGTCACAGTGCCAGAGAGTCACAGTGCCTGAGTGTCACAGTGCCAGGGAGTCACAGTGCCAGAGAGTCACAGTGCCTGAGTGTCACAGTGCCAGAGAGTCACAGTACCTGACTGTCACAATGCCTGAGTGTCACAGTGCCTGAGTGTCACAGTGCCTGAGTGTCACAGTGCTTGAGTGTCACAGTACCAGAGAGTCACAGTGCCTGAGCGTCACAGTGTCTGAGTGTCAAAGAGCCTAAGAGTCACAGTGCCTGAGAGCTACAGTGCCAGAGAGTCACAGTGCCTTATGTCACAATGCCTAAGTGTCACAGTGCCAGAGTCTCATAATGCTTGAGCATCACAGTGCCTGAGTGTCACAGTCCCTGCATGTTACGGTGCCAGAGTGTCAGAATGCCTGAGTGTCACAGTGCCTGAGTGTCACAGTGCTTGAGTGTCACAGTACCAGAGAGTCACAGTGCCTGAGCATCACAGTGCCTGATTGTCAAAGTGCCTGAGAATCACAGTGCCTGAGAGTCACAGTGCCTGAATGTCACAATGCCTGAGTGTCACAGTGGCAAAGAGTCACTAGTGCCTGAGTGTCACAGTGCCTGAGTGTCACGGAGCCTCAGTGTCACACTGCCTGAATCTCACAGTGGCAGAGTGCTACAGTCCCTGTGTGTCACAGTGCCAGAGTGTCACAATGCCTTAGTGCCACAGTGCCTGACTGTCACAATGCCTGAGAGTCACATTGCCTGTGTGTCACTATGCCTGAGTGTCACAGTGTCAGAGTCACAATGCCTGAGTGTCACAATGCCTGAGTGTCACAGTGCCTGAGTGTCACAGTTTCAAAGTATCACAGTGCCTGAGTGTCATGGTGCCTGAGGGTCACACTGCCTGAATGTCACAATGCCTGAGTGTCACAGTGCCTGGGTGTCACAGTAGCAGAGTCACATTGCCTGAGAGTCACATTGCCTGAGTGTCACAGTGATAGAGTCACAATACCTGAATGTCACAATGCCTGAGAGTCACAGTGCATGAAAGTCACAGTGTCTGAGTGTCACCGTGCCAGAGTGTCACAATGCCAGAATGCCACCGTGACAGAGTGCCACAATTCCAGAGTGTCACAGTACCTTAGTGTCACAATGCTTGAGTGTCACAGTGCCTGAATCTCACAGTGACTGAGTATCACAGTGCCTGAGTGTCACAGTGCCAGGGAGTCACAGGGCCAGAGAGTCACAGTGCCTGAGCGTCACAGTGTCTGTGTGTCAAAGAGCCTAAGAGTCACAGTTGCAGAGTGTCACAGTGCCTGAGAGCTACACTGCCTGTGTCTCACAATGCCTGAGTGTCACAGCACCTGAGAGTCACAGTGCCTGAGTGTCACAGTGCCTGAGTGCTACAGTGCCAGAGAGTCACAGTGTCCTAGTGTCACAATGCCTGAGTGTCACAGTGCCAAAGAGTCACAGTGCCTGAGTGTCACATTGCCAGAGAGTCACAGTGCCAGAGTGTCACAATGCTTGAGTGTCACAGTGCCAGAGTGTCACAATGGTTGACTGTCACAGAGCCTGAATCTCACAGTGCCTCAGTGTCACAGTCCCTGCGTGTCACAGTGCAGGAATGTCACAAGGCCTTAGTGTAACAGTGCCAGAGAGTCAAAGTGCCTGAGTGTCACCGAGCCTGATTGTCCCAATGCCTGAGTGACACAATGCCTGAGAGTCACAGAGCCTGATTGTCACAATGCCTGAGTGTCACAGTGCCTGAGTGTCACAGTGCCTGAGAGTCACAGTGCCAGAGAGTCACAACGCCTGAGAGTCACAGTGCCAGAGAGTTACAGTGCCAGAGAGTCACAGTGCCTTATGTCACAATGCCTGAGTGTCACAGTGCCTGAGCGTTACAGTGCCTCAGTCACAATGCCTGTGTGTCAGTGGCAGAGGTGCACAGGGCCTGACAGTCACTTCCTGAGTGTCAGAATGCCTTAGTGAGAAAGTGTCACAGTGCCTGAGTGTCATCGTGCCTGAGTGTCACAGTGCCAGAGTCTCATAATGCTTGAGTGTCACAGTGCCTGAGTGTCACAGTGCCAGAGAGTCACAATGCCTAAGTGTCACAGTGCCAGAGTCTCATAATGCTTGAGTGACACAGTGCCTGAGTGTCACAGTCCCTGCATGTTACGGTGCCAGACTGTCAGAATGCCTGAGTGTCACAGTGCCTGAGTGTCACAGTGCCAGAGTGTCACAGTGCCAGAGAGTCACAGTACCTGAGTGTCACAATGCCTGAGTGTCACAGTGCCTGAGTGTCACAGTGCTTGAGTGTCACAGTACCAGAGAGTCACAGTGCCTGAGCATCACAGTGCCTGATTGTCAAAGTGCCTGAGAGTCACAGTGCCTGAGAGTCACAGTGCCTAAATGTCACAATGCCTGAGTGTCACAGTGGCAAAGAGTCACTAGTGCCTGAGTGTCACAGTGCCTGAGTGTCACGGAGCCTGAGTGTCACACTGCCTGAATCTCACAGTGACAGAGTGCTACAGTCCCTGTGTTTCACAGTGCCAGAGTGTCACAATGCCTTAGTGCCACAGTGCCAGACTGTCACAATGCCTGAGAGTCACATTGCCTGAGTATCACAGTGCCTGAGTGTCACAGTGCCAGAGTGTCACACAGCCTGAGAGCTACAGTGCCTGTATGTCACAATGCCTGAGTGTCACAGCACCTGAGAGTCACAGTGCCTGAGATCTGCAGTGCTGAGCATCACAGTGCCTGAGTGTCAAAGTGCCTGAGACCTACAGTGCCTGAGTGTCGCAGTGCCTGAGTGTCACAGTGCCTGAGTGTCGTAGTGCCTGAGAGCTACAGTGGCTGAGAGTCACAGTGCCTGGGTGTCACAATGCCTGAGAGCTACAGTGCCTGAGTGTCACAGTGACTGAGTTTCATGGTGCCTGAGAGTCACAATACCTGAGTGTCGCAGTGCCTGAGAGCTACAGTGCCTGAGTATCACAGTGCCTGAGTGTCACAGTGCCTGTGTATCACAGTGCCTGAGCGTCACAGTGTCTGTGTGTCAAAGAGCCTAAGAGTCACAGTTGCAGAGTGTCACAGTGCCTCAGAGCTACACTGCCTGTGTCTCACAATGCCTGAGTGTCACAGCACCTGAGAGTCACAGTGCCTGAGTGTCACAGTGCCTGAGTGCTACAGTGCCAGAGAGTCACAGTGTCCTAGTGTCACAATGCCTGAGTGTCACAGTGCCAAAGAGTCACAGTGCCTGAGTGTCACATTGCCAGAGAGTCACAGTGCCAGAGTGTCACAATGCTTGAGTGTCACAGTGCCAGAGTGTCACAATGGTTGACTGTCACAGAGCCTGAATCTCACAGTGCCTCAGTGTCAGAGTCCCTGCGTGTCACGGTGCAGGAATGTCACAAGGCCTTAGTGTAACAGTGCCAGAGAGTCAAAGTGCCTGAGTGTCACCGAGCCTGATTGTCACAATGCCTGAGTGACACAATGCCTGAGAGTCACAGAGCCTGATTGTAACAATGCCTGAGTGTCACAGTGCCTGAGTGTCACAGTGCCTATGAGTCACAGTGCCAGAGAGTCACAACGCCTGAGAGTCACATTGCCAGAGAGGTACAGTGCCAGAGAGTCACAGTGCCTTATGTCACAATGCCTGAGTGTCACAGTGCCTGAGCGTTACAGTGCCTCAGTCACAATGCCTGTATGTCAGTGGCAGAGGTGCACAGGGCCTGACAGTCACTTCCTGAGTGTCAGAATGCCTTAGTGAGAAAGTGTCACAGTGCCTGAGTGTCATCGTGCCTGAGTGTCACAGTGCCAGAGTCTCATAATGCTTGAGTGTCACAGTGCCTGAGTGTCACAGTCCCTGCATGTTACGGTGCCAGGCTGTCAGAATGCCTGAGTGTCACAGTGCCTGAGTGTCACAGTGCCTGAGTGTCACAGTGCCAGAGAGTCACAGTGCCAGAGAGTCACAGTACCTGAGTGTCACAATGCCTGAGTGTCACAGTGCTTGAGTGTCACAGTACCAGAGAGTCACAGTGCCTGAGCATCACAGTGCCTGATTTTCAAAGTGCCTGAGAGTCACAGTGCCTGAGAGTCACAATGCCTGAATGTCACAATGCCTGAGTGTCACAGTGGCAAAGAGGCACTAGTGCCTGAGTGTCACAGCGCCTGAGTGTCACGGAGCCTGAGTGTCACACTGCCTGAATCTCACAGAGACAGAGTGCTACAGTCCCTGTGTGTCACAGTGCCAGAGTGTCACAATGCCTTAGTGCCACAGTGCCAGACTTTCACAATGCCTGAGAGTCACATTGCCTGAGTGTCACAATGCCTGAGTGTCACAGTGTCAGAGTCACAATGCCTGAATGTCGCAATGCCTGAGAGTCACAGTGCATGAGATTCACTGTACCTGAGTGTCACAATGCCTGAGTGTCACAGTGCCTGAGTGTCACAGTGTCAAAGTATCAAAGTGCCTGAGTGTCATGGTGCCTGAGTGTCAAAGTGCCTGAGAGTCACAGAGCCAGAGAGTCACAGTGCCTGAGTGTCACAGTGCCTGAGGGTCACACTGCCTGAATGTCACAATGCCTGAGTGTCACAGTGCCTGGGCGTCACAGTAGCAGAGTCACATTGCCTGAGAGTCACATTGCCTGAGTGTCACAGTGATAGAGTCACAATACCTGAATGTCACAATGCCTGAGAGTCACAGTGCATGAGAGTCACTGTGTCTGAGTGTCACCGTGCCTGAGTGTCACCATGCCAGAATGCCACCGTGATAGAGTGCCACAGTTCCAGATTGTCACAGTACCTTAGTGTCACAATGCTTGAGTGTCACAGTGCCTGAATCTCACAGTGACCGAGCATCACAGTGCCTGAGTGTCCCAGTGCCAGGGAGTCACAGTGCCAGAGAGTCACAGTGCCTGAGCATCACAGTGCCTGAGTGTCACAGTGCCAGAGAGTCACAGTACCTGACTGTCACAATGCCTGAGTGTCACAGTGCCTGAGTGTCACAGTGCTTGAGTGTCACAGTGCCAGAGTGTCACAGTGCCTGAGAGCTACACTGCCTGTGTCTCACAATGCCTGAGTGTCACAGCACCTGAGAGTCACAGTGCCTGAGTGTCACAGTGCCTGAGTGCTACAGTGCCAGAGAGTCACAGTGCCAAAGAGTCACAATGCCTGAGTGTCACAGTGCCAAAGAGTCACAGTGCCTGAGTGTCACATTGCCAGAGAGTCACAGTGCCAGAGTGTCACAATGCTTGAGTGTCACAGTGCCAGAGTGTCACAATGGTTGACTGTCACAGAGCCTGAATCTCACAGTGCCTCAGTGTCAGAGTCCCTGCGTGTCACGGTGCAGGAATGTCACAAGGCCTTAGTGTAACAG